>NC_134541.1:25676494-25976994 GCF_050624435.1 Tenrec ecaudatus
GTCAGGGTTGTATGTATCTCATCACACTTATTCAATATGTTTACTGAGGAAATAATCAGAGAAGCTGGATTCTATGCAGAAGAATGTGGTATCAGGAATGGAAAAAGGCTTATTCACAACCAGTTGATAAGCCTCGCTTGCTGAAAGCAAGGAGGACTTGAAGCACTTGCTGATGAAGATCTAAGAGTGCAGCCTTCAGTGTAGTTCACAACTCAGGATAAAGAAAATCCATACCTTCACCACTCAATCAGTAGAGAACAGCATGGTGAATGGAGAAAAGGTTGAAGTTGTCAAGGATTTCATCTTGCTTGGATCTGCAGTCAGTGCTCATGGAAGCAGCTGTCGAGAGATCAAACGACACGTTGCATCAGGTAAATCCGCTCCACAAGACCTCTTTAAAGTATTGAAAAGCAAAGATGTGTCTTTGAGGACCAAGGTACACCTGACCCAAGCCGTGCTATTTCCCATTTACCTCGTCTACATTGTGAAAGTTGGACATTGAGTGAGGAAAGACAAAGAAAAATGGATGCATTTGAACTCAAACTATGATGCTGACGAAGTCTATTGAAAGGACCATGGACTTCCAAAAGAACAAACACATTGGGAGGCCAAAGAGGGCTGGCGAGAAGTCGCTGGCATTGAGCCTGAGCTGAGCCTGCCTTTGAGAGCGATCGTTCGAGTGTGGGTCCTCGGGGGGGTATCCCTGAGGAGACATTCCAAACAACACTTTCCAAACCAGATCATGTGAAGGTTAGGATGGCGACAGTATTAGTGAGTGCGCATTCCCCAGGTCCCCTGAGTCTGAAGAAAGGACTTCCAGGAGGCAAGGAAGACCACTGCTCCACTTGGGAGCAGAGATGCAGATGCAAAGGAACAGCAGAGGCCTTGGGCAGGAGCAGTGGTGCAAACGATTCAGACAGCTGTGCTACGAAGAGACCACGGGACCCCTAGAAGCACTGAACCATCTCGGGGAGCTCCGCCATCAGTGGCTGCGGCCTGACATCCACCCCAAGGAGCAGATCCTGGAGCTGCTGGTGCTGGAGCAGTTCCTGCCCACCCTGCCCGAGGAGCTGCAGGCCCATGTGTGGGAGCGGGGAGCACGTGGTGGCTGTGCTGGAGGAGCTAGAGCCAGCACTTGAAGAAATGGAGCAAGAGGACTCAGACCAGGCGGAGAAACAGAAAGGGCTCATGGAGGAGATGGAACCCTTCCAAACAGGGCAGGAGCAGCGGGTCCAGCCCAGGTGTGAAGTTTCGAAGCCTGACAACGAGAAGGATGAGGAGACTGAGAATGAAGGTGGTCACTGAGGCAGACTTGCAGAGGAGCGCAGTCATCTGGGGACAGATCTGAACCTGCGGAGACTCGTGAGGACTCTGACTGGGAAAGTCAGCAGGCAAAGGCCCAGGAGATTGACTACATATGCTCAGAATGTGGGGAGGGTTTTGCTCAATGCTCAGACCTGATTAAACATAAAAATTTAAAAAGCAAGAACAAACACATCTGTCTTAGAAGAAATACAGCCAGAGTATTCATCACAAGCACAGATGGTACGACATCGTCTCCTGTACTTTGGACAAGTGACCAGGAGAGACCAGTCCCTGGAAAAGGACATCAGACATCATGCTTGGTAAAGACGAGGGGCCGTGAAAAGAGGCAGGACCTCGATAATGAATTGACACAGTGGCTTCAACAATGAGTGCAAACATAAGAACACTTGTGAGGACAGCAGGGCCAGGACTGGGAGGTGTGTTGCTTTGTCGCACAGGTGCAGTCCGAGCCAGAGCTGACTCAGCAGTGCCTGACTACAGCTGAGAAGCCTGGCCCCACCAAGTTGACACGAAGCCCATCACCGCGTCTGTGAAACCACTCCCCAAGACAGTGTTTTATCTTTCTGGAAAATTCACGTGTGCCCTTTCCAGTTAATTTGACTTTTTTCCTGACTTTGATAAGCATTCATTTATTTTACCTGTTCTTAGACTTGGTATAAATGGAATAACATAGCATGTTTTTTATCTATCATGGCACTGCCACTTTTTAAAGATTATAGGCAAATTGTTTTGTAGCATGTCTTTCAACTGTCTGATGTTTTCTCACAGAGTCAGGAATGCCACAGAAGCCATACTGTGCCCTTCTTAGTACATAATACTAGGAGACACATACACTTATTTGAATTACTATTACTAGAGATGATTTTGTTAAGTCAGATCCTCTAAAATTACTATTATTCCTTTTGTAATTAGAATGTGTCTTTTGTTTAATTTTTTTAAAAAATAGTTACAAGACCATTTAGATTTTGATTTTCATCTTGAGTCGGTTTTTGGTTTACAGGGCTGATGCCCCCCAGGGGTCATTAAATCTTTATAATGATTGTGAATGGTTGTGCAGTAAAAGGTGAATGCGTGGAGGCTCATTTGAGGTTCCAAATCTTAACAAAGACCTTAATAAAGAAATTGTTAGGTTGGGGGATATTTTTTGGTTTGGGTTTTATTGTTTACTGGCAAGTGTACAGTTCCCCCTTTTCGCTACTTGGTGGAAGTACTAACATATCTTGTAACTTTATGTGTTCTACCATACTCACGGCCAGCCATCAAGTCGATGCTGGCTCATAGTGACCCCCTGTGCGTTTCTGAGACTGTAACTGTTTACTGGAGTAGAAAGCTCAGCCTTTCTCTGGAGAAGCTGCTGGTGGTTTTGAACTGCTGACCATGTGGATCGCAGCCCAACATGTAATCACTACACCACCAGGGCTCCATTCATAGCAACCCTGTAAATGACTTTTGAGACTAGCTTTTTTAAAAAAATAATTTTATTGGGGGCTTGTACAATTCTTATCGCAATCCATTCATATATCCATTGTGTCAAGCACGTTTCTACATTTGTTGCCATCATCATTCTCAAAACGTTTTCTTTCTACTTGAGCCCTTGGTATCAGCTCCTCATTTTCCCCCCTCCCTCGTGAACCCTTGATAATTTATAAATTATTATTGTTTTGTCATATCTTACACTGTCCAATGTCTCTCTTCACCCACTCTTCTGTTGTCTGTCCCCCAGGGAGGAGGTCACATGGAGAGCCTTGTGAGATGACTAACTCTTAATGGAATCAGGCAGCTACAACTTTCTCTCTCCAGGACGGCTGAGGCTAGTTTGACTGGTCTTTAAGACCGATTAAAATACATTCTGAAAGAGTATATTTGGAAACTCGATGATTAAAACACAGTAGAACCCATTCTCTGATTTATCTGGAGTCTAGTAATGTTAATCGCCTGGAGCCCCAGTGGACCAGGAAGGAGCCCTGGTGACCAGTGGTTAAGCACTGAGCTGCTGAGAAGGTGGCATTTGAACCGACCAGCTGCTCTGTGGGTGAAAGATGGGGCAGTCTGCGTTGTAAAGATGCTGTCCTTGGAGACCCCATAGGGAAGTGCTGCTCTGCCATATAGGGTCACTGTTTGTCAGAATCCACTCGGTAGCCGTGGCTCTGGTTTGTGGATGGGCCATGGTCTGTAATAGATCATATTATGCTGGGTTTTTTCTAGCACGAGCAGGGCTCCGTCATGATGTTTGAGCACCTGGTTGAGTCTAACGGACTCAGAGAAGTCATGGAGCACTACGGACTCGTCCCTGAAGAAGATATCTGTTTCATCAAGGAGCAGATCATAGGACCACTTGAATTCTCAATGCAAGAGCCTACTGTGAGTTTCTGTCCAGCTTCATTTGAGCTGAGATAGGCTTTTGATCTTGTCTGTTCATTACTCTTTCAAGCTACACATTTGCTTATTGTAGAGGCACCGAACAATAGACTATTATTTCTACTGTTGTTTTGTTAAATAAACTGCCTTACTGGGGGCTCTCACAGCTGTTATAGCATTTGGATCAAGCATATTGGTACCTATATTGCCATCATCACTTTTAAAACCTTTTCTTTCTACTTGAGTCCTTGGTATCAGCTCCTCTTTTTTCCCCTCCCTCCACCCCCCTTTCACCCTTGTGAACCCTTGATAAATTATAAATTATTTTTCTAAAAATTATAAATTATTGTTTCCTATTTCTATTGTTTAATGCAACAAAATGGCACCTTTTTAACCACTTAGCTGCATTATTTAAAAATTATCCCACTAAATTAAAAGTATATCTGAGTCTTTTTTTAATAAATGTGTGTAATATTTTACATTGAAAAGTTACAAAGTAAGAAAAAAGTTACAAAGTAACCTTGTTTACAAATGTGTAAATATTTATCTGGTTATCTCCTAAGATTGACATGTAAAATATTTAAATTCATGAAGACAGAAAAAAGTTGGATGGCTTCAGAAAGAAATAGGTTTTATCTCTTTTGTCTTTCTCTCTGTCTTTTTAAAAATTTCTTCTTTAAAGACGTTGGAAAGAATTTCCTCTAAGATTCTGAGAGCTTTATCTCAAATATATACCACTCTGATGTTAGCATGTAAGGTAACAGGGAATTTGTGGTCAGTAGTACATTACAAAGACATGGACCTCCAAAATTTCTTTGTACAATCCGTATCATTTAGACTAGATGTATAGCTACTTTTAAGATGGTCCTATGTGGCATTTATGAATTCAAGTTAAAGCACCTTCTTAACACGTCATTGTTAGATCTTTTATTTTTTTTTAAAGGAAATAGTTAAACCAAGAAAGCACAGAGCTATTGGTTGCGGGAAGTGACAGCTAGGATCTCTTTCAGGTACACAAGAAGGCTTAGTACTGATAGGGTATCCCATGCCTAGCTCCTCTTGTTTCTCGTCAGACATCTGTTTATACTTTTTCATTAATGCATCACCCTGACTGACTCATAGCAGATCTGGCTCCTCCCCTACAACTTCCCATGGGCTTCCTTGTCTTCCAGTGGACCTACAAAGGGCGCCCTAAAGAGAAGACCTTCCTCTATGAGATAGTGGCCAATAAGCGCAATGGCATTGATGTGGACAAATGGGACTATTTTGCCAGGTGTGCACTGAACGCTTTATAAAAGTTTGTTGGGATCCTTGTACCCATTCAGGGTTCATACGTAAGGTGCAGTTTCCTTGTTGAAAAAACATTTACCTCTCTTTTAGGGACTGCCATCATCTGGGAATCCAAAATAATTTTGATTATAAGCGCTTTATCAAGTTTGCCCGTGTCTGCGAGGTGGACAAGAAGAAGCACATTTGTACCAGGGAAAAGGTAAGCGCTGTCTGTGGAGACAGTAAAGAAGGCGCAGTGCCTGGCCAGATTCAGATTCAGTACCTGGCCAATAGCCTTTGTACTTTATACTGAGCGTTGGTTAGTTTCTTAGGGCTCTTTTCCTTGCATTTTCTCTTGCACTGTTAAGTAATAAAAGTAAAAGGGTAATTTACGGAGTGTTGTGCTCGGCAGTGTTTGTTTTCACCGACTCACGCCTCATAACTGGATGAGAGGGGGAACTATCACTATTATGCCACTTACCAAATGAGGCCCAGGGAAGCAATCAGCCAACAGGTGGCAGAAATGAGGTTTCAACCCTGGTGCTTTGGCTCCAGAGCCTCGTCCTTAATTCCTGCATGAGTGGTTCAGAACGCCTAGCACTCTGAGCTGTGCAGTCACCGCCAGCTTACAGAGGTGTAACGAAAGAGGAATATCATAGTGTTCTGTAAAATGCCTCTGTGTTGTCGAGAATTAACAATACAAGAGTAACAATACCTATTTCCTAGAGTTATTAAGAGGATCAGCCCCCAAGTCAAACCTACTGCCATAGTAACCTTTTTATAGGATTTCAGCCTCATCTGCCTCCCACGGAGCGGCTGGTAGGTTTGAACTGCCAACCTTGTGGTTAGCAGCCCTAAGCACCCAGCAGGGCCTCCAGGGCTCCTTTTGGGAGGAATAGGGGAAGTGTTAGATCAGAAGTGGTCACAGAGTTAGAGCACTCAGTAGACTGTTAGTTTACTATTTATCAGACTGAAATTTGCATCCCAATAAATAACGTTACCAAGTTGTCTGTCTGGTTTTCAGTGATTTTTCAGTAGACTCAGGTACCCCGGTGTGCATAGCCTGCTGGTCTGCCACTGTGCCTTTCCTTATCTTACAGACTGGCCTTCCCACAGGATGAACGTGCTCTGAGAGTACATTACTGTTTTTTACGTGTTTTCCTACAGGAAGTTGGGAACCTGTACGACATGTTCCACACACGCAACTGTTTGCACCGCAGAGCTTACCAGCACAAAGTTGGCAACATCATCGACACCATGTAAGAAATGGGTGGTCACACCCCTGTAAAATGCCCAGGATGCTTTGCTCGAGTCTCACAGTTGGGCTGGTGGGAACTTCTGGGTAAATCTGGGTGAATTGTAAAGTATTACATCTAAAATGGTGTCCTTGCCCATTAAAACAGAAACTGGCACACGGTGAACTAAATTTAGCTGTAGGGACCAAGCGCAAACTAAACTCACTGTCTCTGGATTAATTCTGACTCAGAATGACCCTAGACAGAGTCTCGGAGTCTCCGTAAACCTTTACGGGAGCAGACAACCTCCTCTTGCTCCCCCAGAGCAGCTGGTGGTTTTGAACTGCCAGCTTTGGCCACCAGAGCTCCTTTTAGTGGTAGGGAGAAGGGGAAACTGGGTGGTGGAAGTAGGCTAAGAGAAGAAAACCTGACTTTGACGTGAACAAGCATTGCTGGAAAGACTCGAACTTCTACACAGGCCGTAGGTTGTACACCAGGGGTTAGTCCCCAAGGAAACGGGACCTGTGAACTCAGCAAAAGTTGGACGTGCCAATTCCCTGTCTATGAAAGAGCTTTTGAGTTGATTTAACACAAACCTTTGGACACATTCATTTTTACATTATATTGATAGAATGTCTCATCCTTTATTTCTCTCTTTTTTGCTTTTGCCATGAACAAATGTTAGAATACATTAACCTATTCATATGATTGATACTTCCGTTTAAAAAAAATTCAATTTAAAAAAAAATTCAATTTAGGAAAATCTAGGTTCAAAGCCTGGCACCGCTTCTTCCTAATCTGATTAAATGAAAATTATTTCGTTTTTGCACCTGCAGAATTGGACATGGTCCTACCTACAATGTTAGGGGAAATCTATTAAAGAACCCTGCCTTTGGTGCTCCCTGGGCCATGTTAATAAACCTGGTCATTCAAGACCATACCCTGGTCTGAATGAAGAGCTGTCGTCTTTAGAATGTCACTCTTCAGCATTGTACTTCCCTAGTGTAGACAGGGAGAGGACCCCTGGTGCTGCCATGGGTTAAGCATTGGACTGCTCACTACCCACCTGCTGCTTCGTGGTAGAAAGTCGAGGCTGTCTGCTTCCGTAAGGGTTATAGGCTGGGGAACCTGAGACAGGGTCTGTGTAAATGGGAATGAACTCAATGGCAGGGGAGGTGGTTGAATGTGGAAAGAAAGAAGACCTCCTAGTGTTGGGGGTTCGGCATTGGGTTGCTAACTGCAAGGTTAGCAAGTCATACCGCATCTGCCAGATGCTCCATGAAGAGAGCTGTCTGCCCTCCTAAAGATGCACAAGCTCGGCGTGAGCAGAGGTGTCGTTGGATCAGGGATCAGAGACCCAGAGAAAAAAAATCGTATCAATGTGAATGAGGGGGAGCGGAGACCCAAAGCCTATCTGTAAACAATTGGACATCCCCTTACAGAAGGGTCACAAGGAAGGGACGAGTCCGTCAGGGTGCAGTGTAGCACCGATGAAACATACAACTTTCCTCTCGTTCTTTAATCCTTCCTCCCCTCCGCTATCATGACCCCAATTCTACCTTACAAATCCGGCTAGACCAGAGCATGCACACGGGTACAGATAAGAGCTCGCAACACAGGGAATTCAGGACAGATAAACCCCTCAGGACCTACTGTTGATTAGTCACGATTAGCCTCTAAAACTATTCAATAAATTTGCTTTGGAAAATTGGTGGGGGGGACCTTCAGGACCAATAATGAGAGTAGCGATACCAAATGGGGGAGAAAGAGGGAACCGATCACAAGGATCTACATATCACCCCCTCCCAAGGGGATGGATAACAGAAAAGTGGGCGAAGGGAGACGTCAGTTACTGTAAGACATGAAACAATAATAATAATGTACAATTATCAAGGGATCCTGAGGAGGGAGAGTAGGGAAGGAAGAGGGAAAAAAAATAAGCTGATACCAAGGGCTCAAGTAGAAAGAAAATGTTTGGAAAATGATGATGGCAACAAATGTACAAATGTGCTTGACACAATGGATGGATGTGTGGCTTGTGTTAAAAGCTGCAGACCCCCCAATAAAATGATTATTTTTTGTACAGGTTCAGACGTACTAAAGCAGTTCTGCTGGGTTCTGTGTGCTTTCTAGGAGTTGGCCTCGGCCCAGCAACAAGGGCTTACTGCCGAAAGACCCCCTTAACTCTGAGCCACGCTGCAGGAAATTTTCATCATTTCTTAGAAGCCTGAATTCTAATAAAATGGTCCTCTTCTCTAGGATTACAGACGCTTTCCTCAAAGCAGATCCCTACATAGAGATTACGGGCGCTAAAGAAAAAAGATATCACATTTCTACAGCGATTGATGATATGGAGGCCTTCACGAAGCTAACAGGTAAGAATGCAGGGTGGCGCCAGTGTCCAGCTCAGGTAAGGGCAAAGCTGCCCCAGTCTGACAGGTGGATTCTTTCCCCATGTCTTTGAGGCTCCCAGGTGGTGGTATGCTTTTGTGTTGGGGTTAAAGTTTAGAAAGCATATGCGATTTCCACTCAATAAGTCATATATAAAGTTGTTCTGTAACATTGGTTGCAATTTTTGCACCGTAAAACACGCTAGCTCCCTCTCATGTCTACCCTAGCTTCCCCTTTTCTGTTCTTCTCTCTGCTTCTCTTTTATTTTTCTCTTGTCGCTTGAGTGAAGCGTGACAGAGCCCATCATTTTCCTTTCAACACTGCATCCTCTGTTCCATGTCCTGGATGGCAGGCTCCACAGCGCTGTAGCGCTCACCTCCCTTCTCTGATTTGACATTCCTCCTTTCCTATCGCTGCCTGCCCTGTGCACGTGGTCCTTGGGCAAATGCTGCCCTTGGACCACAAACGGTTGGGTATGCTAAGGAGTGTTTTCATCCGGTTTTGATTACATACTGCTAGATTGAGGTTAAGGCCGGCCTTGATTGGTAAGGTGAGCTCCACAAAGTCACTTAACCTCTGTGAACCTAAGTTTTTAATCTCATGAACTGGGGGGAGTCATGCCTAACCGCGTAGTTTGCCTGCTGATGCTGAACTGCGGCGTGTTCTTGTATGTGACGAGTGGGACTGCCCGTCGGCTTTCGTCGCCTGTAATCTCGATGGGAACGGATCGCCAGGTCTTTGTGTCCTGTGGGTCGCTGGTGGGTTCAAAGGGACGGCCTTGTGGTTAGCATCTGAGTGCTTAACCGCTGTGTCGCCAGGATTCTTACTTGACCTAGTCAATCTAGCAGATCTAATGCCAGGATCTGGCTCATGCCTTTAACAGTGTTGTCATCTTCAAGCAGTGTGCAAATATAGAAATGTGTGTCCTCACTTCAGGGAAAAAAATGTGTAACTTAGAGTGAGAGGGAAGGAAGAGAAGGGAAGGTGTGCAGCCAGTTAGCTACGGTGGAAAGAGTAGCTTGAGAAATTAAGATCAGCAAAACAAGGGAGACAGAAACACACACGCACACACACACACACACACACACACACAGGTTCTAGGCACAAGAAACTGACCTGTTTGGCTACTGTAAAGTCAGAAAGCACTCGCACAGCTCACAGAACCAGTGGGAAGCCTGGAGGCTCTGCACTTGGGTATAAACAACAGAAGGTGACTGGGCTAAGATGCAGCATCCCCCTGGGTACCACTGCTGCCCCCTCACTGCTTGAATTTGTTTGCAGCACACTCTCAGGATGAAACCGAATCCCAGCCATCTCCAACTGCCTTTGAAGGACCAATTCTCCTTATTTCCACCCCCTCCCAGATGAACACTCCTGTAAAATATGACATACCGTATAAACTCGTGTATGAGCCGAGTTTTCCAGCACATTTTTAATGCAGTTTTTGTGGTAAAATTAAGTGCCTTGGCTGGTATTCGGGTCGGCTTTATACTCGAGTATATATGGTAAATTAATTAGTAGAAAAGTGGAATAGAGGGGAAAGAAAGCCAGAAACTGTAGGCCCAGAGTTTTATTATTGAATTTTGACAGCCTTAACGTTACATTCGATAAAGATAAATGGAAAGAAACACAAGAGAGAAAAGTTTTAAAAAGAAGGAACAGAATAGAGGAAAATAAAAGATCCTTCTAGAGCTAGGAGGTCTAAATAAAGGCATGTACATATGTAAATATATTTATATATGAGGATGTGGAAATAAATCTATGTACATATATGTATAGGTTCAGTATTAAGGTAACGGGTGGACATTGGGCCTCCACTCAAGTACTTCCTCAATGCAAGACCACTTGTTCTATTAAACTGGCATTCCATGATGCTCACCCTCCCAACACAATCACTGAAGGCAAATGTGGTGAAGAAAGCTGATGGTGCCTGGCTATCAAAAGATATAGCATCTGGGGTCTTAAAGGCTTCAAGGTAAGCAAGCGGCCATCTAGCTCAGAAGCAACAAAGCCCACATGGAAGAAGCACACCAACCTGCATGATCACGAGGTGCCGAAGGGATCAGTTATCAGGCATCAAAGAACAAAAAATAGTATCATTGTGTGCTCACCTCCCCATAAGGTAGCTGGAGACAAATGAGTGCATAAGCAAATGTGAAGAAAGCTGATGGTGCTCAGCTATCAAAAGATATAGCGTCTGGGGTCTCAAAGGCTTCAAGGTAAACAAGCGATCATCTAGCTCAAAAGCAACAAAGCCAACATGGAAGAAGCACACCAGCCTGTGTGATCATGAGGTGTTGAAGGGATCAGGTATCAGACATCATCAGAACAAAAATTCATATCATTGTGAATGAAGGGTAGTGCGGAGTGGAGACCCAAAGCTCATCTGTAGGCAATTGGACATCCCCTTACAGAAGGGTCACAGGGAGATGACGAGCCAGTCAGGGTGCAGTGTAGCAATGATGAAACATAGTTTTCCTCTAGTTCCTGAATGCTTCCTTCCTCCACTATCATGATCCCAATTCTACCTTACAAATCTGGCTAGACCAGGGGATGTACACTGGTACAAATAGGAACTGGAAACACAGGGAATCCAGGACAGATGATCCCTTCAGGACCAGTGGTGAGAATGGCGATGCTGAGAGGGTGGAGGGAGGTGGGGTCGAGAGGGGGAACCGATTACAAGGATCTACATATAACCTCCTCCCTGGAGGACAGACAACAGAAAAGGGGTGAAGGGATGCATCGGACAGTGTAAGACATGACAAAATAATGATTTATAAATTATCATGGGTTCATGAGGGAGGGGGAAAAATGAGGAGCTGATGCCAGGGGCTTACGTGGAGAGCAAATGTTTGGAGATTGATGAGCCCGGCTGGCACAGTGGTAAAAGCATTTGACAGCTAACTGAAAGATGAGTGCTTGGAACCCGCCGGCCTCTCTCTCCGGGAGAACCGTGTCAGGCTGCTGTCCCAAAGGTAACAGCCTTGGAAATCCTACTGGGCACTTGCACTGTGCCCAAGGGTTCCGGGGCCCACCTTGTCAGATCCACTTGGCAGCAGTGGCTTGGTTTGTATGGGTTAGATAGCCCTCTTCCAACCTCAGTAGTCATCAAGTTAAGTGAATGGCCTCCTGCTTCAATTCTACCCTTTTAAACAACAGCAACAATGAAACTCACTGCCATCGAGTCACTGCTGACTCATAGTGACTGCCCTGTGGGCTTCTGAAACTAACTGTTCACAGGAATAGAAAGCCCAGTCTCTCTCCCTCAGAGCTGCTGATGGTTTCGAACTGCTGACCATGGGATCCCAGCCCAACACATAACCACTACCCCACCAGGGCACCACCTCTCATAACCTATTGGAAATCTACCCTTGTGGTGTCTACCCATACCCTTCTAGTGGGTTATTTTTTTAGTAAATCTAACACATTGGCAGAACGTTTATTGTTTTGTTTTTTTTTAGGAAGTTTCTTTTGTAAACTTGTTTTTTCAGTTTAGTCTTCTAAGAAAAAAATTTCAGCTTATAATTAATCATGGTATGTCAGCATCTTTGAACTACTACTTGAAATAGCGCGGCAGAATTGATTTTTGAACCTTGGTATTTCATTCTAATGGAACCGGGATTTCGTCAAATTGGCAGATAACGTTTTCCTGGAGATTTTATATTCCACTGATCCCAAACTGGATGCAGCACGAGAGATATTGAAAAACATTGAGGGCCGCCAACTGTACAAGTACGTGGGTCAGACCCTCCCGCCAGTGGGCTGCGAGAGGATTAAAAGGGTAAGTTGAGGGGCCACACCCCTTCCGTTCATTCTCGTTCACGCTTTATAGCATGCAGGGTCCTGAAAATTGTTTCGCAGAGGGGTAGACTGGGGCTTGGGAGAGACTGAATCGCTGCTTTGGGAAGCACAGGGAACCCCGGATCAAAGTCATGAGAAAAGGGGGGGGGGGCGTCTCAAATTTTGCCGGCCATAAAGGCAGAAAATGGACCTAAAGATAAAAAGACTCAACTAAAGTACCTCTCGGCCCTTCCTTGAGACTCTGAGAGGCAGCCTCTGACGAGCTAACTCCTTCCACCGTATTCCCCGCTCTGAGGGCACAGGGCTGTCTCCTGCACTCCCCATAACCATGTCCCCAAACTGTGGGGGCTGTTGTTGCCAGAAGGCCAGGAACACAAGTCAGCCTGGTAACCACTCTCTACTTCTTCAGAATCAATACTCCTTGAGTTACATTTTGCCTCTTTTTGCTTACTAATAGGTTGATGCTACCTTTTTTCCAAAATGTGAAGAAAAAAAAATACTGTTGATGCGGGTTCTGAGCGGCTTCTTTAAAGGATGGCAAAGCTGGGGACGATGTATTTGATAGGAGTAGCTGCCATTCCTGTTCTAGCCAAGTGTTGTTTTCAGAGCTCGCACAGCTTTGTGACGTTAACCCTCGGTGGGAGACTGGCCTTTTCTGACATGGGAGTCTTGTCTCTGCTAGGAGGACTACAAGTGCCTTCCGCAGGAGGTTGCCAGTGCTAAACCCAATGTTCTGCTCCAGGCTGAACTGAAGGCTGAAGACTTCATAGTGGATGTAAGTAGCTAGACCAGTAGCACCATAAGGTCTTTTGTTGTTGTTTTAATAAGGCCCTTGTTATTATAAAAGCAGTCCATGTTCATTATAGAAAATTGGGGCAATGCCATTTTAAAATGTTCTTTTACATGTTTTATCTATATTTTAGGATGATTATGTGGCTAATACCAACCGCACTGACTTCGAATAGATCCCATCTCTCAGAGTGAGGAGTTTCTTTCTGTTCATCCGCCCCTCGGCACCACTGCAAAGCCCCTGGCTTCTGAGACTTTCTTCCTCGACAAAAACCACCCTCTTAGCTGCCGTCCTCTAGGTGAACGCGTTGGCACTGAGCTCCTGTAGAAGCTGGCCAAGTCTCTCCTCCCTTCAGCAGGAGTGAGCTGGCATTCAGCTTTAGGAAATAACCACACCACGTACTTCCGCGCTCGCTTCTTCGGGGTAAAAGGTGTGGCCAGGTTGTCTCCACTTGTCCTAGGTGCCACGTCTTCTCCAGGGGCTTCTCATACCTCTTTCTTCTCAGCCACCAAACTCCGAGGGGTTGGCTTCTCTCTGTTTCCTTCTCATTTACTCCTGGCTCTTTTTAAAGTCGCCATCATGAATAAAACTCCTCTCCCCGCTGTCACGGTGACTTCACAGGGATTTCCCTGTGGGTTGGGAAATCCAACAGATCCGTTCAGTCTCCGGAATGATGTTCCCTCCTACCTTGTGTTCATTGCCAGGTTCATTCTGATTCCTGGCAACTCCGTGTGTGCAGAGTTGAGCTGCCCCACGGGGCTTGCTAGGCTGTGGCTTTCTGGAAGCAGATAACCTGACCTGTCTGCCAACCTTCCTCTGGGAGGGCTTGAACTGCCAACCTTTCAGCTGTTGATACTTAACCATGTGCACCACCAGGAACTACTTTGCCCACCTGTGCCCTACTCATTTTATAGTAGCTCTATAACCTTGACGCCCTTTGGGTTTCCAAGAGGGTGAAGCTCTCATGTAGAATGATTGTGGTTTCGAACCTGCGACCTAGAAGATCAGAGCCCAACTCGTAAGCCCTGCGAACACCAAGGTTTGCCATGTAAAACACTGCGCCCAACGTGGGGCTCGAACCCACGACCCTGAGATTAAGAGTCTCATGCTCTACCGACTGAGCTAGCCGGGCACATGCCCTACTCATTTTATAAAGTCTCTCTCCCAGGAAGACAATCATCTCTCAGGCATCCCATACTCTACTGCGGCCGTTGAGGGCCTCATAATTGGCCCTGTGTGATAGCATCGAACTGTCTCATAGGGTTTCTTAGGCTGTAGTCTTTACAGAAGCAAGTCATTCAGTCTTGTCTCCCCTGGAGCAGATCATGGATTTGAACTACTCACCTTTCCGTCAGCAGCTGTGCACTTAACTACTGCGCCACCAGGGTTCCTTTAGTCCATGGGCCCCATTTCTAGTTTCCCAGTACTCTGCTTGGCTTTTGTTACTCTTTTAAGAAATGTTATCGCAGTGACACCTGTGAGGACCAAACTGACTGGGGACCGCCTTCGTCCTGAGGTCTCCAAGGTGTACATCTTTTCCCAGCATGCTTATTACCTTTCGACTCTATTAAGAAAACCTGCCTCCTAAGACGAGCCCGTCAGGTTGGAAGGCACTCAAAATATGACTAGGGAAGAGCTGCCGCGTCCAAGCAGAACTCACCTTAGGGATGTGGACAGATCAAAGGTTTGGGGACCTGCATTTGTTGATGGGCATGACTCAAAATGAGAAGAAACAGCTGTAAAAACCCATTCCTTGGAATGTGGAATGTGCAAAATATGAAACTTAGGAACATTGTAAATTGTCGAAAATGTATGAAGATCAATATCTTGGGCATTAGTGAGCTGAAATGGACTGGCATTGGCCATTTTGATTCAGGCAGTCATGTTTCACAATGCAGAAAATGATAAACTCAAGAGGTATGGTGTTACATTCATTATCAAAAAGAACATTTCGAGATCTAGCTTGAAGCACAATGCTATTTGGGTGGGGTTACTATTTCCATATCTATGAGGAAGTCCAGTTAATACAACTAATATTCACATTTATACATCAACCACTAAAGCCAGTGATGAAGAAATTAAAGAATTCTACCGACTTTCTCAGTCTGAAATTGATCAAATATGCAACCAATATGCATTGATAACTATTGGCCATTGGAATGTGAACCTTGGAAACAGAGCAAGGATCCGACATTTGGACATGTGGCCAATGGCTGCTTTTGTGCAGGTCCCTCTTTTCCAACCACACAGTGACTATACTACGCATGTGGACTTCACCAGATGGAATACAAAGAAATCAGATTGACGGTATAGTTGGGAAGAGATGACAGAGAATTTAGTTATCACCAGCCAAAAGAAAACTAGTCCAGAGCCTGACTGTAGAGCAGACCATCCATTCCTCACAGGCAAGTTCAGGTTAAAGCTGAAGAAAATCAAAACAAGTCTACAAGACTCCAAAGATGTCAACAGACCGCAAAGTGCTGAGGTACCTTTAAGAAAACCACCGAGGAGACGGGATAACTGTCTGAACAGGTTTAGCATGTAGACAACGGGCCCTTATTTGGGAGAGGTGAGAAATGTCACAAAGGACATTTGTTAGTAAGGAAGACAAGGGAGCACCAGGATTGAAGGCGGGAAGGGATAGACTAATGAGTGAACTGCCCTTACCCATAAACTGCTCAAGCCCCACGCCCTGAAGGGAAAGAGATACAAACCAACTGCTACACCAGAAGGCCGGGACAGCAAGAATCCTTTTCTGGATTAACAGTTCCATTGACTCTGTCCCTGATGTCAAGAAGTGCGCTACCAGTCAGAAACTGCTTTTTGAAGTTATGTGAATATTGGGCAATTCTGGCCACCCAGAACCCTGAGTTCAGCACTGAAGGCATCGAAGCAATCTATTTGCCTCCCAAACACAATAGGTCTAACTTCAGCCTCTAGTTAAAGCACTTCCCAGGCTCGTTACACATGGTTCTACATGGAAAGGATTGTCAGCCCTCTAAAGAAAACCACAGAGGAGGAGCCCTGGTGGCATGCTGGTTATGCGTTGGGCTGCGATACACAAGGTCTGCGATTCGAAACCTCCAGCCATCCCTCGGGGAAAAGGTGGGACTTCAATATCTCGAAAACTCACCGGGCAGTTCTACCTATCCCGTGCTATGGGGTCGCTGTGAGTCCGCATCGACTTGATGGCAGTGCGTGAATGAACAGGACATCTTGAAAGTCTGGAAGGGTTGTACCTTTGAAGATGTCACTGTTGGTATAGAGAAAGCCATCAAGTCCCGCTCGAGATGTCTTGGTAATGTGTACAACTTCACGGGATTTAAAACAGAGCCCATCAGGGAAATCATGAAAGGAGTCCTGGGTATGATGGGGAAGAAGATGGGGTGGAGTCTTGAAAGGTTCCAAGATATGAGTCTTAGAGAAATGAAATTGCTATTAGATACTCCACAGGAGGAATTGACCGAGGGTGACTTGATGGGGCGGGGTGCTTCTGTCTGATGGCGAGCAAGACGAACAAGAAGCGGTGCCGGAAAACCAGCAGCCCCAGACGACCTGGCAGGAGGGGCCCGTGACTTCTTTTAAAGCAGGGACCTGAGACGAAGGCAAACGAAGGATCAGTAGGGTACAGAAATGAACGCGTAAAACTGAAGCCAGGCATCACAGTGTATTTCCAGGAAGTGACACCGAGCGGGCCTTCCCCCCCTTCCTTCTCCTGCACCTCACTCCTCCCCGCACTTCCCGCACTCCTGAGACGGCCCTCCTCCTCCTCTTCCTCGGCCTGCTCAGCATGATGGTGACACATCTGGTAAACGGGTGGTGTCAATGTATCGTAGTCTTAAATGTCATGCTGCATTGCAAATGTATTTCCTTTCTTTCTTTTTTTCTTTTTTATCGTTGCATCTTTATTAGAAAGTCTCTACCGCCAACTTAGCGTTTCCCAGCGACCCGGGGAGCGGACACTCGCACGGCTGCACAATCTTTTGCTAGGTGCTGCCTTGGCGGGGGCCTTGGCAGGGCCATTGCTGTCTTTGTGGACGCCTGCTTCGCCTTCTTGCTCCCTTGGCCGCCCTGATGGCCTGTGCTCGTCTGGCCTCTCTAACCTCGGGTTTCTGGTTCCTCTTGGCCATCCTTTCAGCAAGAGACGCACCAGGGACGGCCCTCTGGACTGGCTGCGCGATCGCCCCTTCTTGAGCTTCCTCCTGTAGGGGACAGTCCAGTCTCTGTGCCGAGGGAGGGCTCCTCTTGGAATCTTGTACCCACTGAAGCTGCACGACTCAACCTGCATGGCTGCGGCTGCAGAGGGCGGGGGGAGACGGTGAAGAGGACCTTCTTACTTTGTTAATGCTTTCTTTTTCTACTTTATTGTAAGAACACAGTGTAGGATACGTACAACGTGTGTGTTAGTTGCCTCTACGTAATTGGTAAGGCTTCTGGTTACATTTTTGGACAGTCAGAGTTATATCAGGTTTTCGACTGTTGCAGGACGTGGTCCGTCACCTCTGCGTTGTTCAAGGTCAGCTGCATTTTTCCAGTCTAGGCCCCGCGGTCTGTGGACCTCGAGCCACGGTATATAAAGCGTGAATGTTGTACATGCAGTGCCAAGTGCTCGTGTCTGTCGCCCGGCTCGTGTGCAGTGTCAATGCTCTTCTTCTCCCCAGACTCCCAACCAAAGTATCTTTCTACACCCAAAACTCTCTGCCGGTTATTAGATGAGGGGTCACCTGTCTGTCGCTTTTACAAAGGTCATCAACATGGATTATGGAATGGAGGAGCAGAACCCCGTTGATCACGTTCACTTCTATCATAAGAATGATCCCAACAAAGCCATCAGGATTGCCAAAGACCAGGTGACCGTCTACTTAAGGAAACCCATATGCTGCAATGGTATTTGATAAATTTGCATTCGTTTGCAGGTTGGAGTCTAAGACTCGTGTATAAGGGTGAGGGGGAAAGAGCATATCTTTAAAATTAACCTATTCCACGTTTTACATAGATCCCCACTGTTTTTAGAGCCCATTTTTCCTGTTTGTTCAACATAAAAGAAAATACCATTTTAATTTTTTTTTTTAATTTGGGTTTATTTCGGTTTCAGTCCCTCAACCCTGACTGCACTGTAAAGAAGCAGTTTAAATCCCGAGTGAATCGGGGTGACAGTGAAATCTTTTCTCCCTGGAAAGGTTTCGCAGCTTCTGCCTGAGAGGTTCGCAGAGCAGCTGATCCGCGTGTACTGCAAGAAGACGGAGAAGAAGAGTCTGTACGCCGCGCAGCAGCACTTTGTCCAGTGGTGCTCAGACAGAGGCTTCACCAAGCCATAGGTGGGTAGCTCTCAGCCGCATACTTGGCACAGTTTTCTCTCTGTACGTAAGCACCAAAGAGAGATCTTTTATATCCTCTGTAAAGTTCGCATTTAAATAACACTCCTCCAGTTACGGCTTTTAGAATGAAGTCTTTCTTTCACTTTAAGCTTTCCTTTGTAAATGTCTGAATCTGTGCCAACCTTTTTTTTTTTTCTTCCTTCCACTAGCTGAGAGTGGGTGCTTTGTTTATTATTGTTGTCCTAATAATAGAATAGTAATACGACAAACATCTGCATGGTGCTCTGTAACATTCTCACCAGTGTCTCATCCAGCCTGTGTCAGCCTGGGTAGACTGTCGAAACAAATCCAGGGAGACTCATAGATGAAAAGGAAAGAGCTTTATATAAAAGAGCAATTGTATATTAAGAAAACATCCCAGCCTAGTCCAGATCAAGTTCACAAGTCTGATATTAGCCCATATGTCCAATACCAGTCCATAAATTCCTCTTTAGACACACAACACATGCAATGATGCCGAATGCAGGAAGATCACAGACCAGTGGGTTTAAAGTCCTGTAGATCCAGTGGTGGTGGAAGCATCCCAGCGCTGGCATGGTCTCCACGCGGCTCCTCCAGCTCCAGGGCTGTGGCTCCATCAGCTTAGCTCCACGTGGCTTATCAACAGGAATGTCTTGCAGGGAGAGTATGTGTCCCGCCTCCAGGGAGAAAGACAGGAGTTCCCAGAATCCTCAGGAGAAGGCCATGCCCACACAGAGGCATGGTTAAGACCTGATTGACAGCCTAGACTCCACCCCTTCCTCAAGTTGACAGTAGTTTATGTAACTGCCACATCTGCCTGGAATAAGATCTACTGGGCATCGTACATATTATGTACAGATAGTGTATAGTAGGTTGTGGTGGTGGGGGCCAATAAGCAAAATGATGATCAATAAAGAAAAGATCGAAGATGATGATGATTTCAATCCATGCCCATAGAAGTAGCAGTCAATAAAATCAAAGGACGCATTCCACTGGGGAAATCTGATAAAAATGCCTCTTTTTTTAAGTGTTAAAAGAGCACAGGTGTCAATTTGAAGACTAAGGAGCACCCGCCCCAAATCGTGGTGTTTCAGTTGCCTCGTCCGCAAGCTGAAGCAGGACAGTGAACGAGGAAGGTTGACGAAGAATTGATGCCTTTGAATTACGGTGTTGGTGAAGGACTGTGCCACGAACTGCCCCAGCAAACTTGTGTTACTGTAAGGAGTCCAGTCAGAATGCCTTTTAGAAGTGAGGATTGGAAACACTTTGCCTCATGTAGTTGGAAGGGCCAGTCCGTCCCTGGAGAAGGACATCCTGCTCGGTAAAGGGTCAGTTAAAAAGAGGAAGACTCGCACCGGGTGCTTGGACAACAGTGGGTGCCACAATAAGCCCAACGATAGTGCCAGCTGTGAGGAGGGCTCAAGACCGGGCAGGGTTGCATTCTATGGTACACACAGCATGTCTCAGCAGCCCCCCTATCGACAACACTGAGTATGTCTGGCTGCACACTGGCTGCAAGGAGAAGACCGAGGTACTGAGACCTACACTCAGAAAGAGAAGGATGTAACTGGCTTTTCCGCTAACTGCTTTTTTCTCTCTTCCTCTTAGAGGGACGCTGTGGGAGCCCTACCATATCACCTTGGGAATGGAAGCAGAATCGCCCAGATTTATCTGTGTGGTTGGATCAGCACCAAGAAGCATCCAAGTCCACATGCCAACTTTTAAATTATTTTCAGGACTGGTACCGTGTGAATGTAACAAAAGCTCTCTTTCCCCAACACAATTAGCTGAGAAAATTCTGTCAGAGGCCCCCAAACTGAATGTCAACTAAGGCTTTTAATTTTGTGTTTGGAATGTACATGCATCCTGGAGCTCAGTAACTTTTTATTTAAAGAAACCTTGGGTATTAGTTAAATATTGCTATATGTGCTATGAAAACTATACCGTTGCTTATTTTTTTTTACATTAGTTCAAACCTTTCTCCTGTAGTCATCTGTTTTCTTAATATACAACTCTTTTCATACTTTGAATTCTTACGACAAATGATTGTTTTGTTTTTCCATTGGAAATGGACAAGAGTACACATTGGAATTTTAAACTGGAATGGCCTTGAACCACTTGGGTGGGTCAAAAACACAACATAACATCCAAACCCACCGACCCACCCCTACCAAATTCATTACCATCAAGTCGATTCCGTCGCATAGGGCAGAGTCAAACTTCCCCTTGGAGTTTCCGAGGCTGTAAATCTTTATGGAAGCAGAAAGCCTCACGTTTCTTCCACGGAGTCCCTGGTGGAGTTGAACTGCCGATCTTGAAGTTAGCAGCCCAACGAGTACCCCACTACACCACCAGAGTTCTCTCATGTGACTACAGCCCTCCTTGGCCATTTAAAGTAAATGGAAGACACCTCCCAGGTGAGCAGTGCCCTGGGGCCTGCCAGGTTGGGGTTGGCAGTAGGAGCGTGGTTTGGGAGCAGGTTCCAGGTCTTGGGTGAGAGGCCTGTTCAAGCTGTCAGAGGGTCTGCACACTCTTGGCCTCCTCTGAAGTGGGTAATAAGAACACCCGGGGAAAGAACTACACCCAAGATGCTTTGTGCCCAGATGCAAGATCAAGATACACCCAAGATGCCTGTATTCATTTTGTAGATCCTACCTGTAAGTCATTATGGTTTACTCTGGAATTTTGTAGCCTCGGCATTGTGTCATTGTCCTATTTGTGAAACAACTTGAATCTGTTTGCCTCTTTTGTGGCAAATAAGGCTGCTGTGCTGTATGCTCTCGACAACTGTTTTAATGATGAGACCGTGTGCCATTTACAAGGTGGAGTTTTTCTTGAGAAACATCTGCACTGTTAGTATAAAAAGGGGCTCTAACAGCTTAGCCTGTAGAGGTGCTGAACTTTGTCACCCTGGGGCTGGAAATAAAACTGCACGTTAAAATAACCGGTGACTTCACTTGGGTGGGGACCGTCGTGATCGAGCTTTGTGCACGTACAGGGTAAGTAAAAAAGAACATTGCTACTGGAGTGACAGCTTGATGTATCCACAAGTTTATTCCAAGCAGAACACGCGTGAACATGTGTTTACGGTCAGCGGGCGGCGGCAGACAAGTTTCTCGGTACATGTCTTAGTGTCCTTAACATGCCTTAAAACAAAAACGTGTTGCATTCAAAAAACAAAAAAAAAGTCACTTCCACGGGGATTTTCTGGGCTAAATTCAAGCAGAGAGGATGACCCAGAGGTTTTAGAGACTAATTTGGGGCTGCAGAATGGGTTATCTTGATAGATTTTTCTCGACACAGGAAAATCATAGTGGTCTCCGGTGAAGTGGTTTTAAGGAAACTGAAAACCCATCGCGCAGCGGTTCTCCACCTTCCTCGTGCCGCGACCTCTCATCCAGTTCCTCCTGCGGTGGTGATGCCCCCCCCACCCAACCATAACATTGTTTTCATTGCTTTTTCATCACTGTCATTTTGCTACTGCGATGAATCGGGCGACCCCTGTGAAAGGGTCGTTCAACCTCTAAAGGGGTCGAAACCCACAGGTTGAGAACCACTGCCCTAGCGCAAGGACTGGCCATGAAAGCTGCATAAGGAAGTGGTCCTGTCCCCGCAGTGCACCTGCCCCTTCCTCAACAGCAGGAGTCCTCAGAGAACGTCCTTGGAAACCTGCCCCACTGCCCTCCAGCCCCTGCACTTGAGCCTTGAAAAGGAACCCGTTGGGCGTGCCCAAACTGCCATTTTGACCCAGTGTACCTGAAAGGGCACAGGGCTCTTCCCAAAATAAATGGTCAGAGAGATGGAAACCCCATCTTCAGGTGTGTATAGAACTCTGGTTCTCGACCGCATCAGTACTCGACATCAGAGAATTTTGACATGAAATGTCGAGAAAATTTTACATCGGAGCCCGAACAAAACATCAGAATCCGACCCGACGCACATGATTTTTTAAAACAAAAACAGTTCGCGTTTTAGTAACTTGACGCTGGTTGACATTGTTAGTACACACTGTTTAAACCTTTGGGGGCAGTGTTCCAAGTGTGTTTGCTATAATTTTCTTAGTTTTTGTGGCTTTTTGTACTGTTTTTAGATTTAAAAAAACATGGGTCCTAAGAAAGTGTTTTTTAAAGAATCATCATGATAAGGAACTGGTTAACTGGGTTGTAAATCTTGTTGATGATAATCTAGTAAACCCTTTTAGAAAACAGTTAAGGAAATGCCAACAGCAGACCACATTAGACAGATTTTTTTTTAGAGAAAGCCAGCAAGGTCCTAGTGAAAAAAGGCAAAGAAGGGGAAAAAAACTGAAAAGCAGCTCCCAGTTGCTTTTCTGGAAGGGGGTTCCCCTTCCAAACAATGACTCTCCACATCTCCTCTCCACATGCGTGTCCACAGATCCAGATCCTCATCCATCTCAAGGGATGGGCCATACTGCAGTTGTTAAAAACTTTTTTAATGTTGTGTTTCCTATTTAAATTATGTTATTTAACTCTGAACTTAATTTACTTTGAAATTTGTGTATAATGTTTTGGATAAGAAGACAAGGTAAGGGTAAAAACTTGGTGGTCGAGAACGGATTAATCCGTTATCAGTTATTCCTTATGGGAAAGTGGATTCGGAACTGACTGCATCGCATCTCGGTGCGCCGTCCAGAACGGATTAGCGTCACGTCTGGGGTCCAACTGTGTAGACCTAGATGGAAGCTGTGTTAAGAAACAGTCGCTTCCCATTTGGGTTGTTGTTTAGCACAGGCTTTTATGACTTTTGTAGCAATACCATCTGTCTTGCCGTTCCATCTCCACCGTAAATCCAAAGGCATTTTGTGCCGTTTGACTCCCGCGTGTGAAGGAAGTGGATGTTGTAAAAGTGGCTTCGTGTGCCTCGGCCCTAACACTGTGTCAGGTCTGTGAAGGGTGATGGTGTCTGCCTGGGTCCCTGATACTGTTGGCCTCGTTCACAAGCTGCGGAGCATGGCTCAGGAAGGAAGCTTTGCCTTCTGGCAGGAGGCTGACATTTGCATGGTGTGGGAAAGGAATTGTTCCTCTTCTCTGAGCTCTAATTGTGTCAGGAAACATCTCGCATTCCTTTTAACGTCTGCCAGGTTTCCATCACATGGGTTCCGACTTTCTATCAGGGTGCATATTGCTCATTGGCTGCTTTCGGAGCTGCCTGGTGAGATCGTGGACAAGCCCCTGCCCGCCCTGAGGGTGGACAGAAAGCCTCCGTGGTGCTCAGAGTCTGCTCGTGTGGTTGAGCCAGGTTTCTGTGGTTTGGCACTACTTGGCAAACCTAAAATCATTTGTTCTTTTTTTTTTTCTGGCAGTGTGTGTGCCCATAATGATTTGTGTGGAAGAATATTGTTGAAAATGTTAGTGGGGTTTTTTTGGGGGAGGGAGGGGATCAAATTTTAGGTGATATATATATTATGTCTTCAGATTTTTTTTCCCCCGCAGCTGTTAGGTGCCATTGAGTTGGCCCTGACCACTAGCAACCCCGTAACTGCAGAACAAAACCCTCCCCTGCCCTGCGCCGCCCTCACCTTGGTTCTAGACTGCAGCCTTGCTGCAGCCACTGTGTCCGTCCGTCTCCTTGAGGGCCTTGCTCTTTTTCGCTGCCCCTCCACTTTCCAAACATGATGCCCTCCAGGGACTGGTCTGTCCTGACCCAGGTCCAAAGGATGCAAGAAAAAGATTTGCCCTCCTTGCCTCTGAGGGAGCACTCTGGCCTTACTTCCAAGACAGATGTTTGTCCTTCAGCAGTCCATGCTGCTTGTTTGCCAGCACCGCCCTTCAAAGGCATCCATTCTTCCTCCAAAGCCCTTTTTCAAGGCCCAACTTTCACATGCCCGTGAGGTCACTGAACACACCCTGGCTTGCATCAGGTGCACCTGCGTCTTCAAAATGACGTCCTTGCTTTTCAGCGCTCCACGAAGGTCCTGCGCAGCAGATTTATCTAATGCAACTCATCTTTGGATCTCCTCACCGCTGCTTCCAATAGCATTGATGTGGAACCAAGTCAGAGGAAACCCGTGACAACTTCAGCCTTTCCTCCATTAGGTTACGATCAGTATGTGTTAACTGCGTCTTCACTCACTGCCCGAGTGGATTCCAAGTCCACAACCCAATACAGCTAAGGAGAGCTGACGGTTAGCTCCCTGTGGGTTTCCGAGACGGTAACTTTAGGGACTGGACAGCCTCCTCTTTCTCCGGAGGAGCAGCTGGTGGATTCGAACTGATGACTTTGTGTTTAGCAACCCAGTGCATAACCACTACACCACCAGACCTCCATTTGTGTGTTTTATATAAGCATATTTTATAATCGCTTACAATAAGCCTGTATTCATTATCTGAATTTCTCAGAAGATAATTTTCATGAAGGACTTTGCACCTGCTGGGTAAGAGGTACCCCAAACTCCTGCAAAGTTACTTCTCCAATGAATCATGCCAATCTCCATTCCAGCCTGGGGTCCCAGCTCCACAGCAGAGCTGGTGAACAGTCAGTGCTGCGGTGTTTGGAAATCCACGTCCCCCACAGAAAAGGCAGCCCAGGCTGCCTGCGGAAGGCAGCCCTAGAAGAGGCATCCAGGAACAGGTCCAATCCCTGGTACCACGGGAGGCTGTTCCACTGCAGCACATCAGCTCAGTGCCCAGGCCTCCAGCTCCTTGACACAGAACTGCTCCTGCCGGGCCAGCACCTCATTGTTGAAGGTTGCACAGGGGTGGCTTCCCCCACGATACAAGTCTCCATCCAGCCACAGCCCAAACTGGCCACTGAAGAGAGGAAGGACATCTTGTCAAGGCCCTTGTCTGGGACCTATCCGAGTTCCTGAAACTATTTTTACTTTCACCTGTTGCTCACAGCCATCAAATAATGCTGACTCCTGGTGACCCCCTCTGGGGTCCGAGACTAATTGTTTATAGGAGTAGAAAGCCCGGGCTATCTCCCAAGGAGCTGCCGGTGGTTTTGAAGGTTAGCCATGTGGATCCCAGCCCAAAGCTTAGCCACTACACCTGTTCCCGGCCTACCTTAAATTGATTCTTCCTGAGTTACTGGGGATTCAGCAGGGCAGGCCTCCTTGCAAGGTTTACGGTATACAACTGTGGGTGTTTTTAAATGAAGAATGAAATGCTGTTCACAAACATCTCCAGTGGTACAAACCACCACAGTCCTCTTTGGGAACACTTTAAGGACGGATGGCAACGCTTAACCACAGGGATGAGCCTCGCAGGCCTGGCCTGAGAGTCCCCTAAACACCCTAGAGAGCCTGGTTTAACCGAAAATCAGCCATCCAGTGCCTCTCACCGGGGCTTTATGGGGCAGTTGGGAGAGACTGTGGTGTGCTAATCGAGCCATGCTGTATTTCCATGCAGGAAGGCTCAGTCTCCAGAATTGGAAGGTCCCACCAGGGGTGAAACTAATCTTTTCTTCCTAACCCGCTCCACCCCCACAGGCACACCCACAAAGGCAGGTTTCCTGCCTCCTTCCAGGCCAGGGGCGGGCGGGGCCGCCTCGCCTACCCTTGGATCCGTTGCCAAAGCTACATAAATGCAGATTGCGTTGTCACCAGCTGTAAATGCTTTGGTGGGAAAGCGTTTCCCTTCGATGCAGGGCTAGCGGGTGGGGGAGGCTTGGGAACCTGGGATGGGGGCAGGGGGCTGTGGGAGGGAGGGGCTTGCAAAAACCACCAGGTGCCACGTTACCGCAGTATTCAGCGAGGCCCGAGACACGCACCTACTGCTGCCCATCATCAGTAAATCCAAGTCTCCTTTCACAAAGAAATTGTTGCTTCCCGTCCACTTAAAGACCTAGGAGGGTAGGAAAAGACTCAGGTTACTGGGGAGTGTGGCTCGTGCCATTTTACTCAAGACCACTGGGTGGCACCGTTGCAGCTAAAACAACATTCAGGCCCCAGCTAAGAGGCCAAAGAATGCCTGGTCACTTCGTAGTTCGCCTCGAGCCCTCCCGCCTGAATTCCCAGTGGACAAGTCCCCTGGTTCTAGGAACGGGCCACAAAGCTCAAAGCTGGAGAGGGGATTGAACTAGCCCTCACATGCAATTCACCAGCAAGTCCTGGGGATTCTACCATGAAAGATAGAGCCCATTGCCTGCATTTCTGCCCTGCCCACTCAGACCACCCAATCCAAGTCCCAATCCCTGGACTGGGTTACAGCCTCCCCCTAACTAGCCTCCCTACTCACTGTCTCCTGCCCCCCCCCACCTGTCACGACACTAAATCAAAATATGACTGTGCCATTGCTCCCACAAAGCCCTCCAATAGAGGTCCCCCTGGAACAGCACAAACCGACTTCCTCCTACCACTAAGATTCCTTTTTTTCCTTGTCCCTGCTTTGCTCATTCTTTTCTGCCCTTGACTCACCCCATCTCTACTGGCCTGCCTTCTCTCAGACCCCTCACAGCCGGTTCCTGCTTATAATCCCGCTGCCCAGACTGCTCTCCCCATCCTCAAAATCACCAGCTGCTCCTGTGTTCGCCCAAATATCCATCCTCTTTAGAGAAATTTCCAGACTTGACCACCTGATCCAAAGTAACTTTTCCATTTCCAGGCCATGTTTTATTTTCTTCCAGAATGTACCAGTCTCTGAGGTAACCGTCACCTTGGGGTGTGCTGTTTGTCCGACAGAAAGGGAAAGCTTTGGGACAACTATTCCTGCCACATGGACTGGACGCGCAGTACACCGAGATTTGTTAGGATTAACGAAATACTCAAGAGTCAGGATCCACAACAAAAGGATTATTAAAGAGACTTAAGCATAGAAGTATGATGGATTATTGTCCGAGTTGCCCAAGTGTAAGCAGCTAAAGGGTTTTCATCAGGACGACAACAAACAAAAGTTAAGACCTGGGAAAATTAGTAAGCTACTGAGGAAGTACGAAAAGAAGACGGAACTAAAGGGGGAAATGTCTCATGCTCACAGATTAGAAGACTTCATAATCTTAAAACATCGATAGTACCCAAAGTGACCTATAGATTAAAAATTCAAAATCAGAATTCCAACCACTTTCTTTACAGAAATAGAGAAACCAATCCTCAACTTTATATCAAATGGCAAGAGGCCATAGAAAGATGGATAGATGGAAGAGGCTATCTATAGATGGATAGACAAAATGTGGTCCATACGAATAGTGGACTACTACTCAGCCTGTAAGAGAAATGAAATTATGATTCATTCTACAGTACGGATGAAGCTAGAAGGCATGCTAAGTGAAATATGTTAATCACAAGGGGCAGATATTGTATGGTCTAGTATACAAAGCAAATGCATAGAGAATAACAAGAACAACAAAAATGAAATCCTCTGCCATGGAGTCAATGCTGCCTCATAGGGGCTTTATCCAACAGAGTAGAAGTACCCTGTAGGGTCTCCAAGGCAAAATGTCTTTACAGAAGCAGACAGCTTTCTCCCACGGAGGACTCGTTGGATTCAAACCACTGACCTCTTAGTTAACACCCAAGTGCTTTGACCACTGTGCAACCAAGCCTACTAAATGTATAAAGACCAAAGTTTGATCTCACCCAAGGAGATCTTCAAATGAACATCAAACCGTTGAAAAGATGTTCAGCATCATTAGAGCGAAACAAAGCCTCAGTGAGAAACCACCTCCCACTAAGATAGAGTGATTTAAAAAATAGAAAATAACATTGTTGCCACTATGAGACATGACGTCCCTCACTGACCCATAGCCCTACAGGGGACAACACCGGAGACACTGTGGGAATTTTGCCTGATCTGATCCTGCCACACCGAGGCAAAACACGAAGGGGGTACAACAGAATAGCAAGGGAACAGAGCAGCGAGGTCCCCAGGGAATGCTGAAGGTAGACTTCGGGGCCAGAGCATGGTGCCACAACAGACTGGACTGTAAAACACTCCTAAAGGCCAACAAACAGTCCTTCAACTAACTACAAGCTTTTCTTTCTTCTTGTGTTTTGTTTTTTGTCATTGGTTTGTTGTTGTTGTTCTTTTGTTGTATACTGTTGCTTGGTCTTTGTCTTGTTTTTGTGCATGTTATCTCCACAGGTCTGTCTAAATAAGATAGGCTGGATGAACAATCTGGAGGAGAAAACAATGGGACTGACAGTTCTGGGGGGCATGGCAGTGGGGAGGTGGGGGGGAAGGTAGTGGTGTTAACAAACCCAGGGACAAGGGAACAAGTGATCTAAATTGGTAGTGAGAAGAGTGAAAGAGGTCTGGTAAGGCGTGATCAAGGGTAATGTAACCGAGAGGAATTACTGAAACCCAAATGAAGACTCAGCATGATAGTGGGACAAGAGGAAAGTCAAAGGAAATAGAGGAAAGAGCTAGGAGGCCAAAGGCTTTTATAGAGGTCTAAATAAAGACATGTACATATGCAAATATATTTATGAGGATGGGGAAATAGATCTATGTGCATATATTTATAGGTTTAGTATTAAGGTAACAGAAGGACATTGGGCCTCACTCAAGTACTCCCTCAATGCAAGAATATTTTCTTTTATTAAACTGGTATTCTATGATGCTCACCTTCCCCACACCATTGAAGACAAAGCGGGTGAATTAGCAAATGTGATGAAGAAAGCTGATGATGCCTGGCTATCAAAAGATACAGCATCTGGGGTCTTAAAGCAACAGCCTTGCTTTTCAACACTTAAAAAAATGTTTGTTATTTTTATTAATCATTTTACTGGAGGGCCCTCTCACACATCTTATAACAATCCATCATTCACTTGTATTAAGCACATTTGTAGATACATTGCTATCAACATTTCCAAAACATTTTTTTTCTATTTGAGCCCTTGGTATCAGCTCCTCTTTTTACCCCTCCCTCTCTCACCCTCTTAGCCTCATGAATACTTGATCAGTTATATATTATTGTTATTATTTCATGTCATACACTGTCCGTTGTCTTCCTTTGCCCTAATTTCTGCTATTCATCCCCCTGAAGGGTAGGTTATATATCAACCTTGTGATGGGTTCCCCCTTTCTCCTTCTTGTACCCCCCACCATCTCCCTGCCCTCATGATATCACTACTCCCACTACTGTTCCTGAGGGTTTATCTGTCCTGAATTCCATGGGTTGAAAGCTCTTATCTGTACCAAAGTGTGTACTCCAGTCCAGCCAGATTTATAAGGTAGAACTGGGTCATGGTAGTGGGGGGAGGAAGCATTCAGGAACTAGAGGAATGTGTGTTTCATCGGCGCTATACTGCTCCCTTGTTGAATCCATCCCTTCAGTTTAACCCTCCTGTGCGGGGATGTCTAATTGTCAACAGATTGGCTTTGGGTCTCCACTCCAAGCCCCCTCTTTCACATTGATAGAATTGTGTTTTGGATCTTTTGTTTTGATTCCATTGATACCTCATGATCACACAGACTGGTGTGCTTCTTCCATGTGGGCTTATTTGCTTCCCTGCTAGATGGCTGCTTGTTTAACTTCAAGCCTTTAAGACCCCAAACACTATATCTTTTGATAGCCAGGCACCATCCACTTTCTTCACCACACTTGCTTATGCACCCATTTGTCTTCAGTGAGCGTGCATATTGGGAAGGTGAGTATCAAAGAGTGTCAAGTTATTAGAACAAAGTGTTCTTGTGTTTAGGAAGGCCTTGATTAGAGGCCCAAAGTCCATCTGCCACCTTAATATTTAACATATAAATGTATGTATATTGGTCTGTATGCATTTCATTATAAATTAACACATTTATATATATACATGCCTATAGCTATACCGCTATAAACAGTTTTTCCTCCTACTTCTTTCCTCTATTTCCTTCCACCTTCTTCCAGTCCTACTATCATGCTCACCCTCCATTTGGCGCTCGGTAATTCCTCTTGGATACATTGCACTTGATCAAGCCCTACCAGGCATTATATCCCCTCCTCACCATCAATTTTAGATCTCTTGTTCCCTTATCCCTCAGTTGTTGGCTTCTCAACACTTTAAAGAGGTCTTGTGCAGCAGATTTACCCAATGCAAGGTATCATTTGATCTGCTGATGGCTGCTTCTGTGAGCATTGAATGTGGATCCAACCAAGATGAAATCTTTGACAACTTCCATCTTTTTCCATCCATCACTGATGTTACTTGCTGTCCCATTTGGGAGGATTTTGGTTTTCTTTATGGTGAGTTGTGGTTCTACTGAAGGCTGCAATCCTTGATCTTTATCAGCAAGTGTAATGAGGTACAGTCCCTGAAACCTATAGGGCATTTCTTCCATGTCCTACAGGATCATGATAAGTCAGAATCAACTCAGTGGCAGTGAGTTTGGGGGTTTTTTGCTTCTACTTCCTGAGTTCTAAAAACTTGCAAGGGGCCACTCCCGGCACCGTGGAGCAACAGGAGAGTCAGGAATGTGGTTAGATGCTTATGACTTGATTCATAGCAACTTTATGTTTAACAAAACTGAATGTTGCAGGGCCTGACCCATCTTCTCAATGGTTACTGTGCTTGCACCCTTTGGAGTAACTGTGTCAGTGTGTCTGCTACTTGCCTCCATGAACCGGTGTCTGCTTTGTCAGGAGACCAGAAGAGCTGGATGGAGACGAGCTACCATCATTGAATACATGATCAAAGAGTCTATAGAAGAATCCCAGTCAAAAGGGGGGAAATAGGGGCCTGAAGTTAAGCATCTCCTGACCTCCGTATTTTATGGAGCCTACCAGATTTTCTTTAAATCTTAAACCAAAACTATTTCCTGAAGTCTTTTAAAACTAAATGATCGTTTAGATTGACCTGTAAAACTGTCCATTATTAACCCATAGTTTCTGGAGCCATGGAGGCTAGATAAAGCCATGGAAATATTGCCCTATGATTCTCTTTAAATATTAATTCAAAAACAACCTCTGACGTCCTCTTAAAACCAAACAGTAGTTTAACTAGTGCAGAATGTCTGCCTTGATATTAGGTTCTTTTATGATACATCTATGTGGGGATCAAATTTACAACAGCAACTTGAAAGACACGGAATTCGGAGGTGGTGATTTTGCTAGTGCAGAAGAAGTAACTTAAGTAAGAGATGAAAGTGTTTGCTCAGCTCAGAGTAAATCTTTGATGCCGGTGAGCTCTATGCAAAGTTCCATAGAACAGTTTGTGAGAATATCCCATTAGCTTCTAACTCCATTTTCCCACAAATTTTGGGAGTCCCCTTGTATAGACAGACACTTGAATTGATGTGTGATTTTGCTGTGCATGTTCTCAGCAACAATTTTCTTTTGAAGTTCTGGACTCAGAAGAGTTGAGGTCATTTCAAAAGGTGGCCATGAGAAGACAGAGCCATTCGGTTTTCCTTTACTTTCATCCAGAAACATGCCCTACCCTCCACTTAAATCTTACCTCAGCACAAGAACACTTTGTTCTAACAATCTGCCATTCTGTGATGCTCACCTTCGCGACACAATCACTGATGACAAAATGGGTGCATAAGCAAATGTGGTGAAGAAAGCTGATGGTTCCTGGCTACTAAAAGATATTGTGTCTGGGCTCTTAAAGGCTCATAGTTAAGAAAGCGGCCATCTAGCAGGGTATAAACACCACATGGAAGAGGAACACCAGCCTGTGTGATCATATGTCAATGGGAAGAGGTATGGGAAGTTAAAAAACAAGCAACCTAGTCAATGTGAAGGGGTGTGGATGTTGTGGAGAGCTAATACCCACATGTAGGGTAATTGGACAGCCCCTCTCAGAAGGGCCACACAGAAGGGATGATAAATCCAGGGTGTGGTATGGCACTGATGAACTACATAACTACCCTCTAGTTCTTTAAAATTTCTTCCCCTTTCTGTTGTGTTTTTTATTTGTTTTACCTCATTAATCATGTTAGATTTGCGTATGTTTATTTGTATATTTAAGATCACTAGGTACGTGAAAGTCAAGATAGATGACCCTTCAGAAACAGTAATAGGAGTAATGGTCTCCTGAGGGCACAGGAAAAGAGGGGGGAGTGGAGAGCTGACCGCACTGATGCCTGTATAATCCCACTCGATGGCATCGAACAGCAGAACCGTACGTGATACTGGATTGTGTAAATGTGGAAGAAAAAAACTATTATTAAAAAAAAAGAGTAAGGATTCCTGGGGGGTAGGGTTTAGGTGGATGAGGAAGGGGACAAAGGGGAGCTGATATCAAGGAGTTCAAGAAGAAAGAAAATGTTTGATACTGATGGTGGTAGCAATTGTACAATACCCCTTGATGTGATTGAACTGTGGAATGTTATGATATCTGTAAGAGCTCCTAATAAAATGGAAGAGGCAAAAAGGGCACATGCCCTACAGACCAGGTGGTACGCTAAGCATTCCACAGAAGAAATTCAGACTGAGTTCATGCACTCGGATCAAATATTCCATAGACAAATCCTGATCAAATGTGGGGAAATGCCTGCAGAATTTCAAATTCTCCGACTCCAGGCCTGCTGGAGTCCTGGAGGCTGGATGAATCCCTGAAACTAAAGCCTTGAGAGCCTCTTCGGAATGTGAACCAAAAACATCTCTTAATCTTCTTAGGGAGCAGTGGGACAACTCCTAAAAGGAGTGTACGAGTGGCTGCGCAACTGGAAGAATGGCATTGATGTCACTGAATTACAGAGGTGTAGAAACGGTTGGGTTGATGTATGTTTGCCTTGTATATTTCCAATAACAAGTAACCCTTCTGGACAGTTCCACTCTGTGACATGAGATTGCCATGAGTCAGAATCTACTCCATGGGAACAGCTCTGCTTTGAGGGTTTTAAACTCACTCACTGCCATCGAATCGATGCTGATACCAGCTCCTAGTGCCCCGATAGGACAGGGTAGTACTGCCCCTGTAGGTTTCTGAGACTGGAACCTTTTACATGAATAGAAAGGCCCATCTTACTCCTGTGGAGTGGCTGGTGGTTTCAAACTGCTGACCTTGCAGACTGCAGTCCAATTCATAACCACTACACCACCAGGGCTCCGGTGGTGATAAATTCCAAGGAGAAAAATGAAGCAGAGAGAGGATTTCCAGGGTGTGGGATATTGTCATTTTAAATCCAGTAATCGGAAGGTCTCACTGAGATAGACAGCATTCTGAATCCAGTGGAAGGACATGCTAAGTAGACCAGTGAGTGCAAGTGTCCTGTGGTAGGAGCATGTCTGAGGACCAGCCAGGAGGCCAGGGTAGCTGAAACAAAATGAGGCAAAGGGGAAAGTAGCAAGATATGACATCGGAGAGGGGACCCGAAGGTACAGGGACTTCCAGGTCATTGTGAGGACTTTGTCTCTTCTCGGAGTGAGAAAGGACAGCTGGGGGCAGAGCAGCGGTGTGATCAGAGTTCACCTTTGGAAAGCTCGGGGCGCTTGCAGTGGAGGATTGAGGGCGGAGGCAGGAAGATCTGCTGGGAGGCTGTAGCAAGGCCACAGGCTAGGAATGGTGGTGGCTTCAATGAGGGTGGCAGAGACAGAAGGAGAGAGAAGGCAGAGGCCTCAGGATTCGCTGACAACTCAGAGGTGACAAGGGCGACGTTCAGTCCAGGAGGACTCCAAGACGTTGGGTCTCAGCAGCAGGGTCATAGAAGGGCATGAACTTTACAGTGGAAGGCAGCAACAGGTGGGTGGGGGGAGCAGGTTTTGCCGGGGCATGCCAGGCGCTTGGTTCTGGACGGTTGGTCTGAGATCCACGGGGAGACTTTGAGCAACAGTTAAAAATGTCAGCACACGGGTGGCCTGGAGCAGCGAGGGTGCTTAGAGAAGAGACTCGAGCCCGGGGGGCCCTCTGACAGTGAATGTTCCAGGAGGAAGTTGCAGTGGATTCTGACAAGTTGTTGCTGCAGCGGGGAGTTCAGAACTCGGGGCTGGTGAACGGAGGAAGTCGGTGGTGCTGACTAGTCCCCAGCAGTGATTCACCGTGAAGAATTTCCTCCTCTCCTGTTTCCTCGGCAGCCTGGTGACAGTGCTTGGCACGTCGAGCTCCTAATCATAGCCAGCAGTGGAAACCACCAGGCCCTGTGAGGGAGAGAGATGAGGCTTTCTACTCCTCGGGAACCCAGAGGCTGTTCTAGTCCCTCCTGTGGGGCCGCTATGAGTCTGGATTCACTCGGCGGCCGTGAGTTTAGGTTTGAGTCTCTGTTTCCTGTTACCAGGCTGGCTCCTGGAGGTGATGTAACAGCCATGCTTTCCTATCAACAAAGGAATCCAGGACGCCTGTGGTGTCCTCATCATGAGAGCAGATGGCCGTTCACTTACTTGGGGTGATCAGTAGCTTCCTTGGTCTGCGGGTTCATGTCGATTAGAGAGGAGGTCTCTAAATGCAAATCAAGGGCCTTGGAACGCATTCTTCATACATGGAACAGAGATGCTTCTCACGGGCATGTGATCCCGGTACAAAAGGACATACCCTCCCTTACACGCTGACCCTCACCTCTCCCCTGCCCTGCCTGGCCTTCCTCCAGGTGCCTGCTCTCTCCAGCGGCTGTGCCTGGGCGATAAGATAAGAAGACTCTCTGGGCACTTTATCACCTGGTGCTCACCCATTTGTCCCTGAGGACAGCACAAGCACCTGCTCCTCCAGGAAGTCTCCGTGACCTCCTACCTCCATCCAATACAGATACCCCCTTCTGATGCTTCTCGATCCCTCTGTGATCTTGTGCAGGACTCCTCCAGCCTGGGAACATCTCAAGGCAGCTTGGAAGCTCTGGGTTTGAGAGAGGTGGTGTCGTTCTATGGCTGTAAGGGCCTCGAAGACCTACACCACCTCTCACCCTCATCACCGGCTTCAGCCAGCTATTCAGCCGAATTCTCTGGGGCTCCTCCTCTGGAAGATGGAGATGGCTATAACACACAGAAGGAACCTAACGGGGGTTTGTGATGCTTACATGTACTACTTTGCAAATGATTAAAACAAGTCCTGGCAGGCAGCTAGCTGGCTTTTGTTAGCTATGGGTGTGGTAAATTGATACAGACACCTACAGATGAAGATACAGTTGCCATTCGGTTCAGTGGCAGTCATTGGGTTCATCCTGCTGTACAACCATCAACACGATTTCTAAAATGTTACATCACCTTTAGCAAACATCCACTGTCCCCCAAGCAAAGAAGCGATTGTTACTGTTCACAGTCGTAGGCTCCAGGCCAACCACTTAGTGTAGTGGTTCTCCACCTTGGCCCTTTCAGACAGTTCCTCATGTGGTGGTGACCCCCAACCATAACATTACTTTCGCTGCTACTTCATCACTGTTCATTTTGCTACTGTTATGAATCGTCATGTAAATATCTGATAGGCAGGATGTATTTTCATGGTTACCAATTGAACATCATGAAAGCATCATGATTAATCACAAAATAATCTGTAATTATATATTGTGAAATATTTATGTGTTTTCCCCGATGGTCTTAGGCGACCCCCGTGAAAGGGTCATTCGACCCCTGCAAAGGGGTCTCCACTCACAGGTTGAGAACCGCTGACTTAATAAGCCCAGAGGAGGGAAAACGTTCGCCTGAGAGATGCTGGGAACCACTTCTTGTCTCTCAAAAGCCCTCCCTCCCTAGAAGCTCGTGCGATCTGATCTGACGCACCTCCTCCCATCGTCTGCTCGTCACCCGTGTTATTAATCAGTCCTGCGCTCTGGATCACCAACACCCGCCAACTTCTCATTGTCTCAGGGAGCCACGCGGGTGTAATGACGGGGCACTCCTCTGCCAGCAATGGCGCCATGAGGACAACAAGGACCTGAAGCACGATTGGCCCCCGGAAAAGCTTACAACTGGAGAAACCCAGGGGGCAGGTCCAGCTGTTCCTAATCCACCCACCGTGGAAGCTCCAGGTCTGCATAGCCCCATTCAGGACCTCTTAACACCTCGTTACAGGAGAGCAGAGGACTAGCCTGGTGCTAATCAAGCAACGCTTTCATCTTCGCCCTCAGGGGAGGTCACCGCAGGGAGGCGACTCTAATCTCTTCTCACTTACCCTCTCCATTTCCACCCCCACGGGAGGGAGCGCAGGGCAGATTTCTTTTGTCTTTTGGCTCCACTGGAAGGCAGTGCCGTAGGGTTGATGTGTTTGTGTTTTGTTTTGCTTTTCCCTCCCCCCAGACGTGTCCGTTGTCGTCACAGTCATTACTCTCAAGCCTCATTCAACCACGAAGAATTCCATCCCCGCCTTCACCCGCATTCAGATGGAGTGTGTCACTCACTGACCCAGCACTTGGAGGACAGCGTTCTTGCCACGCTCCGTTCCTCGTCCTCCGCCTGGCCAGTTGTGCTGGCTGACAGTGCCTCCCAGGGTCATGGCCTGGAGCTTGTCCTCGGTGAGGGATTCCCAGTGCCCCTCCCTCTGTCTACCATAGCTTGTCTTCCAACACACTACTGAACGTTGCCAGGGGACAGACTGTCCCCTCCAGGAGACCTCTCATCCACTGAGCCGCCTTCGTTCATTAGCCTACAAGTCCCTCTGTCTTCCACGCCCTCCTTGGCAAGTCTAAGGTCGGTGGTCTACGTTGTATTTTCACTCCCTTACCAGAACCCTCAACTCCCTCCCCTTCTGTGAATCCAGTTTGTCAGAACCACAGTCCAAGATGACCCTCCCATGCCCTTTCACCAGGCTTACCTCACGGAGCCAAGCGTTGCTGGAGAGACTATCCAACCAAAGCTATGGGCTTGCCATCCAAGCCATGATCTGCCTACACTGCCTCCCTGTTCTTCTGTTTCTCTGCTAAGCTTCCCTTCCTCCTGCTGAGATGACTCTTCTATTCAGCAGACAGATCTTCTCGCCCCTGGAGCCTTCACACCCCTGACCCAGCTCACGCTAAACTAAGCTACTGCTTTCACACCACCTGCCGTTCAAATACCAAAGACATCAGGCCTAAGCTGTTTCCTGTTCTCACCATCAGCCCCTTAGGTTTACCTGTTCTCTCGCCCTTTGTCCTTACAGCGGTTGTCAGGTAAGCAATACCACTCACTCCCCCAGCACCACCACCCCGCGTCTTTTCTTTCCTTTTTTGTTCTTTATGAGTGAGGGTGCTCAGGCCAAGTCCTGCTTCATGCCCTCTGTGAAAGATGGCGGGATGCCAGGCAGTTCAGCATGGGAGGGGGGTGGATGAGGTTGGGGCCCCTGGAGCCTGGGCTCCATTCCCTTCCGGTACCTTTAGCTCTGGGGAGAAGGCGAAGAGGAACGTCTCCCCGGTGCCGTAGAAGCCTTTGCTCAGTTGGATCGCCGAGGAGGAGAAGGCCCCGAACATCTGGAAAACAGAAGAGCTCTGGTTGGCGGAGACAGGGAGCTGGGACCTGGCTCAGGCCACCTCCACGCTCTTGACTTGGTGTGTGGACCTGGGGAGCCTGCGCAAAAACAAATAAATAAACCAAACTCACTGCCATGGGGTTGATGTTGACTCGGGTGACCGACCCTCTAGGACAGGGTGGAACTGCCCCTGGGGGTTTCCAAGACTGTTCCCTCAGTATCTGTTCATTACCGTGTACATAGCTCATTATTTAAAACGGAGAGTTTGCATCTGGTTTGGAAAGTATTTTGCCCTCATTTTTAATTTTTTTTATTTTTATTTTATTTTATTTATTTATTTTTTTGCCCTCATTTTTTATTATGAAAATTTCTAGCATACAGAAAAGTTGAAAGCAAGGTACAGATGCCTTTCATCTAGGTTTAATACTTGTTTTATCTCACTTGGTATACGTTTTTCTTACCCGCTTAAAAGTAAATTCCAGGGGCATTTCTACCTTACACTATAGGGTCAAGTTAAGTCAGCATTGACTTGATGACAGTGGAAGTATGCCCCGGGGAATTGATTGGTGACATTCTCTAACATAAAATGACAGTGATGTCTCCAGGTGAACCAGAAGACACATACAAACCATAGATGAAAGATGGATGCATGGATTTGGGGCTTGCACTTAATTCTAGCGATAATTGAAGAATAATTAGTTCTTATGATATGGCCCTGCTTGATACTCACTTTCATTAAGAGATCACTGAAAATATGGATACTGTAGCAAAGTGTAGTGAAGAAACTAGATGGTACCCACCTATCAGAAATAATATGTCTGGAATCTTACAGGCTTGTTTTCAAATAAGCAACCATGTGAGTGAGGCATCAACTAAGTCCACAAGAAAGAAGCACACCAGCCTGTGTGATCCAAGGAGTGTAAATAATCCAATCCAAATCTAAAGGACAAACTGGCATCAGAGTTGAAATTGTGAACATCTGGTTTGTAGAAGGCTATAGATGGCAGTGGAAGATCAAAATCCATTTACACGATCCACACGTGGATTAAGCCTCTGATGAGTCCCCTCTGATCATAATTGAAGGATGTGAATAACTCTGTTATGAGACAGAGAACACTGTAAAGGGGATTATATCAGTCACAGGTCAAATTGTAATATCATCTTGTGATAGGTTTATTGTGCCAACCTGGCCAATAGGAACACGTGGGGTTAATTTAATCAGGTTGCAGTTTGATTGAAGGGCAAAGAGAGAAATTGCTCTGCCAGGCCCGCTCCCATCTCTCTTGCTCTCTAGTGATTGGACCAGCGTGCTGCTGCTTAGCTACTGCTCTCCCTCAACCTGTGTGCTACCCCACCTGTGGGCCAAGCCAAGGCGTGGATCATGGGTCTTGACTCTAGAGCTTGAGGCTCCCTCAAGACCTGCTCTGCCACCCTGCTGTGTTGTATACTTTGTCTGAGCTTGAGGCTGGTGGATCCTGTCGGCTTCCCATCAAGGCCTACTTCGCTAAGCTCCAGAGCTAGTGACTGTTGCTGACGCGCCCTGCTGTTTGCTGCCTGTGGGCTGACTCTGCCGGCCTTGCCTGAAGAGTGAGTAGTCCTCGGGCTGCTTCCTTGGTCTGGGATCAGCAGCCCACGTGAGTCAAAGGACTTCCAGTCTATTAGCTGTTCCATGAACCTGAGTTGAACTGAGCCCCCTGTATTGCTGTGTGGACTAACTAGCTGGTACATTCCTTCTCGCTGTATAAACCTACATAGTTTTGTTTCTCTAGAGAACCCTGCCTAGCACACATCTGATGTCCCTTTTGACTCATTTTAAAAATTGTTTCAGTTACAAAAAGGGGGGGAAAGGGGGAATACACGTGGAGTTAGCTCCCGGTGAATCCCCTCCGACCGTGGACCAGGGATGTGACTAGTCTTGCTCACATGCAGAGTGCACTGCAAAGTGGGCCGTTGTGAATGCAGCTAGGTCAAACTTGAGCACCGCATCACTTGATCCCCCTTCTGATCCATTCAACTTTGTTCAGGTTTTTAATACTTTCTGCTTTCTTTTTGATTGAGGTTTTTCTCTGTTTTACTTTGTTATTCTTGTTAGTTTTGTTCATTCATTTATTTTTTTAAATCTTTTTCTATATATGAAATCCAGAATAGGTAAATCTAGAGATATGGTAACTGGATTAATGGCTCCTTGGGCGTACGGCAGGGCAGGCCGAGGAACATGGAGAGCTAATAGAGTGTACGAATGAAGAAAATATTCGAAACCTGATTGTGAGGATGTATAACCCGTCTTGATGTCTATATATAAGATAGGCAAAATAAACAATTGCAAGGAGAAAACAATGGGACCAATGTTTCCAGGGGGACAGGGGAGAGGGGGAGGTGGGTGAAGAGTAGGGGGTACCCAACAAACCCAGGAGCAAGGGAACAACAACAGATCTAAAATCTCTTGTTGCCTGGTGGGGTTTGATCAAGTGCATTGTAGCTGAGGGGAATTCCTGAGAGCCGAATGAAGGTTGAATATGATAGTGGGTCAGGAGGAAAGTAAAAGGAAATAGAAGAAAGAACTAGAAGACAAAAGACATTTATAGAGGTCTAATACAGGCATGAATATATGTAAATATATTAATTACTATATAATGATAGGGATATAAGCTGATGTATAAATATTTATATATTAAGTAACAAGGTAGCAGACAGACATTGGGTGTCTACTCAAGTCCTCCCTCAATACAAGAACACTTTATTCTAATGACCTGGCATTATGTGATGCTCACTTTCCCAACATGAGTGCTGAAGACAAAATGGGTGCATAAGCAAATGTGGTGAAGAAAGCTGATGGTACCTGGCTATTAGAAGATATGCTATCTGGGATCTTAAAGGCTTGAGGTTAAACAAGTGACTATCTAGCAGGGAAACAACAAAACCCACATGGAAGAAGCACACACGTCAGCCTGTGTGATCACGAGGTATTGGCAGGTTTAGGTATCAGGCATCAGAAGACCCAAACAAACAATCATATTGATACATACGAAAGGGGTCAGAGTAGAGGCCCAGAGCCCACCTGTAGATAATTGTACATTCCCTCACAGAAGGCTCCCAAAGAAGGGACAAACCAGCCAGAGTGCAGTATAGCACCGACAAAACATGCAACACCCCTCTAATTCTTTAATGCTTCCTCCACCCCCACTATCATGATCCCAGTTCTTTCTACCTTACAAATCCAGCTAGACCAGAGCATGTAGACTGGTACAGATAAGAGCTCTCAACACACAGAATCCAGGACAGATAAATCCCTCAGGAAAAACAATAGGAGTAGTGATGCCATAAGAGTAGGGGGAAGGTGTGGGGAGAAAGGGGGAGAGGGGAACCGATCACAATGATTGATGTATTAACCCCACCCTTGGGGCCAAACAACAGAAACATGGGTGAAGGGTGACAATGGTTAGTGTAAGATATAAAAATAATAATAATTTATTATTTATCAAGGGGTCACGAGGGTGGTGGGGGAAGGGGGAAAAAGAGGAGCTGATATCAAGGGCTCAAGTAGAAAGAAAATATTTTGAAAATGATGATAGTAATATATGTACAAATGTACTTGATACAATTGATATATAGGTTGTTCTAAGAGCTCTAAAAGCTCCCACTAAAATGATTTATTAAAAACAAGGTTCGAGCATACCTGTTTTTACAAAAAAAATTTCACTATGACCAGAGAGAACCTTCCCAGGCGACACCACTGGGTGCACTAATTCAGAGCAAGTTGCTCAATACTTGCCTCATTGAAAAAATGTACTATGAAAGCTCTTCCCAGTGGAGCTTTTTTCTGTCTATTATTTTTTTGGGGGTACCCCCTCATATGCCAATAAAACTGTTGGCAAAAATAGCAAATTGCAAGCATTATGATCCTTTGCCCTTAAATAGTACAGTTCCCAAGACTAAGGATTTCTTCCTAAATAACCACAACACCATAGACAGGCCTAAGAATTAACAGTAATTCTGTCATATTATCGCCTATCTAATTCATATTCCACTCTCTCTGGCTATCCAGATAGTATTTTTTATATCCCACTTTCAAAACAAAACTTAACATTTCCAATAGCTATGGTCCTACCGCTTACCTGCCAGTTTGTGGTACATCGGTAGCTCGAGTGTCACAGGGATGCTGGAATCTATGCCACCGCTGACTCGTGGTGAAATGCCAGCAGGTCACAGAGCTTCCAGCGTAGAAAGAAGGAAGAGCTAGTCCACTTCTGCAAAATCAGCGACTGAAAACCTTCTGAAGAGTAGTGTGAAGACACCCAAAATACGACTGGGGACGAACTACGTCCCCAAAGTAGACTCAACCTTAATGATAAAGATGCAGCAAAGGTTTAAGTGCCTTCATTCGCTGATGGGGCACAATTCACAATCAGAAGGATTAGCGGCAAACATCCTTTAGTAATCAGAACTTAGAATGTATGACGTAGAAGTCTGGGGAAATTGAAAGTAGTCAAAAGTGAAATGGAACACATAAACATCAGGGTCCTCGGCATTAGTTGGCGTCAGTGGACTGGTATTGGCCATGCTGAGTTAGACAATCCCATGGTTTACCATGCTGAGAAGGACAAGGTAAGAGGCCTCATCAAAAAAGACATTTCACCATATACCTTTCAGTACAATACTGTCAATACCTGTTTAAAAAAGGAAAAATCCTACCAACTTCTTCAGTCTGAAATTGATCAAACATGTCATGAAGAGGCACTGATATTGGCAGGCAATTGGAGCGCAAACGTTGGAAACAGAGAGGAAGGGATCCGTAGCTAGAAAACATGGCGTTGCTGATAGAAGTGAAACTGGAACTAGCATGACAGAATTTGGCAAGACCAGGTCTGTTTTGGAAGAAGCAGAACCAGAATGCTCCTTAGAGGCCAAGAGGCCTGGGCTTTGTCTCAGGTTGTCAGGAGAGACCAGCCCCTAAGAAGAACATCCTGCTTGATGAAGTAGAGGGGCATCGAAAAGAGGAAGGCCCTCAAGATGGTTTGACACCGTGGCTGCAACAACAGGCTCAGACATGAGAGCAATTGTCAGCATGGACCAGGCAGTGTTCCATTCTACAAACTCACTGTCAGTTGGAACTGACTGGGCAGCAGTACCTAACAATGATTTCTTCATTGCAAACACCTTTTTCAACATCATACATGGAGACCTCACCAAATGGAATATAAAGGAAGCAAATTGACCATATTTATGGCAAGAGACAATAGAGAACCTCCATATGGTCAGCCAAGATTAGGCCAGGACCTGACAGTGGGCCCGACCTACAAATGCTCATCACGTGCTCATATGCAAGTTCAGGTTGAAGCTGAAGGAAATGAAAGTGAGCCCGTGAGGGCCAAGATAAGACCTTGCGTATATTCCACCGTAATTTCTGGAACATCTCAAGAAGACAGAGAACACTTTCAATAGTAATACCCAAAGACCTGACAAATTGTGGGATACATGGAGAAAGCAGAAGGCCATTACAAGTCAGGAAAGCAAAGATCAAAGTAATCTCAGAAGAAACTCTGAAACTCACTCTTGAACGTAGAGTAGCTAAAGCAAAGAACTGGAGACATCAAAGAGCTGGACAGAACATTTCAAAGGACAGTTCCAGAAGACAAAGTGAAGTACTGTAATGAGATGTACAAAATCTGGAGTTATAAAGCCAAAAGAAAAGAATTTACGTACTCAGCGTTTCACAAACGGGAAGAACTGGAGGAAAAATTCAAACCTTGAATTACAATATTGACGGATTCTATGGCCAAAGTATTGAGAGACGCTGGAAGCACCAAAAGACTATGGAATAGGGCTCACCAGGGAGGGGGGGGAGGGCAAACGAGCTGATACAGGGGCTCAAGTAGAAAGCAAATGTTTTGAGAATGATGATGGAAACATACGTATAAATGTGCTTGACACAACAGATGAATGTATGGATTGTGATAAGAATTTTACACGCCCCCAATAAAATGATTTATTTTTTTAAGAATATGGAATGAATGCACAGAGCCACTATTAGTCAATGTTGAACTACTTCAAGAAGTAGCATATAATCAAGAACCAGTGGTATTGAAGGAAGAAGTCTAAGTTGCACTGAAGATATGAATGGAAAACAAGGCTCCAGAAATCGAGAGAATGCCAACAAGAATACCTCAACAAGCTGACGAAGCACCGGAAGCACTCCCTAGCCTATGCCAAGGAATTTGGAAGCCCTGGCTAACCAACCAGAAGAGATCCATATCTGTGCCCATGCCAAAGTTGGTGACGTAACAGAGTGCTTAAATTATAGAACAATATGAAAAATATTCTAGAACAATATTAATTTCACATACACATAACATTTTACTGCAGATAATTAAAAAATAGTTGGAGCAGTATATCCCTAGGGAGCTGTCAGAAATTCAAGTTGGAATGAGAAGAATGTAGGACATTATTACTGATGTGAGGTGAATCTTGGCTGAAAGCAGAGAATACCAGAAAGATAGTTACAAGACATTTTGGCTCAGACCAAACTATGGACAACATTTTGGAGAATGGAAATTTCACAGCATTCCTTGCGTTCATGCAAATCCTGTACAAGGACCAAGAAACGGTCTTTCAGACAGAACAAGGGAACGCTGCTTGGTTGGAAAGCGTGTCAGGGTGGTAGCCTTTAGTCATACTTATTTCATCTTATGCTGAGCAAATCGTCGGAGAAGTTGGCATATACGAAGACGACCTTGAGGAAGGTTCATTAACAACCTGCAATATGCAGAGGACCCAAGTTTGATTGTGGAAAGCCAGAAAGACTTGAAGCCCTGGTGAGGAAAACCACAGACTGGATCAACAAGACATTATCCAGTTGTAAGGACTTTAGTTTTCTTTCCATTGTCATCCCTGCTCCGTTTATCGGTCGCTGTCAATGATTTCATTTTAATTGCTCCACAATCAATGTTTATGGAAGCAGCAGTCACGAAATCAAATGACATATTACGTTGGGGAAATGCGCACAAGATTTTCAAGAGCAGAGCTATGCTTTGAGGACTAAGGTGTCCTTGACTCAAGCCATAGTGTTTTCAATCACCTCTTATGCATGTGAAAACTGGACAACGAATAAGGAGACTACAGAAGAGGTAACGCATTTGATTGATGGTCTTGGTCAAGGATGTGCAAAGTATCTTGGCTGCTTAGAAACAAGGATCGATTGGAACCTCAGCCTTTCGGTTAGCAACTGATTACACACCACTGTGCCAACGTTTACCAAAACACAAGCCAAACCCAGTGCCGTCAAGTCCATTCTAACCCATAAGGACCCGACAGGATGGTAGAACTTCTCCTTAAAGGATCTAAGACCCTGTGGATGAGATTCCTCTTTCTCCTATGGGTTGACTACAGACCTTGCAGTTCGCATCCACGTGTGTCACCCACAGCACCCCCAAGGCTTCTTTGTATCACCACATGTTGTTGATGTCACATTCTGACTCGAGTGGCCCTACACACAACCGACCGCAACGCTGCCAGGGCCTGCGCCATCCTTGCAATTGATGTTACGTTTTGACCCCAATGCTGCAGCCACTTTGTAATGTCTCTTCTTCACTGACCCTTGACTCACCAAGCCCGATGTTCTCTGCTAGGGACTCTCCTGACAATGAGGCCACATGCCTCTAAGGAGCATTGGAACTGCACTCCTCCAAGAGAGATGGTCGCCAACTGCTGGGCGTCACCAACTTTTGCATTCCAATTGCCAATGCAGCTTGTTTTTTTTAATTAAAAATTTTTTAATGTCAATGCATCTGGATTGCAAGTTTGATCAACTTCAGACTGAAGACATTGGTAGAATTGTTAAATTTCTTCAAGACTGGCTTTAGTGGGTGTGTAAATTTAATAATAATAGTTGTATTAAGTGGGATTCCTTATAGGTATATAGCTATTATTCTGTCACAAACAGCATTGCATTTCAAGATAGATCTTGAAATGTTCCTTGCGACAATAGATGCAGTGTTAGTCCTCTTGAATTAGTCATTTCTGGCATAATAAACCAAATCATTGTCTGAGTCAACCTGGCCAATTCCAGTCCATTTCAGCTAATGCCTAGGATATCGATCTTTATGTATCCCCCCAATTTTCCTAGCTTCACACTTTGTACTCTCCACATTCCAGTATTTAGTGGATACTGTCTCCTGATTTTGAGCCAGGTCCCAGTAGCTTGACTTGGAAAGCGTGACTGTCCACGTCGTTGACGTTGGCTCTACTTTGAGACGGCCACTCCTTCCCTGGTCCTAGTTTGAGTGCCCTCCTGCCTGACGGGTTCTTTTTCCAGCCCTCTACCTGACAGCGGGCCACTGCTCTCCGCCAGGTTTTCGGTGGCTAATTTCTCAGAAGAAAGTCTTCCTTCTTTGTAGTCCGTTCTTCGTCTGGAAGCTCTGCTCCAGCCTGTTCACCACAGAGGACCCTGCTGGTACCTGAAATAGCTTCCAGCATCACAACTACCCTCAAGCCATCACAGGGAAACTGACAGGGGAGAGGCCGTGCCTCTCCAGATACAAAGCGCTGACTACACCCGTGCGGAAGGACTGGAGGAGGGAGTGATAAATGATGAGCCAGGGCATGGCACTGAGCAGGATAGCCGTCAATGCAGTCACCAGTGTCCATTATCGATAAATTGATAGGTCACCTCTTCCCTCTCATCCCTAAGGCAGTCCAATGGTGGTTGGGAACCCCTGAACCTCAGCTTAGGGGCCTTGGCCCAGCCCGCTCACCTGCCCATCCTGGTCCCTCAGTGCCAGCAGCACCGGCCCACTGTGGCCTTCCATGTGCCGGTATAGGCTCCGCAGGCTGAAGCCGTCCCTCGCTGTGCAGAAGGCCAGACGCCAAGAGTGTCCAGTGACTCTCCGGGGCAGGTGGAGGCTGAGCTGGGACAGAACTAGAAGTGAGCAAGGGACTCCTCCCTCCCCCTCCCACCTTTCTGCTGCGGGGGTGGGGTGCGGGCATCCCAAAAAGACTAGAGTTGAATCACTACCACTCACACAGGCGTGGTGCTTTTCAGAGGATTGTGGTTTCCTGTGTCCAGGCACTTCCATGACTGTTCATGATGGCCTTTGGAGATAAGGCTTATTCTTCCCATTTTACAGGTGAGGACATTTTACTCTGAGAGGTGAAGCAACTTGCCCAAAGCTCACGTAGGGAGTAAATGGCAGAGGCCACGCCTGGTTTAGGACCCGCTTCCCTTGGTCACCCTGGCTCCTAGAGGCTGGAGAATCAATGTGATGCTGATCCCCAAGCCCCCTTCTCCCCATTCTCTGCCCTAGCCTCAGCTTCAGTTCCCAAAGACTTCCTTCATTATCTCTGTAACCTCCTGGCCCAGTGAAGAAATGACTTCCCCAGTAACACGGTGAGCCAGAGACTGAACCGGAGTGACTCTGGATGCCCTGAGCCTGGATAGAGTGGAGCAGGAGGGTGGGTCCCTTAAGCTCAGGGCTGAAGTCCTTGGGTCACAGGTAGTGGCCGAACCTGCTTAATCTCTGAGGCACCCAGCACCTGGCTGGCTTCTGCAAGGTGGGTTTCTGTGGGATCTTCAAAAGCAGGAGCTGTGACTGAGGCTGGAGCTTCCTTCTCCTTTTCGGTCTCCTCCTCCTCCTCCCCAGACAGGGCATCCTCCACCTGGCTGGGCTGTGGAGAGACACAAAGGCCCGGTGAGTTCAGGGATAAGGAAGTACCCGCTTCCACATATGCTGAGTCCAGGTCCTTGCCCTCATCCCAGCCCAGAGCAGGCTAGGAAGTTTCCACAGACAGACAAGACTGCTGCTGCTGCCAGTCTGCATGATCCTCCCTTGCCTTTGGTAGCCTGGGGCCGGAAGCACCCCTCTCTAGACAGACAGACAGACACACACACACACACACACCATTAGCTGGGCCTGGGCACAGTGGCTTTTCTACCTGTTTGCTCTAGATTCTCAGTGGGCGCTGGGTTCCAGTTCTAAGCTTGGCAGCGAGGGACAAGGGCAGGTGGCAGCCCAGTCCTGTGAGCCTCGGTGGCTGTGCTTGTACACACACACACACACACACACACACAGTCTGCCTGTGGCAACTGTTTGAATGTAGCCTCCTTTCACAGAGAGAGAAAGCACGAGGGACCATCCAAAGGTGCGTGGGACAGTACCATTATCTTCTCATGCCCTCCTCCCCCCAAGCTTTCTGAGGACCCTCTGTCTGCAGTCACGTGCCTGTAGTCCTACAAAGTGTGCATTCATCTGTGCGAAGGTGTGGATTGCCTTAAGACAGTTGTATAAGGCAAATCAGTGTGTGAACGTGTTGAGTGTAGATGTGTGTATTTGTATGTGAACCCGTGAGCATGAGTTAGGATTGTCTGTGTCAGTGGGCAGAAGCGTTGGTATGTTTAATCATTCATCAGTCAGCGGGGCCCTCACTCTGTACTAGAAAGTGTGAGTGTAAGTGTGAACGCACACTCAATTTACACACACACACATCACAACTTCAGGGGCCTTTCAGGAGAGACCTCCTGGAACATAAATAAAGAGGATCCATTTTCCTGCCCCCTGCTCCCCAGGGTCAGGACTTCAAGAACACTTTTCAGGGGCTCTGGACAAGACTCCAGCTGATATCTACTTGGGGGAGGAAGGAAACAGAGACACTGGTCTGTCCCCCTTTGGGTCACCACGCAGTGGACCTGGGAGCTAAGGCCCAGGGTTCCTGAGTCAGTCCCAGTTTGAACCACAGGTCAGTGGGGGAGACCAAATCACCTAACTGCATCCACCCCCACCCCCACCCACCACCCCTGCCCAGGCCCCAGCTGGGCTGCAGATCTCTGTGCTCTGTTTGCCACCCAGCCCACAGCCCACAGCCCACACACGGGAGTCTCCTTACCAGCCGAGTGTACCGCCAGCGGAGACCTTTCATTCTCGGTCCCCACTCAGCTGGAGTCAGAGGTCGGCTCTGCCACCCTGCCCGGGAGGAATCATCACTGGGTGGGGCCTAGAGATGGGAGGGAGAGGCTTGGGCACACCCCCTGGCTCCTTGCCCACCTGCCTGCCCTTTGCTCCGCACACCTGTCACTCCCAGGTGGAGTTGTCTCAGGTGCATTTGTAAGGTCGCCACACTGCAGTCAGCATCTAACAAGTGCGAGCCATGCACAGTACATGCTAGCGGTGAGTACGGCTGATGCTAGGGCCTAGGGTGAGGGTCCAGTCTCTCTGGTTTGCTGGGGGCCTTGGATAAGCCCCCTTTACAGCCCTGGGCCTCAGTTTCTCCACCTGAGCGGGTTAGACCAGATCAGATCAGAGACTCTCACAGCAGTCCAGGCCCCTCTCAAAGCCAGTGAGTGCGTTATAACAGACACTTGAAAGGAGCTATGCGTAGACCAAAGCTTAATTGTGTGTGTGTGTTTCGTGAAAAGGGAATATGTGTTAATTGTAGAAAATTGGGGGAATTCCAGAAAAAAGGAAACAAAAATGCCCATAATTCTATCCCCCAGAGATACTCGCCTTTAATATGAATTTCATATACATGTGTATACAGATTTGTAAATCGGTATCACATAGTTTATAAATTGCTTTTCCCCTTTAATCGTGAAAGGAACATTTCCAATGACATCCTTTACAAACAAGATTCGTAAGGGCTACATAGTATTTACTCCCCTACTGTTGGACATTTTGTTTCGAATTGTCTGTTTATAAGCAATACTATAATGAACTTCAAACCCAGTCGTGTCTCCACAGTGGAAAGATATGACCATCTGCTCCTGTAAAGATTAAACAACAACACAACACCTTATTCCCATTGAGTCCATTCTGGCTCACAGCAACCCTTGAGGGCAAGGTAGAACTGCCTCTGTGGGTTTCTGAGATGGTAACTCTTTATGAGAGTAGAAAGCCTCATCTTTCTCCCATGCAGTGGGCTGGTGGTTGCAAGTTCTAACCTTGGCATAAGCACCCCAGTGTGTACCCCACTATGCCACTGGGGCTTTAGGGTCAAGAAAACCCCCTAAGGCAGCTGGGTACTCTATCAGAGGGGGTTGTTATGAGTCTGAAACTGACTCAATGACACCAAACGTAATAACACAACGTGATAAACTTGCTTGTTCAGAGATCTGATTATATCCTTTATGATATATTGCCAAAGTTGAAGGCTGGGTAAAAGGGCATCTTCATAGATCTAGATAAACACTTCCAACAAGGCTTCCCTGGTGCTTCAAGCTGGTCCAGGTACCTTTCTAGCAATACCTTTCCAATCATCTTGTATCCTCCAATTACAGGCAAAGAAACTGCAGCTCCCAAAGCAGAAGGGACTTAGCAGGGTCACGGAGCAGTGTTTATACCATGGTTAAGAGCAAGGACTCTGATGTCAAGGCGTCTAGGTCCTCATGTTGCCACTTACTTACTGTGTGACCTTGGCCAGGTAACTTAACATCTCTGTGCTTCTGTCTCTGTGGTAAAATACTCCTGGACCTGTTGTAAGGGAAGAAGATAATGTCTGCTTAGCTGGCCTTGGTCCTCTTGTCCTCTGTTCGGTGAGGTAGAACCACCATAGCTGACATTTGCTGAGCACTCGCTAAATGACCACACGTATTACTGTCCCCTGTGGTGCCTTTTAGAGAGGCCGGCCAGTCTCTACCTGGACGCCTCTTGGAGAGGGTGTCTCTCAATCGCTCACAGCGATCCAGAGATCTGTGGGCAAAGGTGGAACTCAGCAAGGACGTACTCACCCTGCCAACCCTCGGGCCTCTGGCGACCTCCTCCAGTCTGCCCAGAATGATGCCTTCCTGATCAGTCTCCCCAGAAAGGGGAGCAACCCCCTCCACTTGGGCCTCTGTGCGCAGTAGTCCTTGGGTGGACCTCTGCCTAGCTCCAGGCCCTCCTCTGCAGCTCTTATACCTGCCTGAGGGCCGCAAGCCCTGGGCCCTTGCCAGCTCCAGTTCCAGCTGGAAGGCCTGCCAAGATGACCGTACATCACGGACTCAAATCACACAAACACACACAAACAAGACCTTGTCACCCCGACAGCCTGCAGACTGCCCAACCAGCCCAGGGCGGCAAGGGTCCTGGGCCCTTGGCTCTTACCTTTCACCAGATGACTAGGTACCACGAAATGTCCAAAGCCCACCGTTCAAATATTTGTGTCCCTTCAAGATGCAAACATTACAGGACAGGGTCAGGCTGTGGAGTTCTCCATCAACCGCCTGCTCTGCAGGGAGAAGCACAGGACTGGGGGTGCTGCCCCTGTTAGCAGGGTGGCTGAGAGGAAACTACCACCTGCCCTGGGCCTTGGTTTCCCTCTCTCATATGGGAAGACGATCCTCTCCTCAGTGGGCTCTTGCGACATGAGGTGAGAGTATGCACAGAAATCCCAGTGTTTGGCATACAGTAGGTACTCTGTCTCCGTCCATGGCTCACGATGTATGCCATGCCATGGGTTCACAGAACCCTCAAGCCACAAGAGACTTCAACCAGCCTCAGAGCTAAGATTTCCCTGGACAATCTGCTCTCCAAGCAGCCACCCACCCTCTGCCTGGTCACTCTAAAGGACAAGGGACACACTCTCACAGATACTGAAGCCACTCACTACCCTTGAGATGATTCCAACTCACATCCACCCTGGAGGACAAGGTGGAACTGCCCCTGGAGGTTTCTGAGTCTGTAACTCTTTCGGAGGCAGAAAGCCTCATCTTTCTCCCTTGGAGTGGCTGGTGGTTTCAAACTATGGACCTTGAAGTTAGCAGCCCAAAGTATAACCACTATGCCACCAGCGCTCCCTCCTCATAGATAGCCCACTCCATATTCACAGAGTTGAAAGAGACCTTGTCCTTCAGGGAGGACTTTAGGTCCCCAGCTATTCTGCTCATAGCCAGGTCTCCTGGGAGTGCCTCTTCAGGACCTGTGTGATGGGGAAAACAGGTAGGTGTCGGGCCCTGTTGCTACCTCAAACACGGTTGTTGCAATACATGTTTAGGCTGCAAATGGCTCAGGGATCACATGCCTGGCCCCACCTGCTCTCCCCAATCGTTCCCCCCACCCCACCCCCTGCCCAATACCTGAGTCATTGGGCACTTTGGGAAGCAAATGACACTTGCTTTGACTTCTCATTCTTGGTCCTCAGGTCCTCAATATACAACCTGTCAGGAACATCATTTGCCAAACAACAGGCCCCTCTTGAGGAGTCCTTGAGTGGCACAAATGGTTAAGTGTTCAACTATTACTGGCTGAAAGGTTGAGTCTGCACCCACCCAGAGGCCTGGCGCTCTGCTTCTGAAAGGTCACAGCTTAAAAAACCCGATGGAGCACGTGGGGTGGCCGTAAGGTGAGAGCAACTCACAACAACAGGCCCTTTCAAGGTCTTGGATGAGGCATTCAGGCTTTAGGGGGCTCTAGCCTGCAGTGTGCTGTCTCCTTCCCTTCTTTCATCACTGCCATTGTCACTGCCAGGAAACAATCCAAATGTCCAAGCCACGGGAGAAAGGTCAGGCGAAGGAACATGCATGTGGTGGGTTATCCTGCATGGTTAAAAGTGACATCTGCAGTGAGTCCACAAACGCATGGGGAAATGCTCCCGCCACCTTGTTACGTGAAAAAACAGCAGGGTATAAAATTGTGTACATGGTATGATTTTAGTTATGCATAATAAACTTGAAAACATCACAGAGAAAACAAGGAGGAGGAAGGGAATACATGGGAGTTCCCGACGGACAGCTTCCCTGTGGAGTCACAGGGGCCCCTAACAGCCCAACATCCTCCCACCTACATCCTGGGAAGCTCGGATCCACTCCCTAAGAACATGCTGACACACGGTCCTCACCGCTCAGTCCTTCATCCTCTCACTCTGAGCAATGGCTTCATTCTTCACTGAGGAAACAGAAGACATCAGCAGTCACTCCCTCACCTCCAAACTGACAGACCCACCTGCACCTTGGCCTTCTCCTGTGCCTCCCCTCCAGGGCAATGGGAAAGGGGTCCCTGTACCCACCCTCTGCCTTCTGCCTTCTCTCATCTCCTGTCCCTGGATCTCTTTTGCTCCCTTCTCTCTAGATTTCCCAGACAGCTTCACAATTCTCTTCCCTTCTCCCAGGGAGAGAGTGCACACTTCATAAGAGTTTTCTCTTTTTTTTTTTCCCTCAACAGTTTTACTGGCATATAATTCACTGATCGTACAATTCAATAGCCCTGTTTCCCCCCACCAATCTCCCTGGTCATATTCCCAAGGAACCATTAATCCAGTTATTGTCTCTCTAGATTTACCTATCCTGGATTTCATATACTGGAGAAAAATAATGTTAAAAACCAACAGCAACAAAAGAAAACTCCCAAAACTAACAATGCAAAGTAAGACAGAGAAGAAAGCAGGACATCTTAAAAACTAGAACAAAGTTAAATGGATCATGGGGGAGATTGAATGACAGGGTGCTAAATCTTAGCCTAACTACATTTACAACAATCCAATTTCCAATGCATTCTGCATGTTAGCAAGGCTGTTCACACACCCAGCCCTGGTCAGAAGGGATTTCCCCAGGGACTTTACCCACTTGTATTTCCCCTTCCATTGAAAACAAACTGAAACAGCTTTAAAAGGGGTCAAAAAGGGAGATCAAATACACAGGAGAGTTTTCTACACTCATCTCTACCTCCTCTGCCCCCTTCAGTCTACCTCTCTTGGCTTCTGTCCCCAGCACCCTACCCAAGGACCTTGTCAAAGTCCCTAGACCTAGCAGCGTGCATGCTGCCCAGTTCAGGGAACCTTCTTATTCTCCTCCTCTTCCTCCAGATCTTGACAATGTAGACACCTCCCTCCTTGTTGATCTACTGCCTTGGCTTCCTGACAACATCGTCTAGACTTCTTCCTACCTCGCTGGCTGCTCCGCCTCTATCTTTTGGGTTTGGTTCCTCTTCTTCTAGGTCCCTGGGTGTCATAAATGGTTTAACCTCGGCTGCTAATTGAAAGATTTCTGGCTCAGCCCCACCCAGTGGCACCGGGCAAAAATGCTTCTGGAAAGGATACAGCCTGTGGGGCAATATTCTCCGTAACACAGAGGGTCACTATGAGTCAGAATTGACTCAAGGGCAACGGGCTTGGGTTTTATTGTTTCTTGTCCTTTGCCCATATTCTAGAACCAGATCTTCTTGCCCGGCCTTTTCTCTCTCTATAGAGACACTTTCCCGAAGGCTCACTCTGTTCCCAAGTATTTAAATAGTGTCTAAATGTGACAACCTTTCAAGGCTCCAGACCCAATGGCTACCTTGAGCTCTACACACATTAATTTCCTACTTCAGATCCTACAGGAATGTCTTATCAAAGGATGTTCCAGTCCCTCTTCCAACCTTGCCTTCCTTGTCCTGATAAATGGCACCATCATTCAGATACCTGGGAGTTTTGAACTTGACTCAGTCCCTTTGATCCCTCACTTAGAAACAAAAGTATTTGATTCTTCTTCCAGAAAAGATCTTGACTACCCTCTTTTTTCCCTCTCCACCCCCTCCAGCCTCAACTAAGCAACCATTGTCTCTCAGAGGCAGAATCAACAGGTCCTTAAACCCTTTTAGTATCTTCTTTCTCCACTCTAGAGTTAGTCTATTTAAAACATAAATTAGATTGTGTCAATCTCCCCCTTAGAATAACCAATGGCTTCTCATTGCACCACTGAGAACTGGTCTAATCGATGGTTCTTGCTTAGCGCCCTGTGTTTATCCTGTCCTTCGCCCTCCATTCCTCTGGCTTCCGCCACACTGACCCCTGACTCTTCCTTGAACAAACATCAAGCTTGTTGTTACTTCAGGGCCTTTGCTCTGACTGTTCCCCCGGCCTGTTCTCTTCACCTGGCTCTTCGAATCACTCGTCCTAAATGTCACAGACTGAGAGAAGCCTCCCAGGCTGCCCTCTTTCAAGGAGGTTTTCCTATCAATTCCTCTACTTCTTTGTTTGTTTCTTGTTTAATTTGTATAATGAAAGAAGAGTTTGGGGACAACAGAAAAGTGGTGAAGGGAGAAGTTGGACAGTGTAAGACATGAAAATTTAATAATTTATAAATTAACAAGGGTTCATGAGAGAGGGGGAACATGAGGAGCTGATACCAAGGGCTCAAGTAGAAAGCAAATGTTTTGAGAATGGTGATGGCAACAAATGTACAAATGTGCTTGACACAATGGATGGGTGGATGGATTGTGATAAGAGTTCTACAAGCCCCCAATAAAATGATTTTTTTTTAAAGAAAGGAGAGTTTGGGCTTAGCTTTATTCTTAAAATCACTTTTCTTAGAAGTCTTCCAGGATTTAGTCTCCATTCTGTTTCTATCGTGTTGGTCAATTTAATAGCTTGAATGGGAAAAATAAAATCGCTTTTCTTTTGAGTAATCAGCATCTTTATTTCTCACAATCTGATACATAATTCTTGCAATCATATTCTGCTTCATCCTTCTATTAACAGAGCTTTATACAGCACACTCTCTGAGCTAAGCTGAGCAGGCTCTAGGCTCAATTCAATCTCAGCCCAGCCCGTACAGGCTGTGTAACCTTGGTCAAGCATTCCAGTCACCCATGGCTGCGTAACAAACTACCCCAAAATGGAATGTCTTAGGACAACATTTCTTTTGCTCACGTAACTAAAACTGCAGTTTGGACAGGGTCCGTGGGACAGCTCATCTCTGCTCCACTTGAGGTCAACTGGACAGCTCTAAGCCTAGGAGGCTGAATCATCTGCAGACTCTTATGTGTCTGGTGGAGGTTGCTGGCTATTCACTGGGCCCAGACCTCAAGTGGTTGGCTGGAGCAAGTTCACATGGCCTCTTCAGGAAGCATGAGCTTCCTCTCAACACAGTGGCTTGGGCCCAACAGAAAGAATAGAACTAGGCAGACGCCATTTTGCCTTTTATGACCTAGCCTTGGAAGTCAGTAAGTGCCATTTTCTACTGGTTGAAATAGTCACCAAGATTGGCCCAGATTCAAGGAGAGGGGACAGAGACCCTCCTTCTCTACCGCTCAATGGGAGGAATGTGAATGCCACTTTGTGAGAAGAGCAATTGGGGTGCGAAATCTGTTAGTGTGGTTATCCTTGAAAAACAGAGTCAGTCATGGGTTCCTGAACCTGTCTGAGATCTTTTCCTGAAGGGTTCAGCACAGAGCTGGGCACACAGGAGGCACTCATGGGCCAGGCCGTCAAGGATGGTCTGAACATCCTCATAGTGCAGGGTTCCCTACTTCTGCCCCACCCAACCTCTGACTCCCTCCCTCCCTCCCTCCCTCCCTCCCAGGGTCATCCTCTCCTGCGGTTTCGGTACAGATTCATGGCTCTTCAAATCCAAAGAAACGAAGGAACCTCAGCCCTCTGCTCAGTCATGAGAACTGGGGACAGAGAGGACAAGGGGCAGAGCCAAGACTCGGGCCCAGACGACCTCATTTTCTCCCACAGCGTGGCAGGTGGTTTGGAACTACTGAGCTTCTGGGTTAGTAGCCGTGTTTAACCCACTGCTCCACCGGGACTTCTTGCAGCACAGAAAAGGAGAAACAATTGCCAATCTCTCTAGACCCGACCAGAACTAGTTTCGAGAGCCAGGGGCATCAGAGCCGGAAGACACCTGTCATCTGTTACATCAGACCAAGTGGGGACAGAGAACTAGGGTGGGAGGGAAAATGGTTTCTGCACTGGGACCCCCAGTGATCTGGCCCTGTGCCATGCATACCATGTCACCCTGCTAGTAGTGAATCTTTTGCAGGCTATCGCCCCTATACTAAGTACCCCATAAGGTTAGGAAGGGCCATGCCCACCTCTATGTCCCTCAACAGTCCTCCCTGTCAGTGGGACACGGTGGTGGGCAGTGGGTGGGGGGCTGGTGCCTACCATGAAGGAATGGGAAGGCCCCTGAAGTGTTTGTCAAGAACCTGCCGGGCTGCTCTGTTTCCTATGTGGCGTGGTGGCAGACACTCCTGGAAGATACTGGCTGTGGGCAGACTGGGGGTGGAAGCAGTACTCACATGCGAGACTGGGAGGCAAGTCATGACTGGGGAGAGGGAAGCGCAGGATTATATTCACTGACCATGGGGCAGGTGGAACAGAGACAATGAAGGGGACCTAGGGTTGGCTGGGTGCCAAGGACAAAAGACTTGGAGAAGTGCAAAAGGAGGAGGAGGAAGAAAAGAAGGTAAGGAGAAAGATGGAGACAAAGAAAAAGGGAGGAAAGGAGGGGGAGAGAGATGAGGGGGAGAAGCAGGGACAGAGGCGATTGCAGAGGTGTAAACACTGTGCCACCGCTTGCCAAGGAGATGCCATCCAGAGAGTGAGCGCCCACCCGCAGGTGGCTAGAGTGGTTTGGTCTCAGCTGGACCTAAGGAAGGGTCTGCCCTGCGGGGGCTGGGGGCTGATGGGGGAATGAGGTGGAAAGAAGAGAAGGTAGTGGAGAAATGGATAAACTCCACAAACGCGGCCCATCAGAGAGCCCTTAGGTGGCGCTCTGCTTGAGGGAGCATGTGGGGACCTGGGCAATCTTTCCCTGTCCGTGCCAGCCTCCCCACCACCAGCCTCCTCCCGCCTGCAGCTGGTTTGACACCCTGTACCGGCCATCTCCATTTCCGCCAAGCAGAGCTTGAAACACGGGGGGTGAGGGGGGTAGGGGGAGAGGGAAACGCGTGAGACTGTTACCGAGGCTGGCACTGGCCAAGATGTGCAGCCCTAGGACCCGGGGCTTCACGGTCCCCGCTGGCCCGGGGGAGGGAGGGAGGGAGGGAGGGAAGCGAGGCCTGAGCTGGAGCTCCCACCCTGAAGGTGTGAGGCTTGGGGGTCCTTGCCGGCTCCGCCCAGACCCCCGTCTATAGGCCTGCTGTCCTAGCTAGGCTCCGGCGTGCTCATCTGTGCAATGGGATGGTGGCGGCGCTGGCAAGCCTGGGCGCAGGGGGCGGAGCTGGTGTCCCCGCGCACGCTCGGCGAAGGGGCGAGGTGCCTGGTGGTGGGCGAATGGATGGAGGCGCTAGCGTTCTGAGGTCCGGCCGGCCTCTGTCCGGGAATCCCCCGTCCCGCCGCTCACGCGACCCCGGCCCGGACCCTGGCCTCAGGGGTGCCTCCTCCCGGAGCGTCCCCGGGGCCATCAGGGAAGGGGGCGGCGGCCGAGCGGAGGAGGACGGAGCCCCGGCCGGCCTGACCCTCGAGGGGGTCGCTGTTGCCTCGCGGATCCCTCCCTCGCTCGCAGCCCGCGTCCCTCCCCGCCGCTCCCGCCGCGTCCGCCTTTTGTTCGCGGAGCCGCGCGCCCCCGAGCCGAGGCAGCGGGGCGGGGAGCTGGCGGGGCTGCGCGGGGGGCGGGCCGCGCCGGGCGGAGCCGGGTCCCGGGCCTCGGCCGGACTCGGACTCGGAGCCCAGGGGAGCGATCGGCGCGCCAGCAGCAGGGCCCCCGGCGCGCTCCGGGGGCGCGGCGAGGTCGAGGGGGCGGGCGCCGGGCGGAGCCGGAGCCGGAGCCGCGGTGCCTGGAGGCGGTCGGGCCGCTCGCTGCGGGCGCAGAGCAGCCGGGAGACCGCGCGGCGTGGCTGCGGGCCGGAGCGCAGCCCCGGGGCCGAGGCGGGCCGAGTGCAGCCGCCGCCCGAGCAGCGCCGGGACCCTCCTTTGGCGCGCGGAGGCCGGGCGGGCCCCGGCCATGCGTGCCGCTCGCTGAGGCCGAGGGAAGCGCTGATGGAGACGCCAGGGGCCGAGCCCCCGTCTCGGGGCTGCGGCCCCCCGCCCGCCCCCGCCCCGGAGAGGAAGAAGAGCCACCGGGCGCCGTCGCCGGCCCGGCCCAAGGACGTGGCTGGCTGGTCGCTGGCCAAGGGCCGCCGAGGCCCAGGCCCGGGCGCCGCCGCCGCCTGCAGCGCCGCGTCCTCCTCGCGGCCCGACAAGAAGGGGCGCGCCGCGGCGCCCGGGACTCGGGGCGCGGGGCCTCGAGTGGCCGGGGTCCGGGCCGGGGTCCGCGCCAAGGGCCGCCCGCGGCCTGGAGCGGGGCCCCGGCCGCCGCCGCCGCCGCCCAGCCTCACCGACAGCAGCTCGGAGGTGTCCGACTGCGCGTCGGAGGAGGCGCGCCTGATGGGCCTGGAGCCGGCGCTGAGCAGCGACGCCGAGTCGGCGGCCGGGGGTCCGGCGGGGGCCCGCGCGGGGCAACCTTCGCAGCCCGCGCCGCCCGCGCAGCAGCAGCAGCCTCCGCGGCCGCCAGCCTCCCCAGATGAGCCGTCGGTGGCCGCGTCGTCGGCGGGCAGCAGCCGCCTGCCGCTCAGCGCCTCTCTCGCCTTTTCCGACCTCACGGAAGAGATGCTGGACTGCGGACCCGGTGGCTTCATTCGAGAGCTGGAGGAGCTGCGCTCGGAGAACGACTATCTCAAGGTGGGGGCCTGATGGGCGGGTTGGGGGCCACAGGAGGCACCTGCTGTCATACCCAGCCCCACACCCCTTCCTGGGCGTGAGACACCAGCTGCCCCAGTTGCCCACCCAACAGGCTGGAAAAAGGGACCCACCCCGACCCTCCGAGGACCAATCTGGCATCCAATCACCTCCACTTTATTTGGGGTGGCCTCTTTATTTGGACAGAGCTTGGCCCTGGGGCCCTGGATAGATAGTTCTGGAAGTTGGTTTGGGGGAGGAGGCTTGAGAAGCTTTGGGGGATTCGGAGTTCCTAGTTGGGCCCTCCTAAATGAGGGGCTGGACTTGAACTCAGAACCCTCAGGCCCAGAAACCAGACCTTTGGTAGCGCTCCTTGGGGGGTGGCATACTTGGTAAGCACTGCTGCTGGGGAGGGGGAGAGTGACTGTGTGGCCTGGGGCTGGGGCTCTGGTGGCCGCCCTGTCTGCAGCCAGTCCCTTGCTAAGGAGTGGCTAGAACAGCCATCCTGGGCCCTTAACCAGGGCTCTCCGCAGACACAGGCCTGTCCCCGCCTGCCTTTCAGGGCGGGTCCGGTTTGAAAGCATGACATCTGGGAACATCCCCTTGGCTGGAGTCCGACTTCCGCCCAATCTAACGGTTCCACAGCCCCGGAGGATGATGTCGTGGGAGAATGAGCTCAGACCCAGCTTCCTAAATCCCAGCATGACCCCCGAAGGGCAGGGGTGCAGGAAGGGGAGTCCCGTTTCTTGTCTTCCTTCTTGCCCTGCACACAGACTCCCATTGGCTCCTCCTGGCTAGTGTGTGCCTTCCCTATATCCTCAGGGAGAAGGGAAGCTGTTGGCTGAAAGGGGTATTCCCGGGACATGTGGGGCCTCAGGGATTTCCTAGGAGGGCAGCCTGTGCCTTCTCTCCTTCAGTGGCCAGAGCAGGCCAGGCTCCGTCTGCTCCCTGCCTGGCACCGTGGCGATTTTAGAAATAGCCCAGTCCTTGGGGTCTCCACCTTGGTGTGGGGGATGAGGAGCCTCCTGAGCTCTGCCACCACTTCTGGGCACGGTTCTGGAAGCGGCTAAGTTGTTGCCATTTCTGTCTCTTGACCGCCTGGCACTGTGTTCGGAGCACCCTTGGCCAAGAGCCGCCGAGTTAACAGTACTCTGTTGATTTATGTCTGCCCCGTGGCACTGACTTTAGCTGTGACTCTTCTGGCCAAAGAGCTTTCTCCCTAATTAGCGTGTTGCTCAACCGTGCCTCTCCCTCGCCTTTCTCTCTTAAGACATACACTCTCGCGTGCATTGAGCACAGGCTTGCAGAATAGAGGGGCACACTTTAGGTCAGGGCTTCTGCTCCTCTTTAGCCTCTAACCCAAGGGTCCGCCGAGGATATTTACCCAGGCAGCCAGGTGATTTTGCCCCATTTTGTTTTTTACTTCAAAAGAAGATACGTGCAGTGTGCGTAGGAATTTGTTCATAGTTTATTTTTAAACTATAGTCCGGCCCTCTAACGGGTCGGAGGGACAGTGAACTAGCCCCCTATTTAAAAAGTTTGAGGACCCCTGCTCTAACCTGTCTGCTGACCTCCCGTTTTCCTCTCTGCTAAATGGGTGACTCTTCTCAGAGGCGCCATTTACTCTCCCAGGGCGTGATCAGCCCCTCAAGCCAGTGGTAAGGAGGAGAGTTGGGCTAGTGGGGGCTGGTGGAAGGATAGAGACAAGCTGCACAGGGGGTCTATTGGCTGTGCCCTCCTGCCACTCTTCGCGCTTTCCAGCAGCCCCCATCTGTGCTGTTCTGAACTGCTGCCTCTCCTTCCAGCCCCCCCTGTTCATGCAGGCAACCGAGGGAGGCTGGGTCAGAGAGCCTTGCTTCAGAGACCCTGTGCACCTGTTCATCCCAGGATGTTACCAGGCACTGGAGCCCGTCCGAGCCCCCATCATTGTTAAGTGGGGAAACACTTAACTTGGGGGCTGTCTTGGGACTGGCTCCAAGTCCGAATGACCAGAACCCACCTGGGGACATCCCACTTATTGCTTCCCCCTTTCTTTCATTCATGGTTCAGGCTTCGTGCACAGCCCCCAGGCTGCCGTTAGATCTGGGACCTGCCAGTTCATGGCTGTGCAATTGATCTTGAGCAAGTTACTGAACATTTTTTGGACCTCGGTTGCCTCATTTGTTAAAAAAAAAATGTGGTAACAGCTTCCAACTTTAACAATGACATGGTGGGGTGTGGGATGGGGGTAGTGAGAGGAGAGGATTTGAGCAGAGCCCCAGTGGAGCCCCTGGCATGTTGGAAGCCTAAGATGATGGTAGCTGTTATTACCGGTCCCTTCACATGGGAGAACGCATTTCTGTGGGTACCCAGCATGCTCTCTTGTGGATAGTGGGAGGCAGAATAGATCTTCCTCCCCACCTGTGAAGCAGACTGGACTCTATCACTTATTCATGAAGTATTTATGTAGCAACTCCTGTGCACTACACTAGGCTGGGAGCCCTGATGGCACAGTGGTTACGTGTTGAGCTAATTGCAAGTTTGAAACCACCCACTGCTCCTCCCATAAGGAGTTCTCCTTTGCCTCCTGGGGTCTCTGGGAGTTGGCATTGATGACAGTAAGTTCAGGTTTCAGCTTGGTATACGAGGCCCTAGCACAGACCTGGGGTTACCACCGTGCCAGATGTTGGTTTTCTTTTCTTTTAAAAAAAATCATTTTATTGGGGGCTCTTACAGCTCTTATCACAATCCACACATCCATCCATTGTGTCAAGTTAGATGTCGGTTTTCATGGAGCTTTGGGTCTAGTGGCGGAGACTAAGATTGAACGGGAGTCGTGTAGTAACTCACAGTGCACATGACGAGGGTGCAGAAGGATGCAGTGTGCTGAGCATGTAGGGAAACCGAGAGCTGAAGGGTGAGATGGGACTTGGTGAGCAAGGAACTGGAGTAAGGCAGTCGCAGGCCAGGGGAGGTTGGGAAGAGCATGCTGAATTCTTACTGGGTCCGCTGGGCTCCCTTCGCTTCGCTTCTCTGAAGGTGTGTTTGCCTTGGCTGGCAGCCTCACAGATGCTGGATGAAAATCTGGAGGAACTTGATGCGGACAATAAATGGAGGGGTTGTTACAGGAGGGGTTTTGTTCTTTGCCCAGATGTATAAACTGTGGCCAGCCCACGGGAAGGAACGTGCCCCCTTGGCCCCCAAGATCAGGTCTCCAGGCAGTCAGGGTTTAGAGTAAGAGTCTATTAAACTTATGACGTGTTTCCTGTCCCTCTGGGCCCCATTGCTTCCAACTGCTGAAACAGAATCCCCTGGAGAAGGACTCCAGATCCCCAGGTGTCCCCTGAGAGCCTCAGACTGCTTGGGTTGAGGGGCAGTTCCATGGGTGGGCCTGCTCGGGCTTCCTCCCCCCAGCTGATGGGGGCACCTAGAACAGTCGGGCAGGGTAGGGGCTGCCCTTCCAGTGGGTCTCCTGTCGCATGAGACCTGCTCTGGAGGAAAGTGCAGAGGGAGGGTGCAGCTTTCCTGAGGAGAAGGGAGGAGGGGCCTCTACGGAGAAGGTAGTGAGTGCCTTGAAACTTGAGCATCGGAAGGCAGGCTGGGTCCGCCCCGTGTTTGGAGAAAGGCGCAGAGTTGGTGGCAGGTCGCTCGGACACTGTACACAGTATCGGTGGTTGTGACGACTTGGGGAGAAGGTAGGGGAGGTTCGTGTGTTGACTAGAGTTGGACTGCCTGACCCCAGAGTCCCGGCCGAGGCAATCTGAAGGTTATTAACTTCTGAGGCTCCTGGAGCTAAGTAAGGTGCAACTTTAGCTGCCGCAGAGACACATGGACTGTGTTTGGACCTCCAAGGCACCTGGCTGTCCAGCTCCCCCTCATCTGGAGTGGTCACCTGGGGTGTCGTGGTTGCAAGTTTCAAGGTCAGCAGTGTGAGACCGCCAGCGCTGCGCAGGAGAAAGACGGGGCTTTCTGCGCCCATAATGAGTTACCATCTCGGAATCCCACAGGGGCATTTCTCCCTGTCCTGTAGGGTTGCTTTGGGTCTGCATGGACTCAAGGGCTGTGAGTTTGGTAGGTTTCTGTTGTGTTGCTTGTTTGGGACCATGTGGTGAGCGTCTGCTGGGAGCTCACCAGGTCTGGATGGAAGACTCTGGAGCCGCTGCCTCGGTGGCTCTGGAGAGGCACCTGGCCTCTCTCAGCTTCGTTGTCTTCTCATCTGTTGAGTGAGGATGATGGAGCTTGCCCAGATCATCTCGTCATATTGTTGCCAGCAATCAGGAGGCACAAGGAGACAAGGAAACATTTTGCAACACGAAGGGTACAATCAGTGGCCCTGAATTCTGCACCACATTGAAGTCCAATTGGAGAGTGTTCTGTGTGTGCATATTTTTGCCACAATTGAAAACAATTACACGAACAACAGTGAGTACAAGGAAGAAGAGAACGTTTTAAAATGGCTGAGGCAATGATTGTACAACTCTTGATAGGACTGAATTAGTAAATTGTATCAGTGGATGAAGTGCCAATAAAACTTAAAAAAAGAAAAGAAAATGTTTTGCAGGCAGTAAAATCCTCCCTCTGTGGGCTGCAGGGGATTACCATTCCCAGCCACTGAGCAGTAAAGATGTCTACGTCTTCATTGTTGAAGCCAGGCAGGTGGACCCCTGAGCTTTAGGACATCGAGACACTTTAGCTTTAGGATGTTCTGAATCACACCTGGAGGCAGGTGTGATGGCACACTGTCTGCTCAGAGGGCTGTGAAGCCAGACCTCGCCACCTCCTTGGAAGTTCCCGACCAGGGCGGCCTCTCTAGACATCTGTTCCAGAAGGGTCCGAAGAACCACTGAATGAATCTCTGGGCTGGGTAAAGGGAGGCTCCAGGCCACACAGTAGGGATTGGTCCCACCCTGACAGGTGTGGCTCTGGGGCCTGGGTTCTTTCTGCAGTGTGATAGCAGCTGTGAACTTTTGGTTGCTAACAGGGTGATTAGTCTGGGACACGGGTTGGTGTGAGGAATCCTGTTAGGTACCAGGCTCTGGACTGGTCTCTTTGAGGGTGAAGAAGATGTTCTGGGGCCCTGGGCGTGGGGTCAGGGCATATGTGTGTGGGTATGTATTGCACCCAGTGTATTGGACAGCGTGTGATCGGGGGCCATGGGGAACTGAGGTCCAGGAGGAGGTGATGAGAATCTATGTCAAGCTTGGAAGGCTAGGTAGTTAGTCTGAAGCCGAGTGCTAGCATGTTAGAGCTGGTCTGGGACCTCCAGGGCCCTGGACGTCTATGGGCTTGTCATGTGAATGCTCTCAGCGTGGTTGCATTTCTGATGTGCTCGGCTCAGTACGCTCTCGCTCCTCACAGCAGTCCTGTGTGAGAGGTTCTCATGCCAGACTCGTTTGACAGATGAAGAAACTCAGGCTAATCATGTGCCCACTGTGGTACAGCTGGTAGACTGAGGAACCTCTGAGCCCCAAGGAGCTCCCCTTGCCTTACCCAGCCAGCCACTCATCCACCCTCTCCCAGGCAGAAGCCGGCCTCGACTCACCTGGCTGGGAGCCTCCTAGCGAGGTCCTCTGAGCCTGTTTCCCCCTGTGTAAAGTCAGCATGGTGCCCCAGCCTGGTGGGCCCCCCTTTCAGTGTAATGATGCAGATCACCACGGGCACAATCTGTGGTGGTGCCTGGCTCAGTCCCTGCCCTTCCTGGCTCCTTACAGGCATTCATTGACTCACTCATTCACATCTCTTCAGGGCCCACCCTGGGTCCTAGGCTGTGTACTAGCTGTCAGGGTGCTGCACGACCAGCAAGGTAGATGGAGCTCTTCTCAGCTCCCAGGAGCGGCAGGCAGAGGGGCTCCAGCCTGTGTGATGATGTTCAGTCACTGTGGTCAGTGATGCCTTGACTGGTCACTGTCTTCAGCCCTAGCTGGGAATCCCTCTCATACCCAAGTGGTGACCTACCCCAAACCCACTGCTGTAAGTTGATTCCAACTCACAGTGACCTCTGTAGGACAGATGAGAACTGCTCTGTCTCGTTTCCAAGACCGTCAGGGTTATGGGAACAGACAGCCTCTTCTTTTGCCCTTGGAGCAGCGGGAGGGCTTGAACTGCCAACCTTGTGGTTAGCATCCTAGTACCAATGCTGTTCCTCCCAGTGTGCCACCAAGATTTCTGAGAAGCGGTGTAGGGGCCACTTTAAGACTAGGCCTTTAAAAACCAGCAGCTTGCCTGTCCTACTGGGAGAGGCAGTTCTAGTGAGATGGAAAACAGGATGGAAAATGTGTGGAAAATGTGAGGTGGAGGCAGTAGGGCTCTAGGGGATCCAGCATTCCTGGCAGACAGCTGGGCCTGTGTCCCTGGGCACACTCCTGCTCATGTGCACACAGACCCACACCACTTAGACACATGCCTCACACATACATGTAATGCCATGCTTATGTTGTGTACTCACTGGGGCCACGCTGGACATAATGAAAGAGATGGGTGTCCCGAGAAGTACAAATCCGTGCGGGGACCCAGCCTCCTGCACCCTCCCCATCACGGCACCACACCCATGAACTGCCAGATAGACCCAACAGTGAGTCACACCACCTAGGCAACCCATGCTCAGAGACACCCTCACACACTCGTCTGGCATCCCCACACAGACTCAAACGGGCACGCAGCCCGAGGCCACCCTCAGAGTATCAGAAGTGTATTTCCGTGTGCAGGCCCGCACCGCATTGTCCTTCACTCGCGCTGCTTCCCACACCAGCCACAGATGCACCCTTCTTGGTGGGTGTGGACCACTCATCACTCCGGTACCCCACTGCCTCTTCCCCAAAGAGAGCAGAGACTCGTGGACACCTGCCCAAGAGACACGCCCGGGAGTACACGTGCAGACCACGTGTGCATGGGGCAGGTAGGAGTCGGAGACCCACAAATTAGTTTGCTTTGACATGCACACAGACACACATCCTGACTAACGTTTCACACGCACAGAAGCAGGAAATCCTGACTCAGGTCTCCGGAGTCAATGGGGTCAAGCTCCCCGTTTTTAGCCTCTGTCCATGCCTTGTCTCCATAGGCTGTTGTAAAGAGCGATCCGTGTGCCTGAGGCCTGGTTTTCCAGCCTCTTGAGTCTGGGGGTGCCAGGGGCAGAACTGGAGCTGGGTGGTAGGTAGAGAGGAGGCTGACAGGTCACCAAGTTAGGAGAAACTGCATAGCAGGCCCTCAGGGTCCTGGTGCCCAGAACTTGGGCCTGGGCCCAGTGGGACTGAGTGAAACGGAGTGATTGTCAGGGCTGCCCACAGGAGAAACACTGCCCTGGGCAACTCCCTTCTAATCACCTCGGAATTTCCTGCTTGCCCTCTTCTCCCCTTTCCTTCCCTCCCCCCCTCTGCTGGGGGTGGAGGAGGTCATACCACTCCTATCCCTGAAGGGTGCCAGGATAGGAGCTGGAGATGCTGTGGGCACCCAGAGGAGGGGACATTAGCCCGGATCCCCTGCTTGTGGGCCAGCTCCTGGGGCCAGTAACTGAATGAAAGGCAGATGTCAGGATCTGGAGGCCGACTGCAAGCTTGGACACAGAACTGGAGGGAGTGAAGGTGGCTGTGGAGACGGTGGGGCTTTCATGGGAAGGGGATTGAATGCCTAGCCAAGGCACCGTGGACATCCTACTGAAAGGGGGAGCTTACTGATTAAGAGCCAGGCTAGGATCTGCCCCCTTCCTATGAACCTGCAGCTCTGCCTGGCCTGGGCCCTGGGAGGGAGGGAAGAAGGCTGTGTGGGCTCATGGATGGTTTTCACCTTTGGGGTCAGGTCTGGGGTCAGTTGTCCCATTGTCCACCTCTGCCTGTACCTGACCTTGGACAGGTACCCTCATCAAGCCTCAGTTTTCTCTCCTGTAAATGGGAGTGCTAATTAATCCCTTGCCTGCAGAAGGACACCCTACCTCCCAGCCCCGGTGTTCATTCAGCGCCGGTGTTCATTCAGCCTCGGGAGGGAGCTGAGCTCAGCTGGAGGCAGGGATCTGACCAGCAGTCAGTTATTTTTAAGGTCATTCCCCCAAATGTCCCACATGAATTATCTCATTTGAGGGCATATTATCCCTGCCCTTTGCTGCTAGAAGGAGCTTAGAGTCGGGAGTGGGGTGGGATGGGAGAGTGAGAGCTTGGAGTGTCCTGGGCCAGGCGGATCCTGGCCTTCCCTGTTGGCCGTGGGTCAGCCCTGCGTCTGTATTCTTAAAGGCAGAGCACTGGTCTCCCTGAAGAATGGCAGGGAGTCAGAGAAGGTGGGAACACTCCGGAGCCAGGGAGATCGGGGCTTGAATGCTGACGGTGCCTTTTCCTTGATGAGCCTCAGTTTCCTCATCTGCAAAACGGGGAGCTGGCAGTGGTTGCCTCCTGGGGTTGTTGTGAGGATGAGATAAGGGAAGTGTCTGTGTGAGGGGAGTAGCCAGGGTCTGGCCCATGGGAAGGACTCAGCAGATGTCAGTCAACTTAGTCATTGTCACCAGGCTCAGATCTGCCTCCCCATGAACCCTGGTCCCTAGACAGCAGGGGCCGAGCCTGGTTCTGACAATGTGCATGTTTCCAAAGGTGCTAGCACTGGGAGGTATGGATGGAACAGAATTTCATGGTTGATACACTCCCTCCTCCCCCCCCCATATCCCCATCACTCTTCCCCGACTGGCCTCAGTAACCTGGTGGCATTCCTTTGCTGACAGAGGCCCAACTTTGGAGGCCCCTTTTCCTGAAACCCAGCTGCATAATCCTGCATTGCCAGGGCCACAGAGAGAAAGGCACCTTCCAGTGTGTGTGTGTGGTGGTGGGGAAGTGTGGGGTTCCCTCACCGGGCTAGAAGGAGCCCGGGTGACAAGAGCTCAGCTGTGAAACCCCAAGGTTGGCGATTCAGACCCACCCAGTAGCTCCCTGGGAGGAAAGAAGTAGTGAGCTGGGAGACCCTTCTCGTCTGTCCCACAGGATTACTGTAGATGGAATCTGCCTGGCAACCAAACTGCTGGGCTGACCCAGCCGAAAAATCTTCATTCTGGTTCTTCTGCCGGGCCCACCCCCCCACTTCCTTTGGGTCTTCTGGCCCATCATCTGTTGCACCAGCCAGCCCCTCCCATCCCACCCCTTTCTTGGCCCCACCCAAGGCTTGTGTGGTCCTGGCTTGTGGCCTCACCTCACCCGGGCCCCACCCGAGCTCCCAGCCTGCTTGGCACATCCCAGGCCTGAGCCGGTTGCTTTCTCTGCATACCTTGTGCTCTTCACCCCTCAGGGCCTTGGCATCACTGCCCCTGCCCTTGCCCAGCCTCCACCTCTGGCTCTCAGCTCCAGCGCCTCACTCCTCCAGGGCAGATGCACTCCTCTGCAGGACACTCTGGAGCTTCCTGTAGGTTCTGGGGAGCATTTGCCTCAACGGAACTTAGATGATCGAAATGGGTCGTGGTTTCCTGTCTGGTTCCCTGCATGTTCGCAGGAGAGCAGGGGCCTTGCTGTCGCTTTGGCGAGGCTGGGTGCCAAGAAGGCGCTCAGCATGGGGACTGCAGGAGGCTGCACAGCGCTGCGGAGGCCTCCCCTCCACCCATTGCTGCACCCATTGCTGCTCAGCCCAGCCCTCCGCAGGGCAGGATGTAGCCCCTCCTTTTACACAGAGGCGAACCGAGGCCCAGGGACTTTAAGGGGCTTGCCAAAGGTGACTCAGCCTGTGTGTGGCAAGAGACAGAAGGCCTGGCTCCTGTGGGTCTTTCTAGGGTGTCTGTCGGGCAGGGGGACGAGACGAGCAGAGTCAGCTGTGTGGAGCGCTAGGGCAGCGGTTCTCAACCTGTGGGTTGTGACCCCTTTGGGGGTCAAATGAACCTTTCACAGGGGTTGCCCGATTCATCACAGTAGCAAAACGACAGTGATGAAGTAGCAACGTAAACAATGTTATGGTTGGGGGGGTCCCCACAACAGGAGGAACTGCATAAAGGGTCGAGGCATGAGGAAGGTTGAGAACCACCGTGCTCGGGTGGCCCCCCCTGAGCCGTTCCTGGGCTTCTCCGGGCCTCGTGTGCCCCCTCTAAAGATCTCAGAGCCCTGCTCTCTCCCTGGTCAGCACTTGGGCCGCAGCCCAGTGGTCATTTGGGGATGTTTTTAAACATACCCAGATTCCCAAAGCTCCCTTCCTTCCTGTTCACCCAGGAAGAACCTGACAGACACTTCTGTCAGGCAGCTCCGCTTCGAGTGCTCCGTCCCTGCAGCCCCTCCTAGAGGCAGCAAGAGCGGTGGGCAGACGTACGTCTCAGCTTGGTCAAGGAGGCCTTGGGCTGGGGCCAGGAACTGTCCGTGACAAGCAGGCCTGGCCTTGGGCTGGGGGTTGTGGGGGACAGTGGTTTTAAGGCATCCCCGGGCAGTGTGTTAGTCTGGGTACTTTGGAGAAACAAGTCCACAGCAACTCATGTATAAGGGATAGTTTTCTATAAAGGTTAACTGTGTATCAAGAAAACATCCCAACCCAGTGCTGTCCAAGCCCACAAGTCCAACATTAACCCTTCTGTCCAACACCAATCCACAAAGTCCACCTCCATCTCACAAAGCAGACGCAATGATGCCGACTGCAGGGGGAAAGCCGAGTCAGTGAATGTGTAAACATCTCAGCACTGGAAGGGGTCTCCACACGGCTGCTCCAGCACCCAGGGCTGCTTCGGGGTAGGTCCATGTGGCTTCTCCTCAGGGATGTCTTGTAAGAAGTCAGCCTTGCCAGCTGAGGTAGAGAACTGGCTAAAGCAGCTACACCCTGGTCCAACCATCACAAAGCAAGAGACCTGAGAACTAGAAAGGCGAGGCTCACTGAGCCATTGTTCCCTCTGTCCTTCAGTTAACCCCACACGTGTTTATCGGCCAGGTTAGCACAATAACTAACTCAGACAGATATGTTCATGTGTGTGACATGGCCCCCCTCTTGGGCCCGGGTAGACTGAACCCCCGGTTGCTCACTTTTGACTACCCCTGGGGCCTGCATCTTCCTGAGCCAGGTGTCCTCATCTTTGAGCAATAAAGGGTCGACCCTGAGAGGAGATGCTGCTCAAAGTGGGTGCCCGTCAGTGTCTGTGCCGGCCTTTCTGTAATATGGGAGTTAGGACTGGACTGGCCCCCAAAGGATGGTCACATAGCGTGAGATAGTGGATGTTCAGTACGGAGCCTGGTGTCTGGAGCCGTCCAAGCATTTGGCTGCTGACCGCAGGGCTGGTGGCTTGAGCCACCGGCAGGGAGACGTGGCACTCTGTTTCTGGAAACCCTCTGGGGGCAGTTCTCGCTGTCCTCTAGGTCGCCATGAGTCACGGTTGACTGACAGCCCTGGGTTGGCTTTTTCAGCCTGGCTTCTGGTCCACAGCAAACCAGCACCATCAGGTCGATTCTGGCTCAGGGCAACTCCTAGGTCAGAGAACTGGCCCCCATGGGGTTTTCCAGTAGCTGATTGTTCAGAAGTAGATCACTAGACCTGTCGCCCAAGGCACCTCTCATACCTCCAACCTTTCAGTTCGCAGCAGAGCAGTGTTAAACCCTCCACCCCACCAGGGGCTCCCTGGTCGGCGGGAAGCCCCCATAAAATGTTAGTTCTTTCTGTGGTTGCTCTGCCCCGTTGAAGAAGACATTGAGTGTAGTTCACAGGAGCTCAAACTGGGCTGTCCAATGGAGCATGTGACCTTGGGCAGCATTCTTGACTTCTCTGACCTCAGGTTGCTCGGGGATACGGAGGATGACGTACACTGCCTGGCATGTGCCTGGCACCAGACGAGCTCTCGGGAGCAGCTTGGCTGTTGTGATTTTGTCGGTGTCGAAGAGGCATGTCTGGGGCCCTGACCTTTCCTCGTTGTTCCCAACCAGAGACTCGAGACCAGGTGGTCACCAGAAGCAGGCAGCCTCCGTAGAAGCTGGCATGGCTGTGGCATGGTGATGCCTTGTCTGCCCTCCGTGACCTGTGACCCTGCCTCCCCCAAAACTAAAGCCCGGCTTCCAGCCAGGGTGGCCGAATTGGACTGAGCGCTGGCCGGGAAGCCCTCCGGAGACCCTGGCCCTCTCTGAGTGTTTCTCTCATGAAAGGACAGAGGCGTTGGGTCTCCTCTCCCCTCCATCATACCCGGAATGTGTTCACTTGAGCTGAGAGGAGAAGGGGGCTGTGTAGAGCCTCCTGTTCTTTTGGGGGATCCAGGTGCAATGATCTCATCCAGAGCCTTGACAGACCCCCTGGGAGGTGGACAGAAGGGAAAACAGATGGCCTCCCTGGCCTCTCAGGTAGGGCTGACATGCCAACCCTCTGGTCACTACAGGCCAGCCCTTCTGGGGCTGCAGTGAGAGCCAGGAAGAGAGAGAAGTGCTTCTGAGCCAGGGTGGCAGATGGACAGGCGTGGACCTGCGCCCAAGGGAGGAACCATGGGGGCCGGGGCTGTGGGGAGGAGGTGGGTCAGGTGGAGGCTCCTGCTGTTCTGTGGAGTGGTTGCTGTCCTGCAGAGTGGAGGCTCTGGGTCCCCAGGCTCAGCTCTGCCCTTCCTGGGTCATCGTGACCATTGGCTGGTCGGACCTGTGTTTGGACTCTGGCTGGACCGTGACCTGGAGTGGGTGGACAGGGATTTAAAGACCACTTGCGGGGTTCCAAAGTCTTCATGGGCATTGGCTTTACAGAATCAGAGAATGGGCCTCAGAGCGAGATGTGTGTTTCCATCGCACAGATCTGAGTGGGGCTCCTGAGCCTTCCTCTCGTAGGACCCAGCTGTTCAGTCAGCAGCCGTTGCTGAGCCATTGCTGGGTGTGCCTGGCACCTGGTGTGGTGGCACCTGGTGTGGTGGCACCAGGCTGAGTGCTGCCCTCCTGAAGCTTACTCTCGAGAGCCAGAGTCCACTTCACCCAAGAATCAGACAAACGAATTACATGGTGAGGTATCTTATCACACATCAGCCTGGGTTATGGATTGAGCTGTGTTTCCCCGTTTCCCCTGCCCCCGCCAAAGATACTAAAGTCCTAACTCCCCAAGAGGAGCCCGGCTACCACAATGGTTCAGCACTTAGCTGCTAACTGAGAGGTTAGCGGTTCAAACCCACCAGCTCCTCAGAGGGAGAAAAGCGTGGCAATTGCCTTCCACCAACATTTGCAGCCTTGGCAATCCTGTGGAGCGGTTCCCTTCTGCCCATGAGGGGTCACGATGAGTCAGACTCACCTAACTAGCAGGGGGGTTGGTTTGGGGACTTAACCCCTGGTACCTGTGAGCATGACCTTGTTTGGAAATAGGGCTATAAGGCTTTGACGGTGTCATCAGTTAAATGAGCATGCTGACATCGCGAGGTCCTAAGGATGTAGACTGGGCCTTAATCTAGTGTGAGTCGTCTTTGGGTGCCCTTGAGGGAAAGACTTACAGACAACAGACTGGAGCCTTGCCAGGCCTACGCCATCTTCACAGTGTTGTGAACAACCCATTGTTGCAGCCACAGTTGCACCGTTGTCAGTCCACCTTTGTCTGTGTGCGCGTCTTCCTTTTACACTGCTACTCTGCGTGATTCCCTGTAAAGCATCCCATCAAAATGTCACGTGCTATGGAAAAAGGTGGCGGTGGAGCCTGGATGGCAAGGATTGCCAGTCATCACAGAAGCTAGGGAGAGAGACCTAGACCCGACGGTTCCTCTGAACCCTCGGGAGGAATCACCTTGCCAACACTTTGACTTTGGACTCCTTGCCTCCAGAAGTATGAGACAATGGATTTCTGTTCTCAGAAGCCACCAGTGTATGGTACGTTGTCCTGTCAGCCGTAGAAAACTGAGTCAACCTGGGGATGTGTGCTGAGAAAGCCAGACAAGGCAGAGAGGGACAGTAGCGGTGTCAGCAGGGGCCTGGAGGGCTTCTCTCAGGAGATGGCATTTTGGTGGAGACTTTGAGCAAGAGACTCAGAGCAACCCTGTAGGACAGAGTAGAACTGCCCTGCGGGTGGCGAGGCTGTGCTTCGGGTTGGGAATAGAAACCCTCACTCTTCTCCCTCGGCTTGGCTGGTGGGTTTGATCCAGACCTAATCAGTGTGGTGACAGTTGAGTTTGGGTTTGGGTTCGAGCAGGGGTAGAAGCCAGCAGTGTTGAAATACAGAACAGGGAAACCCAGGGGGAGGAGACAGCATTGCAAAGGCACAGTGTGGGGCAGGCCTGGTGTCTTGGGAGTTGAGAGAAGACTCGAGGGGACCAGTGGAGAGAGTGGAAGAGGAGAGGTGGGCAGGGGACAGGTATGGGGATTTATTTTGAGTGCGATAGAAAGGCGGAGATTGTGTCTTGTCATGCGCTGCGGTACGGTGAAGGGAATTTTGACACATGTGTATTATTAGGTAACCATCCCAGTCAGATCTAGAACAGTCCGGTCACCAAAACAGTTTCCCTATGCCCACCTATCTCTGTCCCTAGTGCGGATACACTGCACGTGGCTGGCTGGAACACACGGGAACCTGCTTTCTTACCCTTAGGTGTTTAGAAGTCCAACGTCGGGGCCCAGGTCCAAGGGAAGGCTCCCACGGGCATGCTGTCTGCCGTCTGGGAGGCCCCTCGTCTGCGTGATCTTCCAATCCTGGGTCCCCTGGTGTGGTATTTATCTTCCCCTCCGTTTGTGCTCACTGCTTACTCTTCACTTTCCTATCTCGAAAGAGTGATTTGAGACACACCCTGCACTGATACTGTGAGGCCAACAAAGAAAAGCCCTTTGTTGGGCTGGACCTGCAGGTGTCCGGGTTAGGGTTGATCACTCGCAGCCTTTTGGCTCCTAAGATCAAGTGCAGGGGTAGGGTTTGCACGACAGGTTTTGCAGGGAGACACGTTCCAATTCATAACACTCCTCTCCCCTTTGGGGAAAAAATGTTTATTGTCGTAAACGATGTCTGATATAAAATTTGCTCTTTTAACCCACCGTTTTTAAGTGTGGCATCCAGAGCCATTCCTTCATCCCCGTGCTGTGCAGCCGTCACCCCTCTCTGTTTCCAGACACGTTTTTTCCTGGGCTCCTTTGTAGTCCCATTCCTCCTCCTTCCTGCAGCCCCGGACAACCACTGATCTTGACTTTGGCCTTTTCCAGAATGCCCTAGAAGTGGACTCAGTGGTCGGTAGCCTGTTGAGTCTTGGCTTCCTTCATTCTGCACGATGCACCTGAGCTCCAGCCACGTGCCTGTCACGTTGCCCAGTAGTCTTCCACTAGACGGGTATGCCACACCTTCGCACCTGTGGAAGACCAACCGGATTGTTTCGAGGATCGGGTGATGATTGGAAGGTTTTAAGTGGGGGCGGATGTGGTTAAAAACCTTCCTGAGCGGGGGGAAAAAAGAGGACCTGATGCAAGGGGCTTAAGTGGAGAGCAAATGCCTTGAGAATGATTGGGGCAGGGAATTATGGATGTGCTTTATACAATTGATGTATGTATATGTATGGATTGTGGTAAGAGTTGTTTGAGTCCCTAATAAAATGTAAAAGAAGAAAAAAAAAAAACCTTCCTGAGCTGGGTGGGGAGCATGTTAGTACAGAGCACAGTGACAGTCACAAGGATTAAACGGAAAAGTCATCGCCACCGAGTTGATTCCGACTCATAGCGAGCCTAGAGGACAGAGTAACACTTCCCCTGTGGCTCTCCGAGACCGTAACTGTTTACAGGGGTAGACAGCCTCATCTTTCTCCCAAAGAGCAACTTGTGGTTTCAAGCTTCTGACCTTTCGGTTCGTAGTAACCCGCCTCATCACCTCCTATGCCACCAGGGATCCTCATGAGGATTGGATCTACTAACTTGGTGACAGAGCCTGACCCACCTTATTCACTGCTATTGAGTCAATCCTGACACCAGCGATCCTACGGTGTCAGGGGAAGCCAGCCCCTAACACATCATTACATAATTGTTACGGTAGTAACAATTGTACAGCGATAATAAGTAAAGATCATAGTAAAGTTACAGAGAGCATGAGAGATAGAAGAGAAGTATTGAAATAAATGGAGTCAGACACAATTCGTGGTTGCATGCTCAGCCCAGCCCTGCTTGGTGGTCCACGTGGAGAGAGAGATTTTAATGCTAGCCCAGGCTTTTATCTTCTCTGGGGACATGCAGCCCCCTAATTACAGGTGAGGACATACGTCACAGGAAGGGGTTGTGCTATAGGTAATACAGTAACGAGAGGGGGTGATCTAGGGAAATACATGCAATAGGAAGAGGAGGGATTGGGGGTATACATGTGACAAGATGGGTGGAGCCTAGATTTAGGATGGCAGCCTAACCTTGGTCATCCTTGGGCGGGTTTGATCTCTCTGGGGTCTCCTACAAGGAAACAGACAACTACCTCCTTATCAGAAGGGAGTGAGCCCTACTTGTTGTGGGATAAACAGTGGTGACTGCTGGCTCTAGATAGCTGATAACCCTTAGGGAGAATAACCCCTGATCTACTCCTGATGACCTCCAAGTGCACAGTCATTCGCAAGCAGCCAAGTTTGGCATATATTTGGGGGAGACAACTTGGGAGAAATCCTTCTGTTTCCCACACTACAGGACAGGGTAGAACTGCCCCTGTGGGTTTCCAAGACCTGACCTCTCTGCGGGAGTAGAAGGTGTCATCTTTCTCCCATGGAGCAGCTGGTGGTTTTGAACTTTGCACCTTGAGGATCACAGCCCAGTGCATAGCCACTAGGGCTCTCTGACCCACCTTAGATGTCCTTTAAGTGTTCAGACAAAAGGGGCATGTCCTGGGGCAACATGGAGGGAGGTGTGTTGGTGGAGAGGGGATGTACAAGTGTAGTGGCAAAGGGGTGGGAGACAGGACAGAGTAAAAGGTGGCTCAGTCTGTGCAGCCACTCCGGGAGCTGCGTGGGCTGACACTGACTCTCTGCTGCTGATCCAGCCTTGGCATATCCAACATTTCTAGAATGTGGTCTGCAGGCCCCGTGTCAGGGTTCTCCGTGGATGCTGGGTGAACAGGCATGCCCTAGCGCACCCCAGTGCTGTGTGGAGGATGACCTGAGCTAGGAGTGGCCGGTGGGCTCCTAGGTGGCTGCTAAGAGGTAAGCTCCCTCCGCTTTTGGACAGCCTGTGTCCCTTGGTTCCCTCCCTGCCCCTCTGGCCTCAGGGTCAGCTGGGGGCTGGATTGAAGCCATCCATTGCCGTAGTATTTTCAGCCCCAGCCCCACAGGTCAAAGACACCCTCTCGCCCTCTCCTCCCACACACCCTACTGTCTCACCCATGTGTCCAGGGTGCCATGCAAATGCCCAGTGGCTCCCAAATCTAAACTGGGCTCTTGGTCCCCATTGTGCAAAGATCTTATAGTTGTGTAGACTTCTCACTGAAAGCACTTTTTCTTAAAGCATTTGGAATGGCTTTGAAAGCCAAGCTGCACTCTTCCATCTTTCTGCCCTGGTGGTAGAGAATGAGACGCAGACTCCACCGGGGGGACCGTCAAGAATGGGTTCCAGCTCACCTTGTGCCACGGCCCCCTCTAGGCCGTCTCCTGAGAAGAGTCCTCAGAATGATGTTTTTAAGTTTTGAAGGTGGGGACCCCATGATGGTGCAGTGTTTAAGTGCTTGGCTGCTCACGGAGCATTGGGCAGTTCTCCCTTACCAGCTGCTCTGTGGGAGACAGACGAGGCAGTCTGGTTCTATAAAGATTTCCAGCCTTGGAAACGCCATGGGCCAGTTCTGCTCTGTCCTGTAGGGTCGCTAGAACTTGGGTGGTAACGGATTTGGTGTGGGGTTTTAAGATGAAATATGAAGGAGCACCAATATATTGAGATATAGTTATCAAAATATATACACATATTTTAAATGGTGACACATTGTATATGTTTATAAACTCATAGAAGCTCTGGTGGTGGCAAGTGCATTTACTATCATCTCAAACTGCTGCTGAGTGCGGGCAATATTTTGACACTTCTCTTAGGTGACAGGAAAATATCTGTGGTTTCTGATGATGACAGAATTACAGGGACTGCTGAGACAGCCCTGCTTGGTTGCAGTGGTCCAAAATGGGAGGAGATGCTACCTTTTAGTTAGACAGTAGTGAAAACAAAGGTCTCATTTCTCCCCAGCTTCATAGACTCCCTGACTCCTGGTACACAGGAAGGGGACCCTGAAGCCAGAGACCGAGTCTTGGGTACAACCTACCTTCCTGTGCTTCTCTCTGGTCCTTTTGTCTGTACAAGGATCGAGATTTTTAACCTACCAACCCGTGGCATTCCTGTGAGGATCCATGAGGCACTTGGATGGAATGTCTCTGTAAACCGTGAAGCCCTGTGCTGGCCTGCGAGCCGGCTCTCGCTATTATTAGCAGCAGTGTGAGCTCATGTTGGGCCCTCCGGCCCCAGACTCTTCCTGGCCAATTCCTCTGGGGTTCTTGGGAACCGATTCCTCCCAGAGAGCAAGTGTGTTTCTGAGAGGCTGCTTCCTGCAGGCTGACCTCGGGGCTTGCTGGGGACAGAGATGCCCTTTGTGGGCAGGGAGTGGGGTGGCTGGGCAGGAGGGTCCCTAAGTGGATAGGCCCTGCCCATTTCCTGCGGCAGCCTGAGACCAGGCCGGGAGCTTCGCAGACTCTCCGTGACTCCTTGCAGCCAACGTGGAGCTGAGGATGGGATGGTCAGACCGCCCTGGACAGTGGAAAGAGGTTGGGCAGGCCAGGAGCTGTACTCAGGCTTTTATGTGTTCACTCAACCTCGCCCCCAAGAGTGAGCCAGCTGTTTGCCAGCCTCCCGGGACAAGGCAGGGGACCAGGCACCAGTCCGACTCAGCCTGCCTGCTCTTGGGAAGATGCTAGACGTGAAAGCAGGCTATGTCCCAAATTTGTTGACACAGGCATTGCAGGGCTCACCCAGTGGGGTTTGAATCAGATGAGGAAAGGGGGAATGTTCCGATGGACGGGTTAACTCAGCAAAGGCCATCCCGGCAGAGGAATAGCGTGCTCAAAGGTGGAGATGGATTCCAGCCCCTCCTCTCTTGCTTGAGCCCCTCTGGGAGGTGTCTTAGCCGGAGGGTCCTCACCTGTTGAGCAGGAACCTTTTCATTGCTTGCTTCCAGGGGGTTGGTAAAAGGATTCAGCTCGCAACCAATAATGCATGTAGGCAGGGAGTTGTTGAGTTGCTTCGGACGCAGGGAATGATGCCCCTAGAGCCCATAAAAACCAAATCCATTGCCCTCGAGCCCCTTGCAACTTAATATCAGCCCTATAGGACAGGGTAGAACTGCCCCCAGAGGGTTTCTAAGGCTCCAGCTCTTTATGGAAGCAGACTGCCATGGCTTTCTCCCGTAGCGGTTGGTGGATTCGAACTGACAACCTTTTGGTTAGTAGCTAAGTGCTTCACCACTGTGCCCCCGGGGCTTCTAATGCCCATAAAGATCTTGGTCATCATCATCTTCCCATCGTGGAGGTGGTGAGCTGCTGCTGAGCTGTTGGCCCCAGCGCAAGGCTGCCCCGGACACAGCAGAGCAGGAACCGCTGCCTGGTCCCTCGCCACCCCCAGAATCCGTGTCACCGTTGTGATCCAGTTGGGCTCTCATGGGCAGAATTTTGGAAGTAGAGTGCCAGGCCTTTCCTCCTAGTCCATGTTGGTCTAGAAGCTCCATTGAACTTTGTTCGGCATCATAGTGATGCACTCTGCTCCGCTGACAGATGGACTGCTGCTGCCCACGAGGTGAGGGGGTGGCTAGGAAATGAACCTGGATCTCCCAAATGGGAGGTGAGAATACTACCACAGAACCACCACTGCCCACTGCAGTGAGTAGCGGCCAGGTTTCAGCCTTGGTATGTCTGGAGGCCGGAGGGCAGAGAATTCCAAGGGCAGGGGCAGGACAGTAAGAGGGACAGGGGCTGCTTCGGGTCCCAGGGGATGGGCTTGGGCCTGATGGAGAAGCCAGTGCCAACCAGTGGAAAAGAGAAAACCATCTACTTGTACATTTTTTCCTCCATCAAGCGGCTTAACTTTATAATCTGAGCAATGCAAACATTTTCTAGAAAGGAGAAGGGTGACCACCTTGTTCCTGTCCCCTGTTCCCCCTAGTCCCCTCTGCCACTCTCAGCCCTGCTTCAATAGTCAGATTACATTTTAAGATCAGCTTCAGACAAGAGACGTCACCTCAAAGAGATGTCCAGAGGGGCTGGGTGTGTGGACATGGCAGGCCTCACTCCATCTAGGGGGGCCTTTGCCCAGCTTCTTTGGACCTTTCCTTTCTGACATGACACCTAGTCCCTTAAGTGGGTACCTCAGAGCAGCTTAGAACTGCTGGACCAAAGTATTCAGGACCAGGTGGTCGGAAGATGGGTGCTCGGGGTTTACTGTATCTTCACCCTCCCTGCCTGGGGGTCAGGAGCGCTGCTGGCCGAGTGGGGACCGTGGTGGGCTGCTACGTGCAAGGTCAGCTCTTGAAGACCACCAGGTGAAGAGGCTTTCTGCTCCCTTAGGAAGCGAGTCTCAGAAACCCACAGAGGCAGTTCTTCCCTGTCTTAGAGGGTGGCTGAGGGTCGGAAGTGACTCGCTGGCAGTGAGTTTGGCTTGTGTTTTTGTCTGTGAATGGGAGGCCCTCTGATGGGGCTGGGGGTGAAGCATTGGGCTGCTAACCCCAAATCTACCAGCTTAGAGAGGAGAAAGAGCAGATGGTTTGTTTCCACAAATATTCCCAGTCTGGTAAACCCCTGTGGAGGATTCCTACTCTCCCTCTAGGGTCGCTGTGACATGGAATCGACTCAGAGACTGGGGGATGCCTGAGTCTGGATGGAGGTTGTGTTTTAGGGTTTCCCCAGATGTTGTAGGACCCCCGGCAGGCTTATTCTCAGGCTTATTCTCTGTCTAGTGGGAGTTTGGCACCCCCTCCCCTTTCTACACAGGTAGGGGTCATCATGGTGCCCTGTGGGAACTGAGCTCTCTTTGACTGTGGCACCACCCCCCCAGCCTCCCCTCCCCACTGTCCTTCCCCTGCCTCTGGAGAGCTTGTTAAAATACACACTTCCTGAGGACAGAGGCTAGGACTGCAGGACTAAGGAATCCCAGTGGATCTAAGTACCTCTGGGCTAAATAAAGTGGACCTAGCCCACTTTTGTGCCCTTTTCCCTGCTCCCACCCAAATCCCTAGTCCTGCATACCCGGTCTCCACTGCACGCAGCCCAGCAGCCCCAGCCCATGAGGGGCACAAACCGGCCTTTGTCCTCTCACCCGCTCACGTGGGTCCGTGCCAGGAGGGACTCACTCGAATTCTGCTTGCAGCTGGGACAACCCCGCCCCCCCCCCCCCCACCAAAAGACCAAGGCCCCATTGGTCACCATGGAGAGATGGAACTGGCATGAAAGCACCACCGTCTTGCATTTTCAGAAGTAGGCTGTGATGAAGGTCAAGGTCTGGGGAGACGGCTGTTCAAGGGAGAAGAATCATTCATTCATTCGTTTACTCAATAGATAGCAATGGAGTTTGCCTTGTGACGGCCCAAGCAGGGGCACTTGTGCTGAGAGGCAGGACACCTGCCCATTTTGGCGGCGGGGGGTGGGGTGGGGGGGGGAGACTAGGAGGAAACGCCCTCAAGCAGACTTCCCCAGGCTTGTCTCAGCATCAGAATTACTTGTGAAGCTCCACCCCCCAGAGCTTCTAATTCAGTTAGGGGTGGGGTGAGGCGACAGTGTGTTTCTAAGCTCCTAAGGGAGGCTGATACTACTGGTCCGAGGAGCACATTCTGAGGACTGCCGGACTAGATTATTAACAGTGGTTCAAGACGAGGTGGAGGCATTAGGCATGATTAATATGTTTCTGTATTTTCAAATTGCCTCTGTGGTGGTGGTTTACTTTCATAAATAGAAAAATTAGTCATTTAAAAGTTTAGAAGAAACACGTGCATTCTAAACAATTGGGAGTTTCCTCCGAAGGGTTAACAACCAAACAAAAACTGAAGCAGAATGAACATATCTAGAAATTCCACTCTAGGTATAAAACTCAGAATAATTGAAATTAAGATCACACACACACACACACACACACAAACATGTACACCAATGTTTATTGCAGCTATATTCATAGTAGGCAAAAGTAGAAACAAACTAAGTGCCCACCAACAGAAGAATCAGTAAAAGACATAGCCTACAGGCAGACAGCGGAATATTACTGTCTTGAAAATCAGTGGAGTCCCGATACATGCTAGATCATGGATGAACCTTGACAACATGCTGAGTGAAAGCAGCCAGTCACAGAAGGACAGATCTCTATAATCTCACATATATGCAGACAGAAGTATGACTATTAGTAGGTACCAAGGGAGAAGGGAGAAGAGCAGGACTTACTGTGGGGGGGGGGGCACTGAACTTTTTGCTCAGGAGCCTGGTGGTGTAGTGGGCTGTGCCTTGGACTGCCAGCTCACAAGGTCAGCTGTTCGAAGTCTCCAGCCACTCTGCAGGAGAAAGAGGAGGCGTTCTGTTCCCGGACAGTTTCAGAGCCATGAAGATCCATAGGGACAATTCTGCCCAGGCCTGTTGGGTCAATAGGAGTCTTGATCGGCTTGATGACTGTATGTTGAACTTCTGTTAGGGATGATGGGAAAATTTGGGAACATACAGTAATGGCGGTTACACAGCATGACACACATAATTAATGCTGCTGAATTGTACTTGTAAAAATATTAAATTGGCTGTAGATAGATAAGTACCCACCATCATAATAAAAAATATTAAAAACCTCTTTAAAATGACTACAGTCTTCTGGTGTGGTCTAATGTGGAGGGGCATCACCTCCTATTGATCTAAATGTCATCCATCTGTTAATGTATCCATGCATTGGGAGGATGGGCAGCCCCTGCACTGTCCCCTGAGCTTAGGGTTCACTTAGATCAGTGGTTCTCAACCTGGGGGTCGAACAACCCTTTCAAAGGGGTCACCTAAGACCATCGGAAAACACATATTTCCGATGGTCTTAGGAACCGAGACACCTCTCCTCGATCCGTCTCCAGGCAGGTTCGCCCACATGCAGATACTCCCACATACCAGTCCCCGGCGTGAAGTCTGTGGCCCAGGCTACACCCTGCTTCAAGACAAAATTTCATTTGTTTGTCATTAGAAATAAATATTTCACAAGATATAATTACATATTGTTCTGTGATGAATCACTATGCTTTCATTATGTTCAACTTGTAACAATGAAAACACATCCTGCCTATCAGATATTTACATGATGATTTATAACAGTAGCAAAATGACAGTGATGAAGTAGCAATGGAAATACTGTTATGGTTGGGGCGTCACCACAACATGAGGAACTGTCTGAAAGGGTCGCGGCATGAGGAAGGTTGAGAACCACAGGCTTAGACCCTCACCTCCTCCCCATCACCAGGTCCTGGCAGTATCATGGCAGAGAGTAAGTAAGGTGCTAGGTAAGTGGCCTGGCTAGGATTTGAACACAGGCCCCTCTGGAGGCTGGCGAAGCTCAGATCTGGCAGACGGGCCCACGCTTCCTGAGTGGGGTTTCCCCTCCTGCTTCTTCAATCTGCAGCTCAAACGAAACCCCTCACTTCCCCATTTCTGTACATGGTGTGAGCCTCCACTGCCCCACTTCCTCCTCTTCCCACCCCAGTTCTGTCCACTGGGCCTGGTGGTGGGGTGGTGAGTCTGTGTGGATTCGGGTGGGGGTTGGGCATTGGCGAGGTGACTGTCCCTGCAGCTGGCACAGGCAGGATTGCTGCTGGCCAGATCCTCCCCTAGAATGTGGCTGTGGCAGCTAGTGGGGATTAGGTCCTTCGGCTGATGCTGGGTGCCAGTCTGTCCGGGCTGAAAAAGCAAATAGTTGTCCCCTCTGTCCTCCGTCCTCAAGTTCAGACCTTTTGAAAAACATGAGTAATCCAAGGCGTCTGCCCATCCATTGGATATAAAAGTCTCAGTCAGCCTTCGTATTGCTGAAAACTGGGCAAGGAGCTACTGCTTCCTAATCCTAAGTTAAACCAGCCCACCCAGTAGTCTTGACCACTGGACAACCCTAGACCACTACCCACACCCCACCAAGCCGGCCATGTGGATCAGCATCACCTGCCTGTGTTTGTGGGCGCACAGAGGTGAACAGAGATCCCCTAACCAGTTGCGAACACACCCTTCCCTAGACCGAGGAGTTCAACAAGCCCCACCCTTTGCCCCGCAGGAAAGGTAGGCCAGGGGTGTCTGCAGAGAAACTGGAAGGTGGTGCTCCTCCTCCTGAGAGCTCCCCGTGGCGTGGGGAGGGCAGAGTGGACAGTCTTCCCCTTGATGGAAATGTGAAGATGAGTAAGCGTTCCCCCTTCCCTTGCCTCTAGCCCCATTGTTGGTGAGAAAGTGGAGGCTTGAGGGCGGGGCACCAGATTGAGGTCCCCTCCCCCTGGGAGGCACACAGAGAGCCCCTTTTGCTCCTTGGGCCCAGCCTCTCCTCCCACCAGCATTGTCCCTGGGTGTTTGCTTTCTCTTGCTCCCCAGGGTGCCTTGACTCGGTTTCCTTTTTAGTGCACAATCTTATCGAATCCGTTCGCTCCTTCTGAGAGAGGGTAATATTTTCCCCCGTGTGACTCAGTTTTCACATCTGTAGAACGACTCAGTTTTCACATCTGTAGAACAGACGTAGCGATGATGACATGCTTCTGTCTTTGGGGCTCTCCGCTTGCCCCCTCACAGTTTAGCATCTGACAGTTGGTTCACACAGTGCATCCTGTTCGTTGTCTCTCGCCTCACGAGACCTGTGTTCAGTTGTCCGGTTAATACTTGTGAGGAGTCTGCAGGGTGCCAGACCTCACCTGCGACCGACCGCAGGGAAAGTGGCAGCTGCTGGGAGGTGGCCCTTGGGCACTCGGTGAGCTCAGTCTCCCTGGGAAACAGATTCTAGAAAGATGTGCTCATTATTAAAAAAGAGGAAGTGAGGCACATCTGGGAGCTGGTGACCGAGTGGCTAGAAGCTGCCCAGAGGAAGTGAGGTTAGCCCAACACTTGCTTGAAACTCACAGCCAGACTCCTTACTCAGCTTTTTGGGCCCTGCCTGGCTAACCCCCGTCCATTTCCCCAGCTTCAGTGTGCTCCCTTAGCTCCCTGGACCGCCACCTCTGGATAAACTGAGTCTGTTCCTGCCCCATGGTCTTTGCTTGGCCTTTCCCCTCCATCCGGAGTGGTTCTCCCAGCCTCTCTGCCGGTTGTTCTTGTCTTGCTTGGTTCACACATCCTACTCTGACCCGCCCCTCTCTGACACCCACTTGATGATTCAGTTGTTCTTTCTAAAAGCAAGATCTAAGCAGAGCTACATTCCTTGGGGATACTTGAGGGGTGGGGTGGGGGAATCCATCCGCTCCTCTGTCTTTTCTGGGTTCTAACAGCTCCCCGCTCTGGCTAGTGGCCATCCCTCCAACCTCTTTCCTTATCACATCCCCTCTGACTTTCACCAGCTTCCCTTTTGCCCGTTAAGTACCACCCACTGGTCTGTGATGACATGAGGTATCCCGGGGTGGCCCAAGACGGTTAGACACTTAGTTGCAAACCATTTTTAGCCCTCCCACAAGCGCCCCGGAAGAAAGGTCTGGTTACTTACTTCCAAAAAAGATCACTGAAAACAAGCCCCTTCAGTGCCATCCAGCCAGTTCCGACTCACAGCAACCTTATAGGACAGGGTAGGACTGTCCCGGGGGTTTCCGAGACTATAACGGAGTGGGAAGGCTCATCTCTCCTACAGAGTGGCTGGTCGTTTCTAACCGTTGACCTTGTGGTTAGTGGCCCAGCACACTCTCCTAAAAAAGATGACAGCTATTGGAAGGCCTGTGGAGCTGTGGAGCGGTCCTCCGAAACACACGGGGCTGCCATGATTCAGATGGAGCCCCATCTCAGCGTCCATCTTTCCTCACCTCTGCAGAATCTTTTTGTCCCCATGAAGTACCATATCCACGATTCTGGGGGTTGGAGTGTTGCTGGGTTTTTCTTCAGTTACCTGACCACCCCCGCCCCTCCACAGGATGAGATCGAGGAGCTTCGGGCGGAGATGCTGGAGATGCGGGATGTCTACATGGAGGAGGACGTGTACCAGCTGCAGGAGCTGCGGCAGCAGCTGGACCAGGCCAGCAAGACCTGCCGCATCCTGCAGTACCGGCTGCGCAAGGCCGAGCGCCGCAGCCTCCGCGCTGCCCAGACCGGCCAGGTGGACGGCGAGCTCATTCGTGGCCTGGAGCAGGATGTCAAGGTGAGCCAGGGAGGGGGTGACCGACCCTTGGAGATGTCCTCTGGTGAGCCACCAAGCCTGAGTAGGACCCCACCACCCTGAGGCTCACGTCCCATATGCCCTTGGAAGGTTACAACATCTCTCTTGCTCTCAGTCTCCTCACTGGTAATGTGGGGGGGGTCCCAGGGCTGCCCCCAAGAAATACCATAGCAATGATTCCTGCTTAACAGCAGTGGCATAACCAGCGGGCCTCTGATGGTTACAGATACTCAAATTGCAGGCACTGGATTGAGAGGGAAATGTGGAGATTGATGGCTGGAAACTGCTGGGTTGAGCTGAGTGTGGGGCTGGTGGTGGGTTTCAGTGAGGGTCACGGAGAAGTCTGACTTAGATGAGGAAGGGGTGGAAGGCAGGCTGGAGCCGAGGAACAGGCTGGGAGCCAACTGGGTTGCCAGAGCATCGGTGGAGAGCAGCTGCAGGGGCGGGGTAGTTCTGCAGAGCCTGGGTGGAGGGGAGCGCCTCTTTTGTTGTGATTTGAACTGGCCAATCAGAAGCAGCCTTGCTCCCTTCCCTCCCCGCCTCCTCTCCCGCCCTTGCAGCAGCTGGAGCTCATCCACAGCTCTGTCCCAGCCTGGGCTGGACACTGCTGATGCCACCAAGGGTGCTGGGGCTGCTCCCGGGCCTCCAGATGCCTAAGTTCCTTGGCATTGCTTAGGACAACTTTCTGGCTCACGGGAGCACGGGGAGTCTGGGGCCTGCCTAAGTGGATGTCTTTGCTGGCCCTCACCTCTGAAGACTTCATGACCCCCTTTGTCACAAAGGGGGCCCCGAACCATGCTCATCATGCAGGGCTCTTGCAACTCCGATGATTTTATTGGGCGGCTGGGTTATTGGCGTGGGGCCGTAAAACCCAACCTGGGGCCTCAGGTCTCCTCCCAGTCTCTCTCACTCTGCAGGGCCCTCACAGCCGACAGGACCTCCGAACCTTAGCAGGGACATGAGCTGCCAGGAGGAGGGCAGGGCCAGAGCAGAAAATTGCTTTGCCTCTTGCTTGCTGGGTGGCCCTGGGTAAGCTCCTTCCGTCTCAGCCTGCACTTCCCCCTGTGGGAAAGAGCGATGTCACTTGTTCCTTACCTGTCCTGCCTGTGAGGGTAAGAGGAAAGAGGTCTGCGTCTGGCCTGCAGTGCCCACCGAGCAGATGGGCAAGCGCTGGCTTTGAGGCTGTGCTCACTGTTGAGGAGAATTTATAAGGTCATCGAAGGAGGGCAAGTGGCAGTGCGACGGGCAGGGCCCGCGCCATGGTACATCTCAAGGTGGATAAGAATCACCTTCGAGGGCTTGTTCACAATGCAGATCCTCAGGCCTTGGGCCACTCCTTGGCGATTGGTCTCCTGGCCAGGTTCTGGGGATCTGGGATGTAAGTTCATGGACACAAGGAAGACCCTTGGCGAGATGGACTGACCCAGGGGCTTGACGTCACATCAGTTATGGGGATGGCGAAGGACCGCGGCACAGCATGTCCATCTTCGGTACCCGAGGCCGCGAGGAGTCGGATCAGAGTGGGCTTTGGGTGCCTAGCATCATCAGCAGCAACACAGTGCACCCTGGGAGGCCCAACCATCTTTCTAGAAACAGATGTGGCCTTGGACTTAAATCCTGTCTCATCTGTAGCACTCTCCAGTAGTTCTGGGAGGATTCCACCACACAGGCCAGAATGTCATCCAGGGAGCACTCCTTCATACCCTCCCTGAGGACATGGTGTGACCCGATCGCCCTGACGCCGGGCTCCGGGTCCCAGGGCTCAGCCTGCTGAGTGAGGCAGCACAGACAGCTGTGCCTGCTGCCTGCGTTTGGCAGGAGTAGGACCTCTGCGCTGTAAACAGTTACCTCATGCCTGAGCACATTTGTTTGTGCTTTGGGGATTTGCCCTGCTCTCCGGAAGCTGCAGCTGCTTCATCTCCCTTTCTCCCTCAGTCTCTCAGCGACTCCACCCCCCCTGTACCCTCCCCCCTCAGCCTGGGATTGTGGAGATGGGCACAGGGGCACTGCAGGCTCCTGACTGAGTAAGCCTACAGGCGGGCTGATTCTTTCATCTGGGCTGCTCCTATCTGTGCCTGAAGAGCAGGACCTTAGAGTTGACCCGAGCCTCCTTTCCAGTCTTGCTGCTTTAACTTTCTAATGTGACCTTTCTTTTTGAGCCACACAATGGGGACAAGAGTCAAAGGGCTTTCAAAGGGATGAAAAAAAGTCAAGGGTCTGGTTGAGGGGTGGTGATGAGTGCTTGGGGATGGGGGTGGGGTGGGAATCACCTCGATTGAGAAGAGGGTGTACCCAGGACCACTGTGGTTCGGAGATGCAGGGACAGGCCCAGGCTGCAAGGCACCTGCCTCCCAGGCAAGGAGTTCTTTGCTCCTGTTAACCTCCAGCAGGACCCCAGCCCTGTGGGGATCAGAGACTAAGGGCTCTTTTGTTAAAATTGGAATTACGTAAGCCGCCCAGGGCTGGGCTTTCTTCCTATAGCGGCCCCTGTGGGTGGGGAGCAGATAGGAGAATGGGGAAGCAGGGAGCCCACAGAGGGCTTGGGAAGGCAGACAATCCGTGGAGCCATTTGTGAACCCAAGACGATCCCGGGGTCAACACAGATCCGAGCTCCTTGGATTGTGGTAGGGATGAGGTGGGGAGGTGGAGAGGAGCTGGCCCAGATGAGGACATAGGGGAGCAAGTCCCCAGTCAGGTACACGGCACTCGTTGAGAGTGGGTGTGTGGGCGGTTGTGGGTCACATTCCCAACCTGCCAGGGTGGGGTCAGCTCCCCAGATGATTCAGTCATTTTTAATGACTTTCTCCCTTTTCAATTACTGGGTTATTTTGTTTCTTCCAACAAGCATTTATTGGGCACTTATTGTGTGCCAGATGTTGTGTTTCTGCTGGGACACATGTGAGTGAGCCCAGGCGTGGCCTTCGGCCTTCATTTCTGTACCTCACTAGGCCTGCCTCCAGTGCCTAAGCCGGGTGGGTAGGTGGGTGGGTGGGTAGATGGATGGAGTATTCATCAAAACAGAGATCCAGTGGATGAGCACCAGAGGGGAGTGGGGGGCCCTCAACCTCAATTTTGGAGACTGCAAACCTCCAGCAGAGATTTTCACACCACACCCAAGAGTAGGGGGTGGAGAAGGACAGTTGGCTCAAGGGGGGCAAATCGATGCATGGAGAAGAGGATCTTTAATAAAAAAAGGTTTTTTTTCTTATCGAGAATAGTGAAGAAGTCACCTTGGTGATGTGTTAACAAGCGTTCGTATTTATTGCCCATTATGCTTTAACCACAGCCCCCAATACTTCATGTCCATCAAGTTGCTTTTGCCTCACAACGGTCCTTGGGAGAAAATGCTACCAACCCCATTTTACTGATGAGCACATCAAGGCTTCCAATGGTTAAACAGCTTGTTCTTGGCCACCGAGCCCGTGCGCGCTGGAACTGGGCTTGGCTCCAGTGTTCCCATCTGCAGAGCTCTTGTTCCGATTCTGAGGGAGGGGCAGCTGACCCCACTTTCTGGATAGGAAAGGTTGGTGCCTCCAGAGGGTGGAGAGGGTCCAATTTCTGGCTGTCTTTGGAGATGAGATCTCCAGGGGCAGGGCGAGAAAGTGGGTAGTGGAGAGGGAAGGAGGTGTAAGACAATGCCAGCTTCCTTGCGGGCCAGTGTTTTTCCTGGCCTACCCTGCCTTCTGCCAAGGGGTCCATGCCCAGCTGGACTCAGGCCCAGGCAGAGGGCAGAGCCGGGGAGGACTCCCTTCCCTTCCGGCGTGTAGGAGGCGTCATGGTTGTTTCCGAGACCGGCAGACTTGATGTCCCAGCCGTCCTGCCCGGTGTGCACCTCCTGCTCCCCAAGCCCCTGCATTCAGGCCTTTCAGCCAGCCCCTGGACGACCTAGCCAAGCTCTGCCTATCATTGCTTTGTGTGAGCCTGCACAAGTCGCTTCTATTCCCAGCCTTGCTTTCCTTGTCCACAAAATGGGACAGTGGACAGGGATGGGTGAAGATGGACGGGTCTGGCACAAAGTAGGTAGTCAACAATCAGCGATGCCCCAGCCGGTCCTTGTTCCTCTGTTTAGTCCCAGACGCCTATGCTCCGCTCTCCTGAGGGAATCAGTCTCGGTGTGATTTTCCCCAGGGTCTTCGTCACCCTCCATCCTGGAGCCCTGGTGGGGTAGAAGGTCACACATTGGGCTACTAACTGCAAGGTCAGCGGTTTGAAACCACCAGCCGCTCAAGGGAGAAGGGGGAGGCTTTCTACTCCCATAAAGAGTTACAGTCCAGTCAGCTAAGTCCACACGGAAGAAGTGCACCAGCTGGGTGATTCAAAGATGAACATAACAAAATCCAAATATGATGAAGGGAAGAGTAATCAGTGTTAAAATTATGAAGCCCAATTTGTGGAAGGGTGAGGGGGACAGAGGGAGCCCAAAACCCGTCTGTAGAGCATCTAGTCAGAGTAAGCCACTGGCAGATCCCCTGTAGCCACAGGCAAAGGCCTGGAACAGCCTTCCTGTCAGACATAGATCCCTGTAATCCTGACTGTGCTGGATCAAACTTGATGCTTGGTCAGTTGACCTCCCTCTAGACCCAACCTGAATTGCTTTAGACGCAGGTATCTCTTGCTTTGCTTGTTCCATGACCAGAATTTTTTCCCTGCCTTTTTAAATATTGACGGTGGCCTTTTCTTTGATATATACAATAAGTTTGTGTTTTTATGTTTACATTATTACTGTTTTATCCTTAACACTTTATTTCATTCTTGTTCATTCTTGTTTCTGTTTGTGAAGCATGGAAGGAGTAGATGCATAGAGACAATAACTGAGGCCAGGGTTTCTGGGGGGGTGGGGTTGCGGTGGGGAGGGGAGGGGATTTGGGGAGTAAACAGTGAAGGAGGGGGGAGGGAGCAATTAAAGGTGATCTAATATGGGGGGGAAATAAAAGAATATTCTAAAATTGATTGTACAGTCCTTCTTGATATGATTGGATGGTTGAGTGATAAGATATGTGGATTATGTGCCAATAAAACTGTAAAAAGTGGGGGAGTAAGAGTCACAGTCTCAGGAACCCACTGTGACAGTTCCACCCTGTCCTATCGGGAATGACCTCGATGGCAGTGAGTTTGGTTTTTAGGTTTCTTCCTACTCAGAGCCACTGGGCAATACAGCCAGTTGGCAGACTTGGCTGATGACCAGGGGGGGGGGGTGAGCCCACCCAAAGGCACCTGCCCCCTGCAAGAGGAGGGACAGAGGCGGTGCCTGCACAATGGGGCGCTTGGTGCCGCAGAGGCCCAGAACCGGGAACTGTGTTAGCTCCTTCCTTTAGGGACAGCTTGGCCACCTGCCCAGCCCTTGTCACTGGGGCATGTTCTACATCTCAGACAACTAGAAGCCGTCCCCGGGGTCGCATGATGACCGCCAGCGAGTCAGGCCCCACTGGGTTTCAGCTTCTTGTAACAACCTCCACCGCTCACCAGGCACTCAGAATGCCAGGCCCTGGGCCGAGCATTTGCCTGCAGGGGCTGATGGCATCCTCCTGTCTGACCCAGGAGGTTGGCCCTGCCATGATTGAGCCAATTCTGTCGTTGAGGAGACTGGAACACAGAATGGGGAAATGACTTGCCCAGGGTCACCACTGGTCACTGGCAGAGCATGGGATTCGGATGACTCCAGGGCTGTCCATCCAGCTGTGGGTTTCCGTTCCAGCTCACCCCGTTCTTCTTTTTCAAATGACCTGCCCGACACAGGCTCTTATTTGGACCAGGCAAGATGGTGGCTAGCAGAGGCTTTTGGAAATGTCAACCATCCCAGGCTAATGGGAAGGCATTCCGGAGAGCTAAGCGGAGCCTGTGCAGGGCCTCGGGCCAGCACTGTGGGGTAAACGTTAGGGCACAGGGTGCCTGGGACAGGTGTACTAGTTCTGCTCTGCTGGCTGTGTGACCCCGGGTGAGTGACTTGCCTTCTCTGTGCTTCCACTTCCTCCTCTCCTGAGCTGCTGAGATGGGGTCTGAAGGGCTCCCTGCTGTCTCAGCTGCCTCCTCACACCTTTCTCGCCACTGGTCACCCAGGTCTCGAAGGACATCTCCGTGAGGCTGCACAAGGAGCTGGAGGTGGTGGAGAAGAAGCGGGCCCGTCTGGAGGAGGAGAACGAGGAACTTCGGCAGCGGCTCATTGAGACCGAGCTGGCAAAGCAGGTGCTACAGACCGAGCTGGAGCGGCCTCGAGAGGTGAGGGCCCATCCTTCTGTCTCTGCTCGTGGGAAACGGGCACGGGAATGCTCCTTGGCAGGCTTGTTGTCTCCCGGGCTGGGTCCTCCAGCACACATTTCCGGAGCACTGATTGTGCCAGGCCACTAAGGATGCGGCGGAAAACAGTTCCTCTCCTCAAGGAGCTCCCAGGCCAGGGGAGGAGGCAGTCAGCCGTCAGAGAAGCCCAACGGCTGGGAAGATCAACAGACAAGATGCGGAAACGCCCAGCACGGGGGTTTGGCCTTCGGAGCCTCGGTTTCTGCACCTGTAAAGTGGGGCAATAGTGTCCTGCGTCCTGGTGCGAGGATTAACTGGGCTCAGGTCCTTGGAGAGCTTTTATAGGTTGCCGGGTATCGCAACTTGGTGTGAGGTTGGCACTGGAGCTGGGTCTCACACCAGTGTCAGGGAGCATGAGGCATTCCCTGAATTTGGCCCCAGGTACCAGCAGCCTCTCTGTCTTTGGTTATGTCAGTTCTTCCACTTGCCCTGTCTTCTTCCTGCTGTGTGTCGGGTACGATGTGTTAGGCCCTACGTTCTTAGCAGTTTTTTTCAAGTCTCAATGATTATACCCATTTAGTGACTAAGAAAACTGCCCCGAGAGAGGGAAGGACATCCTTTTCTCTCCCCTCCCCCCACGCCCCATCCCCCACACCTTTTATTGTGATGTGGTGAAAAGTTTACAGAGCACAATTCATCCGCATTTTGTTTTGTGATATTGATTGCGATTCTCACAGTCTCATTAACACCCTGCCCACTTCCCGTTCCTCCTTCCTTCCTCCCTGCCTTCTGAGCTTTGCTCCTGGGCTGGGCTTCTCCCGCTGCCCTCCTTTTGCCTTGGTCCTTTTGGGGGCTGACCCCTTCCTGTTGTATATTACTTTTCCTTTCATCCGAGTTCCTCCACGTCTGCTCCCCACTTAGTGACTTACTCTCCTTCCACCCCCCCGCCCCTGTGAACCTCCAAAGAATATCTTTCTGTGGGGAAACCTCTATAGTAGTGGTCTCGTGCAGTATTTGTGCAATGTCACCCAGCATCGTGCCCTCCTCGTTCATCCCGGTGAGACGGTGTTTCCCGGATTTGCGCTATCCTTTAATGTTCCGTGACATTCATGTGTGTGTGAATCATAGTTTGTTTACCCGTTCTTCCATCGATGGGCATGTGGGTGGTTTCCACCTGTTCGCTCTTGTGAGTAGCGCGGTGAGGAGCGGGGGTGTGTATGTATCCATTTATTCGTGTCCTGGCTCTTAGTTCTCTAGGATGCGTTCCAAGTAGAGGCACTGTTGGGTGCATCCTATTTCCAGTGTTTTAAGGCAGCACTATATTATTTTCTATAGCGAGTAGACCACTTTATGGTCCTACCAGCAGCGTAGGAGGAGGGTTCTGGTGTCTCCACACCCTCTCAGCACTTGTTGTTTTCTAAAAAGCATTTTGTTTGTACTGTTCATGGCTGTGTCAGATGATATCTCATTGTTGTTTTGACTTGCTCTTCTCTAATGATATTGAGTATTTGGGAAGGACATCTTAAGAGATCCGGACATGCTCAGCAGGCTCCAGTTGGAAACCATCAGCTTAGACGCCTGCTCAGGGCTGGGATCCATTCCATTCCAGGGGTCTGTGCCCCAGACAGCCCAGAGGGGACTTTCTTCCCAGGGTACAGCAAGCTTCAGCTAGCTAACCACTCACAGTGTAGCCTTGAGTGAAGCATTATTTTTTTGGGGGGGGAGGGCTACATTCCTTGCCCAAAGCTCTGCCTGTCCACTCCCCCAGAGGGCAGACACGCCAGTGTTCCAGAGCAGAGACAGAATGGAGATCATAGAGAGCCCTGAGGCTGGAACAGTCCTATGGCTGCCCTTCCCGGCTGAGTGCTACTGTGTGTGCCAGCGGCTTGACCATGTGGGGCAACCAGGCCTGGCCACTGCTGGCTGCTCCAGGGCTCTGTCAGCATCACTGGCTCACGGCAGAAGCCACCAGTTCAGACAGCTTGTTGCCCGCACCTTGGATCTGAGAAGGAAGGGTGGGTTCAGAGAGTGCCTCAGAGGTCGGGTGATCCCTGTTGTGTAGAGGAGGAAGATGAGAAGCCAGCTTGCCTGGCTTCATCTGAAGCCTATTCCCCTTTCGGAATCTGGGTTTTGGGGGAAAATAGAATTGAAAGGTAATGGGTTGGCAGGGGGTGAGATCATGGAATTCTCTTTTTTCACACACTTTTTGAATTGTGTTTGTGTGTGTGTGTGTGTGTGTGTGTATGTATAAAGTTAAGGCAGACGCCCAGAGGAATACCACTAAGCTGAAGTTCAAGTTAGAAATGGCAGGACTCGTTGATGCTGTAGGGAAGTGGCGGTGGTTTTAGATTAAGAAGGTATTTGGGGGTGGTTTGTGAAGCTTTAAACCAGCGGTTCTCAACCTGTGGGTCGCGACCCCTTGGGGGGGGTGGCGAACAACTCTTTCCCAGGGGTTGCCCGATTCATAACAGTAGCAAAATGACAGTGATGAAGTAAGCAACAAAAATAATGTTAATTATTGTTGGCTGGGGGGGTTGTTTTCCCCACCACATGAGGAACAGTGTAAAAGGGTCGTGGCGTTCAGAAGGTGGAGACCCGCTGTTGTAGACAATGAAGTTGGCATGCCCAGAGCCCTCATGGTGCCAGGCACACAGTAGTTGCTCAGGAAACTCTGGTTCACTTTGAGAGATGCCTGCTTAGCAAAGCAGGTCTGGCCCTCCCCAGGGAGCCCCTTCCTGGGTGTCTCCGGATCCTCCCTAAGAAGGCGTGGGCCCTGTGTTTGTTTGCAATTGTTTCCCCCCTCCTCCCTCTCTTCTAGACATGGTTTCTATGGAGACAGGGGTCCTTTAGCAGCCCGAGCTGCTCACCTCCCATCATGGAGATCTGTCTTTGCCTGGCTGACAGGTTGCTGTGGCGATGGATGCTGTCACCCCGGCTGGGAACAAGAGCCCTTGGTCTGAGCTGCTGTGGTCGCCATGGAGATGGCTCCTAGCTAGGAAGGAGGAAGGGTGGCCACCCCTAGCCTTGGTCCACTGTGGCCCAGCTGGGTTGCAATTCAAGAACAGAAAGCCAGCCTCCCTGGTCCAGTCCCCGCCTCCCCTCTTGTGTGTTGGGCAGAAAGCCTTGATCAGTGCTGACAGTGTCGCTGCTGTGTCCAAGTGTGATTCCGTGCCAGGCTCTGCACGTTTCATAGCCCTGTCCCCCGCAGTTTAACCCTTGAACCGGTTCCCCTGCATACTCAGTATTGTTCCCTCTGGGGGCATCTGAATTATACCTCAATTATAGAGTTCTCCATGTGAAACTATTTATTTCCATGGTTTTTAGCGGAGCTCCTCACCTCTTCGAGCCAGTTCAGCCATTGCTAAAAAAGCAAACCCAGAACAGACCCAACTTGTGAAAATGTGGGTGACGCAGACTTGAAATGAGAAGGGTCAAGACCAAAGAATGGGCGGCTCAGAAGAGGCGTGGGTGACCCTTTCGGGAGCCTGATGCGGGGGATTAGATTACGGCCAGGACTGTGGAGAGTTACACGCAGTCAAAGTGATGTCACCATCCTTGAACTGGGCATTGTTGTTTCTCCTTCCGCAGCTCAAGAGATTTGGTGGCTGTGTCACACACAAGCTGCCCTTATTTTTGCTTTCAATCGTTTTATTGGGGGCTCATACAATGCTTATCACAATCCATACATCCATCCATTGTGTTAAGCACATTTGGACATTTGTTGCCCTCATCATTCTCAAAACATTTGTTTTCCACTTGAGCCCTTGGTATCAGCTCCTCATTTTCCCCCTCCCTCCCTCGCCCCCTTCTGCCCTTATTTTCTAAGAGACATATTCTGTTTCTAGCAGATTTTTTCCCCTATTCTGGTTATTATTCACCCACATTTTACACATGTGAATCCATTTGACTTTATCGGCCATGACTGAACCAGGAAGAAAGGGTTTGAAGCTCCCAGTGTTAGGCATAGCCATTACCACTATCTAATTCCAAAATATTGTAATCTCCCCAAAGAAAAACCCTGTAGCAATCACTCTCCATTACCCCCTCCTGGTAACCTTGGTAACCACTAATCTACCTTCCATCTCTGTAGACTTGCTCGTTCTAGGCATTTAACACTATTAGAATTGTACAACATGTGGTCTTTTGCCTACTCAGCGTCAGGTTTTCAAGATTGGTTCATCATGTTGTCTCCTGTGTCGGCACTTTATTCCTCTGTATGGCTGGATAGGGTTCTAAGGTATGGATATTTTTTTAATCAATTTTTTAATCCATTTGTTAGCCAATGGACATTTGGGTTGTTTCTGCTGTTTGGCTATTGTGAACAATATGGCTATGGATAGTCATCGGACTCCTGGTGTGTCATACTGGGTTATGAATTGGTCTGCTAATCCCCAGTTCGGCAGTTCAAGCCCACTGGTGGTGCTGAAGGAGGAAGATGAGATCGTCCGTTCCTGTAAAGGTCAGTAACCTTGGAAACCCAAAGAGGCAGCACTACTCTGTCTTGTGGGTCACTGAGTCTGGATCGACTTCATGGCAGTAGGGACAGCCATATATTGATTTTTGTGTGAACTTATGCTTTCCCATTCTTATTAGGTATGTTCCTAGGAGTGGAATTGCTGGTACAGATGAGACTTCTAAGGGTCACGTGATTGGGAATTTAAATCCATCCATGCTCTCTGCCTCCCAAGCCCACACTGACCATTATAGGGAAGCCTCCCGCTAGGAGGCTTCTTAAAACCCTATTGCATTTCGGAACCTTCTGGAGAGGCTGGATGTGTGAAGGAGTACCTCTTCTGGTCCTGGTTTCCTGGCGAGCACCCCAGGGTGTAGGGTAGGAGGGTGCTGACCACCTAGGTGCAAACGATGGTTTGTGTAGCTCAGTGTAAGCGTGAACTTGGGGCCCCAGCTGCCTGGCTTTGAATCTTGGCTTTGTCATTTATTTGCAGTGTGGCCTTCGGCAAATCACCTAACAGCCTTTCCACTTCTTTAGCAATATGTTGTTTTTGTTGTTGTTGTCAGATGCTGTCAAGGTGGGTACAACACGCAGCGACCCTTATGCACAACAGAAGGATACACGGCCCAGCCCTGCGCCATCCTCACCATTGATTTCCGTTCGGGCCCATTGTTGCAGCCACTGTGTCCATCCTCTTGCTCAGGTCTTCCTCTTTTTCGCTGCCCATCTATGTTACCAAGCCTGGTGTCCTCCTCCAGGGACTGGTCTCTCCTGATCACACGTCCAAAGGATGTGAGCTGAAGTCTTGCCGTCCTTGTCTCTACAGAGCATTCTGTGGGTACTTCCTCCAAGACAGGTTTGTTTGTTCTTTTGGCAGTCCGTGGGTACTTTCAGTCTCCTTTACCGGTACCATGATTCAGATGTGCCGATTCTGCTTGGGTTTTCTTTCTTCAGTGCCCAACTGTGACCTGCATAGGAGGCATGTGGCGACTGCAAATCCCCTGGCTTGAGTTTGGCACACCTTAGTCCTCAAAGCAGCATCGTTGCTTTACGATGCTTTAAAGAGGTCCCGTGCATCTCTAGAGTAGGAGTGAGGCTTTCTGCTTGCCTGGAGTGTTTGGGAGGTTTAAGTGAGACAAAGAGATAAAGTGCTGGCGTATAAGCGTAGAATAAGCACTTGGCAAATAGCTATTATCATTACCATCGCAACTGGCAAGATAGCTGCAGGGCTGGAGAAGCATTTACCTTAATTAAATAAATGCCTTTCTGCCAGGAGCAGCCAGGCGCCCTGGGAAGGAGCCACCAGCTGCAGTTGGCAGAGGCTCTCCCTGTGACTTTTCATTGGGGTTCAACCTAACCCACTCTTTGTTTTCGCCTCCTTCTACGTGGTCTCCCCCCGACCAATGAGCCCTCGGTCCAGTAGTTTCAGTAGCCTCTCAAGGAAGACTGCCTGTCTTTGAGGTGCACCCCCCACCCCAGGCCCTCCATGCGATGGAGTACTCTCAGCACAGAGGGCATTGGCTATCAGGCCTTGCAAACATCTCTCCAGAGGGTATGTGTTCTTCCTGCGAAGGCAGGCTGTGTGTGCTGGCACACAGAGGCATAGTTTGTGGTCAGATGCAGAGTGCCCCTGCTCCTGCTGGAAGAGGCAGGGTCAGGAGAAGGACCGGCTGGCAGTGTGTCTTCCCACTAGAAGCCCTTAGGCCCACCCCGGGCCCCCACCCCACCCCCAGTCACCCTGTCTGTCCAAAGAGGTTAGCCAGTAGGTGGGGAAGCCCCTGCTGCAGGCTGGGCCCCAGTGTGCCCTTGGGGCAGGGAAACTCCCTAGGCTTGTGGCTGGCATTCCTGCTGCTGCCCCGCCCCGCCCCATTCCACCCTCCCCAGGCCCCATGCCAGAACATCTGCTGCTTGGGCAGGGACACTGGCTCTGCCCCTGGGGGCTCACAAAGGGACTCTGACAGCCTGCGGCTCCCTCGGAGGGCCACTGCAGCTCCCAGAGCCAGCTGCTGCCCTGCAGAGGGAAGGGCTGTGTGCTCTCAGCCTGCCTTGTTTTCCCTCAGACCCACCAAGCAGCACAGGAGCCAGGATGGCTGAGATGCCAGGATGGCTGTGGGGGAACAGACCAGTCAGAAAAGACTGGGACCCCGCTTGTCCTGAAGATTTTTACCTCCTAGACCCCTCTTCTCTGCCAAGTACCCTCTCTCTCTGATGAAGTTCAAGCACTTACATGGGCACAGATTACCCGGTAAGCACTGCAAACTAATCTGTGGTGAACAATTTCATATCAAAGGCGTGTTGAAAAACATCTTTAACAGATTAGTGAGTAAGCACAAGGAAGCCCGTGCTTGGCTTCCTCACTGGGTAACCCGACTCTCGCCCAGAGCTCACCCTCACCTGCCTGCCGTGCCCCTGTGTGCCAGTGTTTCAGTGGCTGTGCTGGAGGAAAGCAGGGTTTAAAATCATTTTTAAATGTCTCATTTTATGGTGCCGTCTCCCATCTCCTCCCGGTGGTATGACTTAGTTGAGAAAGATTCCAACTCTGAATTGATGGCAACCCCGTGTGACAAAAAAGAGAGAGAGAGAGATGAACAAATACACGAAGGACCTCTAAGAAAAACAAGATGCACCCAAACACCCAGAGGAAAGGACAGTTTGGCGGGGGTGGGGGAGGTGGGCATAGGTACATACAATTCCAGTTGTTTTTTTCCGGTTTATGCATGTACTAAAGGAAAACAAGCCGACCAACGTGTTGCCATTGAGCCCGCTCTGTGTGTAGGGACGCTGGGACAGCGTAGGACTGCCCCATAGGTGTGCAGGCTGGAACATCATCACTGAGGTAGGCTGCCTCATCTTCCTCCGGGAGAGAAGCTGGGAGGTTAAAACCTCGGATGCTCTGGCTAGCAACTGAGTGCTTAGCACTGTGCATCCAGGGCTCCTGTATTGTTTTATTTATTTATACACACACACACACACACACACACACACACGCATTTAAATACGTTTGGGTTTTGTTTCCTGTCAAAAGAGAAAATCTTATATTTAAGAGTACAAGAAGACCCCCTCTCTGCCAAGGAGACGATGAACAGAAATGTGGGTGAAGGGAGACAATGGACAGTAAGAGAGGAAATAATAACAGTAATATATAGTTGATCAAGGATTCACAAGGGTGGTGGAGGGAGGGATAAACAAGAGGAGCTGATACCACGGGCTCAAGTAGAAAGAAAATGTTTTGGAAATGATGATGGCAACAAATGCACAAATGTTCTTGATACAATGAATGGATGGAATGTTGTAAGAGCTGTAAGAACAATTGATGTATGGAATAAGAGCTGTAAAAGCCCCAATAAAATGATTTTTAAAAATTTTTTTTATTTTAACAAAATGATTTATTTTTTATATAAAAGTGTAAGAAGAGGACTTCTATTGAGGACAAGTGCAGACCCAGCTGGGAAGTGCAGAGTAAAATTTCAAAGCACTCTGCTGTGCTGAGCCAAGGTTTCTGTGCACAGAGAACCTCAGCAAGGTAGGGGGTGAATGATTGTGGCAGCTTCGGCTTTGGCGACTTCTGAAATGTAACGGTCGGCAATTGGACCAGGGAGGAATGAATGCTACCTTTTAGGAGCATGATGTCAGCCTGGCTCGGTGGTACACATTCTTCCCAGTAACAAGTTGTTTGCATCCTGACCTTTGCTTCCTGGGAGTACGTGTTGATCCCACTATGGCTGTTCTGAGTTAGGTGCCTTTGAGCTTGAAACTTCCGCACGTTTCCCCCTTTTGATCAAGCCTCCTCTACAGAGTCCTGATGACTCCCAAGGGAGGAGCCTCTCTTCGGCGAGGACTTGGTTTTCCCAAAGAGCTTTAGCTAAAATAGATCTCGTTCACCTTGCTGCACTGATAGGCCTCGTCTTTGAAGGAGTGCTGGTGGCACAGGGCTGCCAGCAGACAGGCTGGCAGTTCTGTGGAGAAAGACGAGCCAGTCTGGTTCTGTAACGATGTACTGTGTCAGAAACCCAATGGGGCAGTTCTATTCTATTCTATAAGGCTACACACAGTGAGTCAGAATCCACTCATAGTGGGTTTGGCTTTTGGTTTTCAGGGTGAGTAGGGTTTATGGGGAACATCTTATTAGGCATTTGAGGACCACTTCTCAGCCAGGACACAGCGAGTGTAGAGATCAAGAAGAAACCTATTCAGGGAGACAAAAGGGAAATGATTAAAGCAACATGATCATTGGTGAAAACCTGTGAGATTAGCCAAGTTTTTATGTAAAGGGTCAAGTGGTTTTGACAGAATCTCATGGATAAGTGGGAACAAAATAACACTTTACAATTCCAATCATATAAACAACGGAGACTAGAAAGATTCCAAAACAAAACAGCAGATTTGACCACGATGCACCTAGGAGGAAATCCAATGACTGGTACTATCAGTTCAGGAAGGAGCAAGATTATGGATTTTTTTTGTTTCTGTTTTGTTTTTAAATCATTTTATTGGGGGCTCATACAACTCTTTTCACCATCCATCCATCCATTGTATCAAGCACATTTGTACATTTGTTGCCATCATCATTCTCAAAACATTTGTTTTCTGCTTGAGCCGTTGGTATCAGCTCCTCATTCCCCCCCCCCTCCCAGCTGGCCCCCATGGCATACAATGAGCGTGGAGGGTGACATGAGCTCTGTGGTCGGGATGTAGCCGCAGCCATCAGGCTTCATTATGGCACAGGTGTCAAGGGCCTTTGTCTCCCTGGGCTTATTTCTGTCATCAAGTATGGTTTGTTGTCGAGTATTGATCTTTTGACACTCAGGGCACTGTGTTTGAGGGTTATCTCCAAACTCAATGCCCTCCACTCAACTCTGCCTCATAGTGATCCAATAGGACACTGCCCCTTTGAGGTTCTGAGGCTGTAGATTTTTAAAATATATATTTAAACAGAATCTTTTATTTTATAATAAGTTCATGAGAAAAGGGAGTCAAAGATTAAGCAACTAGAGGCATTCCATCTCTCAACTTTTTAAAAATAATTTTATTAGGGGCTCATATAACTTATCACAATCCATACATACATCAATTGTGTAAAGCACATTTGTACATTCATTTCCCTCATTATTCTCAAAATACTTGCTCTCCACATAGTGGGGGGAGGGGTGTTGGAAGCATTTAGGAATTAGAGGAAAGTTGTATGTTTCATCGTTGCTACACTACACCCTGACTGACTCGTTTCCTCCCTGAGACCCTTCCATAAGGGGTGTCCAATTCCCCACAAATGGGCTTTGGGTCTCCACTTCGCACTCCCCTCATCCACAATGATAAGATTTTTTGTTCTTTGATGACTGATACCTGATCCCTTCGACACCTCGTAATTGCACAGGCTGGTGTGCTTCTTCCATGTGGGCTTTGTTACTTGTGAGTTAGATGGCTGCTTGTTTACCTTCAAGCCTTTAAGACCCCAGGTGCTATATCTTTTGATAACTGAGCACCATCAGCTTTCTTCACCACATTTGCTTATGCACCCATTTGTCTTCAGTGATCATATCAGGGAGGTGGGCACACAATGATATGATTTTTTGTTCTTTGATGACTGATACCTGATCACTTCGGCACCTTGTGATCATGCAGGTTGGTGTGCTTCTACCATGTGGGCTTTTGCTTCTGAGCTTCAAGCCTTTAAGACCCCAGATTCTATATGTTTCAATAGCCAGGCACCATCAACTTTCTTCACCACATTTGCTTATGCACCTGCTTTGTTACCAGCGATTGTGTTGGGAAGGTGAGCATCTTGGAATGCCAGTTTAATAGAACAAAGTATTCTTGCATTGAGGGAGTACTTGAGTGGAGGCACAATGTCCATCTGCTACCTTAATGCTATACCTATAAATATATGCTCATAGATCTATTTCCCATCATATATATTTACATATGTACATGCCTTTCTTTATATCTCTATAAATGCCCTTTGCCTCCTAGCTCTTTCCTCTATTTCCTTTTACTTTCCTCTTGTCCCACAATCATGCTCAGCCTTCATTTGGATGTCAGTAATTCCTCTCGGTTACATTACTCTTGGTCATGCCCTACCCGGCCTCCCACACCGTCCTCACCATTGATGTGGATCACTTGTTCCCTTGTCCCTGGGTTTGTTAACACCACTTCCTCCCCCTCCCCATGTTCCCCCAGAACTGTCGGTCCCGTTGTTTTCTCCTCCAGATTGTTCATCCAGCCTATCTTATTTAGACAGACCTGCGGAGATAATAACATGTACAAAAACAAGACAGAGCAAAACCAAGCAACAAAATAAAACAAAACAACAACACCATCAAGCCAGTGACAAAAAACAAAACACAACAAGAAAGAAAAGCTTGTACTTAGTTAAAGGACTGTTTGTTGGCCTTTAGGAATGCTTTCCAGTCGAGTATGATGGGGCACCTAGCCCTGGCCCCAAAGTCTATTTTTGGCATCTCTTAACTTTTAAATGAGGACCAGCAGTGTGGGGATTTAAATGTTGTTTAGACTTTAGATTTACAGGATTAAAAAATGAGGGATTAAAAAACAAATGCCAAACTGGGAGAGGCCCTTTCTTTTCCTCCTCATGAGTAGAGATGTAGATTTGAGGTCACTGTTAATAGTATTTGAAATTTCGAGCATTCTGCAAAAATGCGGAAAACAAGTCTTAACTCTTCATGGACTAGAACCCAGGTTCAGGAGGAATGCCTGAAAGGGCTGTGGCTGTATGGTTTGTCTCCTCAGTCGTCATCCATGGGACTCAGGAGCTGTAGGAATATGCAGGCACAGACTCAAGGCCGACTTGATCTCCGACTGCCCATCATGGGGCAGAGCCCTGTGCTTCCTCCATGCCACCTGCAGAGTCCAGGGGGCATGACCTCCCGGGAGCATCCACATGGGGAGGCTGTAAATCTTCACAGGAGCAGGAAGCTTCATCTTTTTCCCAAGGAGAGGCTCGTGGGTTCAAACTGCTGACCACCATGCCACAAAGGCTCCCGCTAGGTGAGGGCAGTTCAATCTCATTGGTTAACATTTCTACATGTGCCATAGCATCCTCAAATCTTCTCTGAGTTGTGAATACGATTATTCAGTGATCTGGGGAATGAAGACCATTGAGCTCTCTCTCTCTTTTTTAAAAAATATATCATTTTATTGGGAGCTCTTACGGCAATCCATATATCAGTTGTATCAAGCACATTTGTCCATATGTTGCCATCCTCATTTCCATGAGCTCTTCATACAGGTGCACTGGCTGGTAAAGGGAGTTCAGTTAAAAGACATCCTTGCATTCATCGCAGGGCCAGAATGCACCTTCCAATCTAGCCTGGCTGGAGCTAGGGCCAAAGCGTGGTCCCACATAGCCAAAAGGTGCGCTTAGGAGTTGCCCAGTAGATACCTGAGCACTGGAGCCAGGTGCTAGAACCAGCCAGCTGCTTGTAAAATTGTAATTGATGCACATTCAGACAATGGCAGCCATCCATAGGTCTGGCAATGGCTGGGTTACTCATGGGTATGGTTACATTCTTCCCGGCAAAGGGGAACCATCTGACTTAACCTCCCCATTCAGGGAGTTAACCAGATGAATCCGTCCCCCAGTTGTTGGTGTAGACCTACAATATGAAGAGTTTTGTTTGTGGGTTTGGGAGACTCTTCAGTGTCCAAAGAGTATAAATTTAGTTAAAATTTAGTGCTTGGAGTCTTAATTTAATAAAGGTTATGTGATGACCAAAGGTTAAGTTATGGTCTGGGTTTGGTTCAGGTCCCTAAAGAGGCCATTTCCCGATGGAAAATCCTAGCAGCGGTGATTTTCTCTAATATTGAACAATTTCTCCATGGTTCTTGTATTCACAGAGCAAGAGCAACCCCATCAGACACCAGTAGTGGAGAGCCCTGCGAGGAAAGGCCATACTGACTGGAGGTGGGGAGGGGACCTCATCCAACCTTTTGAATTAAACCAAAAATAGCGAGCCTGTGTATCTGGCCAAAGAGGTACATTTTCAGACCTGGTTCAGGGTCTTAGGTCAGCTGCCTGTTTAAGATGTCGTGTGCTTCTGACCACGGGGCATATAAATGTAACCTTTAGTTCTTCAGTGGGTTGGCTAGTCAAAAGGAGACTTGGGCCTTTTTTAACCATGACAAATGGATTCAAGGTTTTATTGCCTTTAATTCAGCCACACATGGGTTGGTCAGGAAAACAGCATGGCAGTCCCTTCCAAGAAGTTTTCTAATGAATCTTTTCTTCAGGGTATCTTCCAATTTACGTCTTCTCCAGGGGTGATATTAGGCAGACTTATAATATGGGCTTGGTTTCTATCTATTAAAGCCTTCTCAAACTTATAAAAGATAGTCTTTAGAATATTGGAATAAGGACTGGCCACACTTCCGCAACTCAGCATGTCAAGGGTTAAGAACAGTGGCTAGGTCAGTGCAGGCACAAGGGAGGGGCATGGGTCTCCCAGTAACTATTTCATAGGCGGTTGGTTTGTAAGACTCACATGGTGTGGGTTTTAGATTGAAAACAATTGGGAAGGACCTCATTTCAGGATAAATGTGATGTTTCCCTGAGCTTGGTTGTTGGCTTATTTATTCTGCGAGTATTCTCTGCTAGACCAGAAGCCTTAGAATGATCGGAACGCAATGAAGCCTGTGATAAGTGAGGACCTGGTACATGGTTCCTGGATGATGGGACTGGTGAAATGAGCCCAGTTACTATGACGAGGAGGTGTTGGCATTCCCAGGTAGACATGTTGGCAAGCTAAAAGGCTGCAGTGGTATGAGATCAGGGGAAGGCTTTTACCCAAAGTCAAAAATCTGCAAATCAGTGCTAATACATATTTATAATCGTTTGAGCGTGGAAGCTGAATAAAATCTAGCTGCCATTGAAAGTAGTCCTTTAGATGTTCCGTGGGATTGTAGCTAGGGGAAAGTAGGGCTATGAGTGGTGACGTGTTATTTGGCCGCCTCTAAAAAATCTTCCCACCAATACTTTCTGAAAGTCTTGGTCATTTTTCATCTCAACCCACGCGCGGGAGCCTTTGTGTCAGGCTTGTGTCATGGCAGTATGCAGGAAGCTGAGTCATTAGGCCCAGCCTACAAGTTAGCCCACAGGACAGCCTGACTTTGCCCACTCCTGATTGTTACTTCTTTTAACATTTTTCTAAAGTTAATTCGTAAAGATTAGAGCTATCAGAGACACCTCTGTGGGGATTCCTTTCTATATTTATCATAAATGCAAACTAACTAATCGAAGCGGCTTCAGGAAGAGCCTGACTTTGAAGGACGTCAGTAGAAATTGTAACAGCATCTCCAGTGTAAGAGGGAAAACTCCAAAAACCGCCTGCTGTGGAGTAGATTCTGTTGCGCAGCAGCAGGGTAAGACTGGGTAGCGCTGCCCCTGTGGGTTTCTGAGACTGAGACTCTTTGTGGGAGGAGGAAGCCTCCTCTTGTCCCCCCAGAAGGGGCTGCCAGTTTTGAACTGTGGACCTTGGGGATCTGAGCCCAGCGTGTAATCACTGCACCACCAGAACTATAGTGAAGACTACAGTGATTTAAATTGGGGACGATCCACAAACAGAACTAAATTGGGATTAGGTAAAGGGGTTTTTTGAAAGACATGCTGAGAGGTTAAAAACAGGGCTCTGAAGCAGTTCTTCTGTTTCAGCCGTAGTCACACTTGAATTTGTAAAAGGTAGTCTACTGCAGTGGTGATAACCAGCATGGGAAAAGTTACAGCTGGACACCCAGCTAAACATGCAATCTCCGTTCTAGCAAGCCAAGTCTCTTCACCGGCGCAGGTGGGAAGAGCCCGACTCAAAAACTGTTAACATTTTTGAAGAATTTGCTGAAGCCTTTCTTTCCGGTGAAGCAGGGTTCAAAAAGTTAATGGGCCAAGATCCTCGTACGGAGTTTTCCCCAAAGCTTACTCCTGGGTGGTTGCTGAGGACCTCTGTTGATACTAGAGCAGTGGTTCTCAACCTGTGGGTCTCGACCCCTCCGGGCGTCAAATGACCTTTTCACAGGGGTTGCCTTAGACCATTGGAAAACACAAATATTTCACAATATATAATTGCATATTGTTTTTGATTAATCACTATGCTTTAATTATGTTCAGTTGGTAACAATGAAAATACATCCTGCCTGTACACTGGTACAGATATCGTACATACTCGTGTATAAGCCGAGTTTTTCAGCACAAAAAATGTGCTGAAAAAGAGGTTCGGCTTATACACAGGTCAGTGGCATGAATGGATGTCATCTGGTCAAGCCCGACTAACAAAAGGAGGAAATCTCATGAAGCCTGACAGAGTTAATAGCAAAGTGGGTTCAAGATGCATGGGAAGACATTCCAGAAGACATGGTGCGACGTGCCTTCCAGAAATGTAGTATTAGTAATGCTATGGATGGCAGTGAAGACTGCGCTTTGTATGAAAATGACAGCAGTGATGGTGATGACGGCGATCTCAGTGAGGACAGCGCCTATGATGACCTTACACCAGCTGAAGCTCTGCATTGGGATACGGATGATGATGAGGAATCCAGTTTTGAAGGATTTTAACTCTTTACATTTTAGCTTGGTTGCTGATTGAGCTCAGGGAATAGTATTCTTAAGGTATCATGGTTGATACCTTACTGTTTTTGTTGAACCTATTTTCCACTTACTGTTCTGTTTTACTAATGTTAAATGACTTGTCCCTTTATGTTTTTATTTAAAATAAATATTTAAATACATTACCCCACTGATGTCTCAATTTTTAGTAATTTTATTTTCATTTGTTTTGATTATTGAAACTCACCAATAGCTTCTGCATTTCCCACCCTAGGCTTATACTCGAGTCAATCCTTTTTTCTGGCTTCCCAGGTAATAATTAGGTACCTCGGCTTATACTCGTGTCAGCTTATTATATATGGTAGGATCTGGAAACAGGGAGTTCAGGACCAGTAGTGAGAGTGGTGATACTGGGAGAATGGAGGGAAGGTGGGGTGGAAAGGGGGAAACAAATTACAAGGAGCTACATATAACCCCCTCCCTGGGGGATGGACAACAGAAAAGTGGGTGAAGGGAGATATCAGACAGTATAAAATATGACAAAATAATAACAATTTATAAATTATCAAGGGTTCATAAGGGAGGGGGAAGCAGGGAGGGAGGGGTAAAAACGAGGAGATGATATCAACGGCTCAAGTAGAAAGCAAATGTTTTGAGAATGATGATGTCAACAAATGTACAAATGTGCTTGACACAATGGATGGATGTATGGATTGTGATAATAAGAGTTGTATGAGCCCCCAATAAAATGATTTTAAAAAGAAAGAAAGAAAATACATCCTGCCTATCAGATATTTACATTGTGATTCATCACAGTAGCAAAATGAGTTTATGAAGTAGCAACGAAAATAATGTTATGGTGGGGGGGTCCCCACCACATGAGGAACTATATGAAAGGGTCGCGGCATGAGGAAGGTTGAGAACCCCTGCTCTAGACCATTTATAACGAGAAAAAGGAAAACAACTCTGTACAAGTCTCTCGGATACGGACTTCTCGAAATGAACGCAAGCAGTGCGCTCCACCGCCCTCCCCACACCCATACCGACACTGTGGCACGGCACAATAAGCTTGAGCCTCCAGCAGCAGAGCCAGGCTTTCCTACACCAGACCCATCGCCTTCAGTAGTAGCCATCTTTCTGCTGCCTTGTCCTGAGTCATGTGGGATTCATGTTCTCACACTGCTTCTTCTACTGAAGGCCCTTCAGAGCATCGAGGGGCAAGAGTTGTGCTAACCTTTCATCAAGAACCTTTCTCTTTCCATACCCAACCAGGGTGTGTGATTCTCTCTCTCTCTCTCTCTCGTGTTCCTTTTACAGTGTTGCATATCTGCACATACTCAAGGGAAGAATAGAAAAGCTAGGGTTTCTCCCAGAACTTTGAAGCCTCCGTTTGCCCACACACAAATGCTCTCTCTCTTTGCTACAATGCCATAGGTAGTTACCTTTATTACTGCTATTATTATTATAAAATGTATTCTTTTTTTAAATTAATAAATCTTTTTATTGGGGCTCATACAACTCTTATCACAATCCACACATACATCAATTGAGCAAAGCACCCTGATACATTCGTTGCACTCGTCATTCTCAAAATTCACCTTCCACTTGGGTTCCTGGAATCAGCTTGGTTTCCCTTTCCCCCCCCCCTCCCTCCCTGCTCCCCCCTTCCCCATGGTCCCTTAATAATTTATAAATAATTATTATATCTTATCTTACACTGCCCAGCGTCTCCCCTCACCCACCCTCCCATTGCCCATCTCCCAGAGAGGAGGTCACACATAGATCTCCAAGATTGGTTCTCCCTTTCTACACCCCCTTCCCTCCCGGTGTTGCCACTCCTACTGCTGGTGTTGAGGGGTTTGTCCGTCCTAGATTCCCTGTTTCCAGATCCCTACTGCACCGCTGTCCATCCTCTGGTATAACCAGGTCTGCAAGGTAGAATTGGGGTCATGATAATTGGGAGGGGAGGAGGCGTTCAGGAACTAGAGGAAGGTTTTGAGTTTCATTGTTGCTACACTGAACCCTGAGTGACTCATCTCCTCCCCCCTACCCCTTTGGAAGGGATGTCCAGCTGTGTACAGATGGGCATTGGGTCCCCATCACGCACCCCCCCTCATTCACGGTGATGTGATTCCATAAAATGTATTCTTATGTTTAAGATGCTTCAGTGTATACTCCTTCCTCACTTATCAACGTGGTTAGGTTTCAAAGACCAGGTATTTATGCAAAAAATCCACTTTATGCAGAAATGGAGGATGACCACATCAGACACAAAATAGAAGATGACTACCTCATTACATAACTGCCAAACCATGCAGGATCATGGCCCGTCCTCAATCATCAACACCAGGGGTGCCCTCACCGTGCACCTCAGCCTTTAGTGCTGCCAGACATCCATTGTGAATGGTCAAAATAATCAGGTTTTTAAAAATAGTGGTAAACAAGCAGTTGGATAATGATTTAGTAAATGAGGAATAGGTGTGTAGTGTGTTGTTTGCATAGAAAGGCATATATTTAATACATGAAGGCAAATATTTGAGTAACCAGTGCTAAAGAAGAGCCATTGTACCTGTTCCAACTTATGTACATATTTGACTTACCCGGCAAACATAGGAGCAGATCTTGTTCATCACCTGGAGATTGCCTGTAAGGTGGACATAGCATGGGGCGTATAGATATCTAAAACATATCCCAACACCACACCTGCTGTAGTTTCCACTAATTTGGTAGCAGCAGCCTCTGCCTTAAGGCCGGGAAGGGTCAAGCCATAGACTATACTGACCTCTAGGTCTTGGTTGTACTTCGTGTTTTTATGTTAGTACAAAGGTGAATTTTAATCTAATCTAGAAATGGAGGAATGGTCTTTGGGATAGCCTCTAGCAATTTGTTATTCGTGGCTCAAGAGTCTGCTAGTCCTACCCATAATTAGGCTTCTTCTGGGCCAGTAACCTTGAAAACAAGGTGTAGAACCCAGACCGTTAGACTTCAACGAGGTTTTTAATCCTTCAGAATATTTGTGGCGGTTCTCATGGGTTTAGGAAAATTTTGCAAAATGCTGTGAGATTCGGAGTGTGTTGATGGAGTAAAAGTGATAGGAAGGAGTTGTATGAGCCCCTAATAAAACGATTAAAAATAAAAATGGAAAAAAAAAAAGCGATAGGAAGGGAATCTTCAACATTCTTCCTGAGGTGACGATGAGGTGCACTTCAGGCTAGGGTCCATTTGCTGGTTTGCTTTTTGTTGTTTATTGTTTTAGGGAAAAGGAGTTCTTATGCATGCAGTCATACGCACGTTCCGCTCCCTGTTTTTATAAAAATGGTAGCATGCTTTACTGAGATAAAATCCACATACCATAAAATTCTCTTTCAAAAAGTGTTCAGTTATTGAAAATGATGAGGACAATGAGTGTACAGATGTGCTTTACACAATGGATGTGTGTATGGATTGTGATAAGAGTTGCATGAGCCCCTGATAAAACGTTTTTTTAAAAAGTGTTCAGTTAAGTGCCTACTGCAACTACCTTCATTATCCAGCACCAGACATGTGCATCCCCCCCACATGAGATCCATCCCTGCACCCCGTCGTCCCCTCCTCTCAGCCCGTGGCCACCAATCACTCACCTGATTTTTGTCTCCATGGATTTGTTGACCGGACATGTTGCATACGTGGAATAATAAAACGCACGGCCTTTTGTGTCCGGCTTTTCTCCGTCAGCATGTTTCTGGGGCTCATCTGTCTCGTAGTATATTTGAGTCCTTCATGCTTTCCTGCGGCTGCATCATCATTCATTGTTGGTTAATATCACATTTTTTTCTTCATTCATCAGTGTGGATCTTTTGAGTCGTAGGTTTCGTTTCTGGGTTACTTCTTTGCCTTAAAGCAGGGCTGTCGAGCTCAGTTAAAACACTGGTGCAGCAGGCAAGATTCACGGGGACCGCATCACATTGACAAATTTTGTTAAATTTATATTTTGAAGTGAGGATTGAGGAATATAGATAGGATAATTAAGACACTATGTAATTGCTTTTATTTAAATATTTATTTTATTTAATGTATTTATAAAACTAAAATTATTAATTTTTTACCCGAAACTTGATAGCGCTTTCTTTCTACTAGTTTTCACTTACCTCTTATGTTGTGGCCGGAAAATATAACAAAGTAACTAATAAAAAATACAAAATGTTGGACGGCTGACAAATATGATGCACAATGGCTTCCCTCTAAAAATGTTAACTAGCACTGCCGCTAGGTATGAATCATAACAATACAACCCAGAGTGCTTTTTTTAACCTTTTCGCTATCGGGATCTGTTTACATTACGTGACACTGAGAGTGGCCGACATATTGCTTCCAAATGTTGCCGGAACTGAGTCAGCACGTTTATACACGTCCACAGGCCCCTGGGAAAGACCCTGGGCCACCTGTAGACTCGCTTTCAGTAGTTAAAGGGTTAACGAGGGAATTGTGTGTGCGGTATTGGCATGAGCTCCCCAAAGTGCTATTTTTTCTTCATAACAATTTTTTTCTAATTTCATTTTATTCCAGAGCATCACAGGCCACAAAAAATTACCCCAGGGACCGCATGTGTCCTGCGGGCCCCCAGTTTGACACCCCTGCCTTAAATTAACTATTTTAGATACCTAGCCCCAACAGTAAATCTCATCCTCCCACAGTCCTTTGGGATGGCGTCAGCCGCGTCACCCTGTCTCATCTGTCTACGTATGATGCCTGGGACCCTTTTCTCTTTTTTCCAGATGGTGAAACAATTTCATTTCAGTTGTCTTTAAAACCGCAGAGGCTCTGTGTTCTTTATATAACAACAGTAGTATAGACAACCTATACTTTCTAGAAAATAATTATATAGACCTTTTCAAGAAAAAAAACATATGGTTTCAATTAGGTTGGTTTGGCGGGGGGAAAAAAATCACATCTGGACTGAATCCTAAAACACAGCATTCTACCACTCTGCATCTTTTGGTTCTTAGCGTACAGGTTACTGTCGGTCAGCTCCTTGGTCCTGCATGCTTGTGTATTTGATGCCATGTGTATGGATTCATTGGTCACTGGTGCTTCCTTGGTTCATTAACCTTTTCTGCAGGGTCATCACAAGGTTAAGCCGGCTGCGCCTTTCTCTGTGGTCTTTCTTCGAGACCTTTCAGGACCTTCAACACCTCTGAGACTGCTAACCCCTTTTGCTGTTACCCCACTTCTTTCCTCAGGGGAGCCTTCGCTTCATGAGCTGCAGTGCTTGAAGGAAGGAGCTGGTCACCTAATCTATTGGCTTCTTTCATGGAGGATTTCATGAAAGGAAGAATAGCATGCTTTATTAGATTGACTTAGATGCTTAATACATTGAATGGTCAAAAAAAGTGCATCAGTTGCACTGGGCCATGCTTCTCAGTGGGTTGATGGTTATGTAGTGATGCAGTCACCCCTAGGGAACAGTAGGATGCATGATCTCTGATAGTGTGTTCACTTGTAGGGGGGGATGAGAGAAGGTACTCTCAGGTCACATTCCCTGATCTCGTGAAAGGGGAGTTTCTCTGGGGTGTGACCTGCATCAATTCTTATTTTATAGGAGTTAAAAGAGAAGCGAGCAGAGAAAGGGGGACCTGACTACCACCAAGAAAGTCCAGGGAGCAGAGCCCATCCTCTGAATCCAGGGGCCTTGTGCGGAGACCTTCCCCGCCTCAGGAGGAGTATCCCTGCCGAGACCCCTGTAGATCGCCAAAGGGTGCAGGCCCCACAGATGTTGAAAGGAGAAAGTACTTCCCTTAGAGCTGGCCTGCTTATGGATTTCGAGGGTATCTACCCCCTGAACTGTGGGAGAATATAAAGTTCTATTTATTAGAACCATCTAATTGCAATATTTCTGGTCTGGCAGCACTAGACAACTAAGACAAAGGGGTTCTCCCAGTGAGGTGGCCCATCCCCATCTCACCCTTCCATACAGCAGGTCGTAATTTGGGGATCGCCTTTTGAACCTTTCTACCAGGACCCGTGTGTGTAGATATTTACCTGGACTCTTTGGGGAAGATTTTTTGACACCCTCCCTCCACTCTTATTCCCTTTGGAAAGACTCAAGTCAACCCTTGTCAAGTACAGTCGCCCTTCTTCCTATTTCATTTGGATTTCAAAAGCTCTCTTTAGGATTTGGTAGACTTTGAGAGGCACATTAGAATCACCTGGTGTCCTAGGGGGGAATCTTAACGAGAGTATAATAGTAAGGAAAAACAGAATTTGATTCAGCATATGCAGCAAAGAGAAGAGAAATGGAAAATGGCTGCCACACCATCAAGGACAGGTCCGACCTAATCCGAGAAGCCGTATACCGTGTATTCTTTTAATGAAGCGTTGGTAGTGATTTGGTTCTTAGAACAGATGCGATAACGATACACTGTAACTGTTGACAAGACCTTTGTGGGAGGCTTGGATAGAGACTGGCAGGGCAGGAGGAGTCTTGTGCTGATCCTCTGGCCAGAACCGGGGAGGCCAGAGATGACTCTGTTTGCATCTCTGGGTCTGGGAGGGAAGGTCTTCATGTCTATGCTGATCCTTTGTGTGTGCTGCTCTTTACCGACCCCTTGTTTAGGTTCCTGTGTTTTCAGTGTGTGTATTCCTCTTTCATCCTAAGCTGCTCCTCCCTCCCTTTTGGCTGACCAAGGAGATGGCTCAGGACTGCTGTTTTTTCCTGTTTCCTTGGGACTGGACCTTCCTGCCGCTTGGCAGACTGGTGGTCAGAAAGCCATGGAGGGTACTCAAGATGCCATTTCGACTCTTCAGGCTTAGGATGCATCCTGGGTTGTCAGTATTGCCTTTGTTTTAGGCACTGACTCACTGAGGAGCTAGTTTAAAAGACATAATGCGGTGTTACCGGAGCCGCTTTGAAGGAGCAGACAATGCCTAGCTGTTGTAACAAAGGAACTTTATTGTTGTGCAGGCATGTGGCTCAGTGGATTCCTTTCCAAAGACTGAGCGCAGGGAGGACCCTACCTACATAGGGGTGGGACCCTTGGTGCGTTTCAGGAGGGGTGGAGGAGATGTGCAGGGTTAGGATTGGCTGGTTCCAGCATGTGGCAGGAAGGGGTGTCAACAAACAAGCAGTTCACAGCAACAGAACCCTGAAGTTACTCTTTGAAGTTAGCATTAGCCCTCTGACTTTGTTCTTGCCTAGACTTGAGGCAGCTGCAGGAAGTTGGCTGTAACAATAGCAGGAGATTGGGGTTCAGTTCCTGTCTCACCTGGAACCTGCCCCATAATAATTCTATCAGAATCTCGGATGAAGGAATCTCTGAGGGTGAGTCCTTGGGCATCAGGATTTTTTTTGTCCAGTTTCCCAGGTAACTTTGATGTCCACCCAGGTTGAGAATTATTGTGCTAGCTCCCCTCCATCCCGCATCAGAAGACACACAATTTGTCCCACCAAGTTTCCGTAACTGGGTAAGCACTGTGCCAAGGACGGACCCGGAGTGAGCCATGGGTTTGCCAGGGGGCCTTGAGCGAGACCCTGCCTATGTGCTCCAGTCAGAAGGGAGGGAAGTGGGTGCAGGTGGACCGTGAATTAGATGAAAGGTTCTAACCCTCAGGGATGAGGGTGAGAGAAGTGGAAAGGGTGGAAGGGTGTGTATTCAAATCACTTGGGAAGCATATTCAAAGCTGTGCTTGGAAAGTCAACAGCCACATATGTGTGGTTTCATGTACCACCACACCCCTCATGTGAGACACTGCAGTACGGTTCTTGGAAAATTTCATTGCCTGGTTAGTTCGTTAGTTTTTAAATTTTTTCATGAGTTTGTTATAGACTCCTTAGATTTGGGGAGGCAAATGAGAATTGTGAAGCAGTGGAATTTCACACATTCAGTTGGTTTCATAGATTGGGATAATGAGTGTCTGGGTGCCCTCAAAGCTTCTGGCATTTGGATAACACCCATGTGTTAGGGTGGGGAGCCCTGTCTCTGTGAAAGTGGCTGCGTGTAGACCTAGTTCTTGTAATTTCATTAAGAATATTTTATCATGCAAAAGATTTAATGCACAAAAGTATAGGGAATCACAGTAATATGCAGGTAAATTTTCAACAGCTAGTTCCTTGGGTGAAAATAGCCCTCTGTTTTGGGGTTGTTTTTTTTTTGTAGTGTCTGCCGATTTTCATAATGTCAATACTCCCCAGCTAATAATGTGAAATCCCACGACCAGACTCAGAATTGGAAAGGGCCGATGACATTAGTTCTCTTCATCCACTCGGTGGTCCAACACCCCTTGATAACATAGCAAACTTCCATGTGCCCACCATTTCCGTTTCAATAATTATGTACTCTGGGTCAATCTTGTTTCACCTTTTCCCCACAAATCCATCCTTGCCCCTCAATTATTTAAAAGTAAAGGCTGGGCATATCCTTAAAGCAGTAAGCACTTTTGCTTATATCTAGAAGATAAGGATTCTTTTAAAAATGTAATCAAAGCTGTATGTATGGATTGTGATAAGAGTTGTATGAGCCCCAAATAAAATTATTTTTTAATGTAATCAAGGCCGTGTTGTGTGTGTGTGGGGGTGGGAGAGTGTGAGTGCAGGACCTTGGGTAGTGTGTGTGTGTGAACTGTGGCTGCTGGGGGGGTCAGGGGGCGCGGTGGAGCCCCCTGGGAAGGTCAGGCAACGTCTAGAGTAGCGGTACGTGTGGACTCCAAAGCCAAGCTCACAACCTCGCTGGAGCAGTGGGAACAGGAACATGGCAGTGGGTGGGACATTCTTCTTTCCAGAAGACTCCCACTGTCAGCATGATCCACTTGACTTATCTCATTCCTCACACAACAGTCTCAGAGTAAAAACACCTGTAGTCTGTCTTCCATGCTTTTCCTGAGAATGGGTTACAGTAAGTTGCTAGTCTTTTTGTCTCCAGGGTCTACCCCATGGGGCACTTATAGTTAAATCAGTGGTTATAAAGTCCCATGAAATCATTCCTCTCAGTGTGGTTATGTCATGGGCCATTTGTCTCATTTGATTTTCAATTTGGAGGAATTAATTTTTACAACCTTTCTACGATCTTATGAAATAATCATATATGACTTTTTGAATCAAACAGATAGAAGAAGGTTTGGTCCAAGAGGTCTAATTCACGTACCTCTTCCCTCTGACCCATGTCCTCCGTTCTCCCACGTCTTTGTTTGGAGACGTCCTGTCCATTGGGAGTCACAGGATTCGTATCAGCCACGTGTGACAGAGTGGAACTGGCCCGCCGGGTGCCCTTGCTGGAATCCCTGAGGAAGAGGACCGCCAGGTGTTTCCCCATCAGAGTCTTTAGCTTAGTGCACCTCCAGGCGTAAATGTGTGTCACACACTCCCCACGGAGATAAATAGTAGATGCACGTGTCCCCTTACTTGCCTTCTTGATCTATTTCATCTCTCCTGGGGGCTCTCCATAGTAGTAATACCACAGAGCAGTCGTCCTCAACCTTCCTCATGTGGTGGGACCCCCCAAGCACAAATTATTTTTGTCTACTTCATCACTGTCATTTTGCTACTGTGATGAATCGGGGCGACCCCTGTGAAAGGTTCGTTTGGAGCCCCCTTCCCCCAAAGGGGTCGCGACCCACAGGTTGAGAACTGTCATTTCCCTTCTCTGTTACTCTCTTTGCTGCAGAGTACTCTGCGCCGTGTGAGTGCGTGGTTGTGGGTTTTTCCACCAGGGCCCTGCTGGTGGGCTCCTGGGTTGTTTCCAGCCCTCCGCTGACTGCCCGTGGCGCCGCAGTGACTCACCACACACACATGCACACACACACACGCATGCACGCACTCACGCAGTTGTCTGTGTTCTTGCCGTGGTTTCTTTGGGAGAGATTCCTAGGAGTGAGATTGCTGAGTCTAAGGGTACGTGCATGTATGATTTTTGCTATGCGTTGCCACACTCCACTTTCTACCAGCAAAATCGAAGTGTCCCTGTGTCCCATAGCCTCACCAAGACAGTACGCTGGCGGATGTTGGGAACTGTGGCAGTCTGAGAGGTGAGCAGTGTCTCTCCGTGTGCAGGTCGAGTCTGTGTGTGGTTGAACGTCTTCAGATGATGACGAGCCGTTTGCATTTCCTTGTTTTGTGAACGTTTTCTGACCTCTGCCCTACTTTTCTGTAAGTTTGCTGGCCTTTCTAGTCTATTTTCTGATGCCCTTTACACGGTCAGCAGGAGGAAAAACGGGCAAAAACTTACAGTATTGGAAACCCACAGGTCCCTGCGAGTCAGCATCAACTCGATGGCAGTGAGTTCAGTTTGGTTTTACATGTTTAGGGTATTAACCTATCTGCCACTATTAAAAATTTTCAAATACAAAAAAAAATTTCCCCTAGTTTACTTTTTATCTTTTTTACTTTTCTCTGTGTGTGTGTTTATATGGGAAATTACTTCTGTCATTGAATATATGGAATTCCTCCCCCCCCCCCCCCGTATTGCTTCTGGATATTTTAGTCATGATTATCATTATAGCCTTATTTTGCTTTAATCTGCATAGAAATGTTTATAGTTCATTGATTTATGATCAGTCCCTCACGATCCTTCCTAAGCCTCCTGTGTAATTTTTATTTGTGGCAACTCATTCATTTTGCTTATGGGTGTTCATTCTGAATTATGGTTCCCACCGAATGGCACTTTTACCAGGACAGGGTTTCCTGGGAGACAATCGGAGATGATTTGCATGCAGGGGCTTGTGGGAGAAGAGGCTTGTCTCCTGGGAAGTAGCCCCAGCAGGGAATGAGGCCAAGGGAGCAGCCGTGCAGTAGCTCCCACGGCCTTAGTCAGTCCCAGGAGCGATGGCCCTTTAATGCTGCCCTGAATTCAAGCAGGTGGTGTTGACCCTTAATTACATGTGAGCTACATCCAAGGAGGGCACATGACCTTAGACAAACGGGCTTTCCTCAGCCAAGGGCCATCGCCAGGAGGAGAGGCTTAGCTGGGAGGTCTTAGCCAGGGGAATGAGTGCCCAGGTAGGCACCCAGGTATCTGCTGTGGGGGGATGGCTTATTCCCACCTGTGCTCTTCTACCTATGCCTGGCACATGTTATGAGGCGCTCAGGAGACATTTGATGAATGGGTGACAGATGAATGAAAGATAGACAGCAAACAGAAACCCAGTTGTGTGTGTGCACACAAGTGGGCACTGGGCAAAATGTTTAGAATTGTCTCCATGAGTCGGTAGTTCTCAACCTTCCTAATGCCGCGACCCTTTCATAGTTCCTCCTGTTGTGGTGACCCCCGACCATGCAATAAACTTCATTGCTACTTCATCGCTGCCATTTTGCTACTGTTATGAATCGTCATGTAAATGTCTGATAGGCAGGATGTATTTTCATTGTTACCAATTGAACATAATTCAACATAATGAAAGCATAGTGATTAATCACAAAGCAATGTGTAATTATATATTGTGAAATATTTGTGTTTTCCGATGGTCTTAGGTGACCCCTGTGAAAGGGTGGTTCGACCCCCAAAGGGGTCATGACCCACAGGTTGAGACCCGCTGTCCTAAGTGCTCTGGCCTTTCCCTCAGTTGCGTCCCACTGGGTGGTCTTGAGGGCTGCCCCCCTCCCCCCAGCAGTTGGTGCTGGTCAAGGTCAGGGCACGGCTGACAGACCGGGGAGCGGGGCCACAGGGTCACCCTTGGAACTCTTAACTGGTCTTCAGATGGTGTGGCCCTTGTAAACTTTCAGTTCTTGATTGTTTTTTCTTTTAAATCTCCCACCAGCATTCCTTGAAGAAAAGAGGAACCCGCTCCCTGGGGAAGACAGACAAGAAGCCTTCGGTACAGGTACTTCCGAGCACCCCCTGCAGCTTCCATGGCTTCCTCCTTAGGCATGTTTTTGTCTGAAGGCTTACGGTCTACCTCTAAGTGGCCCAGTGAGTCTCCGGGGTACCCTTTGCTCCAGCTTCTACCTGTCTCTCCTTGTCACACTCGCCTCGTTGCTTCCCGGAACCAGCCCGAGCCCACACTGCTCCCCTAGAACAGCCCACTGGCTATGTCCAGAGGAGAGCTGCCTTTGAATACTGACTCTGCCATTTGGTTGTCATGTGATTGGGACAAGCCGCCCACCTTTCTGCCCAGAAATTTCCTCCCGTTTCAAAAGAGGCCCTGATTCTGATCTTGTGGGCATGTTGTCAGCACTAGATGTGTGTGTTGTGTGTAGCTGCACAACCCAGGCACGGAGCTCTGTTAGCTTCTTCTGGCGCTGATAGGACAGCAGACACCTCACCTTCAGTGTCAGGATGTCAGGAGCTCTCCGCACAGTACCTATAAAGGTAGACCTTGGGGCAGATCCCCGAGGCTCTGCTTTTTCATCTTCTGCACAACATTCTGAGGGCGTATTAATGCTCATTTTACAGATGAGGAAGCTGCAGTCGTAATGCCAGTAACGGCAGTTTCCCTTCAACCTGGCAGGATGTCACCTGCTCCAGGAAGCCCTTCTGGATTGCCCCGTCCCCTCTACTCTATGTGGGGCTCTGTCCTTGCTACAATTTCTATTTCCCACTCTCTGCTTCCCCTGTAGATCCTTAGCACCTTGGTGGTGGTGGTGGTGATGGTGGTGTTGGGAGGGTGTCTCATTCACCCCTGTGTCCCCAGCCTCTAGTCTGACTAGTCCTGAGCTTTCCAACACACCTCACCGGGTCCTGTCTGCCCCTGTCTCCACCGGGCCCCAGGAGGACAGCGCAGACCTGAAGTGCCAGCTGCATTTTGCGAAAGAGGAGTCGGCCCTCATGTGCAAGAAGCTCACCAAGCTCGCCAAGGAGAACGACGGCATGAAGGAGGAGCTGCTCAAGTACCGCTCGCTCTACGGGGACCTGGACAGTGCGCTGTCCGCCGAGGAGCTGGCTGATGCCCCCCACTCCCGTGAGACCGAGCTGAAGGTGCACCTGAAGCTGGTGGAGGAGGAGGCCAACCTGCTGAGCCGCCGCATCGTGGAGCTGGAGGTGGAGAACCGGGGGCTGCGGGCCGAGATGGACGACATGAAGGATCCGGGCAGCGGCTGCGGGGGCCCAGAGACACGCCTGGCCTTCTCCGCGCTGGGCACGGGCGAGTGCGGGGAGAGCCTGGCCGAGCTGCGGAGACACCTGCAGTTCGTGGAGGAGGAGGCGGAGCTGCTGCGGCGCTCCTCGGCCGAGCTGGAGGACCAGAACAAGCTGCTGCTGACCGAGCTGGCCAAGTACCGCGCCGAGCACGAGCTGGACGTGACGCTGTCGGAGGACAGCTGCTCGGTGCTCAGCGAGCCCTCGCAGGAGGAGCTGGCCGCCGCCAAGCTGCAGATCGGGGAGCTTAGTGGCAAGGTCAAGAAGCTGCAGTACGAGAACCGTGTGCTCCTGTCCAACCTCCAGCGCTGCGACCTCGCCTCCTGCCAGAGCACGCTGCCCATGCTGGAGACGGACGCCGAGGCGGGGGACTCTGCCCAGTGTGTGCCCGCCCCCCTGGGGGAGGCGCACGAGCCCCACGTGGCCCGGCTCTGCAGAGCCCGGGAGGCCGAAGTGCTGCCGGGACTCAGAGAGCAAGCTGCCCTGGTCAGCAAGGCCATTGACGTCCTGGTGGCGGATGCCAATGGCTTCTCGGCTGGCCTCCGGCTGTGCCTGGACAACGAGTGTGCTGACTTTCGGCTGCATGAAGCCCCCGACAACAGCGAGGGCCCCAGGGACGCCAAGCTCATCCACGCCATCTTGGTGCGGCTGAGCATGCTCCAGCAGGAGCTCAATGCCTTCACGCGCAAGGCGGACGCGGTGCTAGGCGGCTCCCTGAAAGAGCAGCCTGAGCCCTTCTCGATGGCGGCCTTGGGCTCCCAGGGTCCCTCCAAGGAGATACTTCTGGCCAAAGACCTCGGCTCCGACTTCCAGGTAAGTTGTCCTCCTGCTAGTGGCCCAGCTGCTCTCAGTTAAATAACCTGATCGTCGGTACCCGGAAGGGTCCCGTCACAGTGAGTCTTCCCAAGGTGAAGGCGCTCATGTAGGTATCATCCAGAACAAGAAGGAGAAGGGGACCCCAGGAGTCCCCTTGACAGCCCCTTCTAGTCAGGCACTTTGCTTGGTCATCACCCCCCTTTGTTCTCTTTTATTTATCTCTTCATGTCCAACTTGGTATAACATGGCTCATACAGCACAAACTTCTTTCTGTTCGGTTCGGTGGCTGGGACATGTCACAGTAGCTAGTTTATCCACATTACTGCTTATGACCTCGTGGAAGGACTGTTCCCCAACTCACTCCAGCACTCTCTAAAGAGAGGCCTTGGGGTTGATTCTGAGGCCCTGTCTTTTATTGCCTAGGTTGCTTTTTCTTCTTTTCTGACCTTTTAAGATGAATGTTGTGTTTTAAAACCAGGTGGTTCGTTTTTGTTCTGTTTTTTTAAGTTGTGGTTCAGCTTTATGAAAAGGCAAGAAACTTAGGTTTCTGGAGGCAGTGAACCACCAGCCTCGATGACTGCCAAATATGACTTAGAAAACTCAAAATGGCAAATCAGAGGGAGCTTCGAAAAATGGAGTTCAGAGATCCTGGGAACAGGAAGTGCTGAGAAGTGGGAGAATGGGGTTAGTGTGAGGCTGTAGTCACTGGCACGGAGCACAATGTGTGTGTGTGATGGCCTGCTCTATGAACCTTCACCCAAGTCACAGCATACAATTAAAGAAAAAAAAGATCATGGAATTTCCCACAAAGTTTTTGAAGCCCCCTCACATTATTACAAAATTAATGTATAAAAACATTCAAAGAATTTCAGTTGTGCCTGAGGCAAACAGAAGAAAGTCCGATTTCCTAGAGCTCCGGGCCCGTGGAGTTAATTCCGACTCTGAGGCACCTTCTAGGATGCTCTTCCAGAGCCCAACGGCCCACAGGGCCGCCAGAGCTGTAAATCATCGCAGAAGCAGACGGCCGCATCTTTTGCTCGCAGAGTGGCTGGTGGGTTCAAACTGCTGACCTTCTGTTTAGCAGCCGAGCACTTTAACTGCTGTGCCACCAGGGCTCCCTATTCCCTGGAAGTGCCACTATTAACAGCCTTGGGGCAGCACGTGTGGCTACTGACATTCATAGCAAGAAAGTGCAGCGGGAAAGCGGGTTCCCAGTCGCAGTCGCCTTGGTTCCAGCTCTCGGTAGCCACGCGATCCGGGAACTTCGCTTTGGGTGGCACAGATAAAGAGCAGGCTAGCCGTGAAATCAATCAGTAGTAATCAGACATAAATGCTCATGTATTTGTTGTCTCTCCCCCCCCCCCCGCAAATTGCTTTGCGTTATACCTACTGTTATCACACCTTTCCCGTATCAAAGTGTCTACTTGCTCCTTTGTTGATTATGCTGTGCTTACATGGCGCGGGCGGTACCATGGTAGGCAAAACCAGACAGGATTCCTGTCTTCCCAGCCCTTACTGTTGAGTGGGGAGATAGACATTATTCAGACTGCCATGCCACTGAATGCTGGAATTGCAAACTGGGGTAAGCGAGCTGAAAGATGGTTGTATGAACAAAGGCACATGCCCTGGACACCCCCCCCCCCCAGGGTCAGGGAGGGCCTCCTGATCTAGGCTGAGAGCAGAGGGATGGATCAGCAGGGGAGAAGGGTTGCCAGCAGTGGGAACAGCCCATGCAAAGACACCATGCTCACAGGAAGCAGGCATCCCAGCTCCTGCCCTGGTGATCGGCTTGATCTTTTCTAACCCAGCAGATTCTCCTATCCTGGGTCCTCCTTTTCCTTCTTCTTGAAGGAGGAGTGCGATGGGGCCACACACACAACAGGGCAGTGAAAACTGGCCGAGGAAGTTTGTGCCCAAGACAGAGATTTATGAAATCCGTGTCTGCACTCACCGTTTGCACAGGCGTCCGAGCATTCGCTGAGTGGCTGCCATGACCCCATCCGGGGTCCCAGCCCTCACGCGCATGGTCAGAGCCTCTTGTGGGACCCACAGAGGTCTGCTCTGGGGGCACGCTGCTGGCATCCTTTGGACCCCTCCCCCTGGTTACCTTGGTCTCTTCTGCTTGTGCCTTTGGGTTCAGCCATCTGACTTCAGGGACTTGCCGGAATGGGAGCCCAGAATCCGAGAGGCCTTCCGCACTGGCGACTTGGACTCCAAGCCTGACCCCAGGAGCTTCAGGCCTTACCGAGCTGAGGACAATGATTCCTACGCCTCCGAGGTAGGTCCAGACCGAAGCAAGCAGGGAGCTGCATAGGGGGCTGGCTGGTGCCTCCCCAAAGCGAGTGCAGTTCGCCAGTAGAGAATTTCGGCTGGTGATGATAGGGATTTTGAGAGTTCTGTTTGGTGCCAGAGAGCTCTGGTGGTGTGGTAGTTACACATTTGACTGTGATCCACAGGTCAGCAGTTCAAAACCACCAACCACTCTTCAGGAAAAAGCTGAGACTTTCTACTTCTGTAAACAGTTATAGTCTCAGAAACCCACGGGGGTTGGGGCAGGGGGAGTGTTTGCTGTGATTCGGCACTAACTAGATGGCAGTGAGGTTTATTTTTTTATTTGGTGCCAAGTTTCCTGGTAGCCAGGGCTAAAGGGAAACCAAGAAGTTTAGGCCTTTATCATGGCCCGACCAAACGAAATTTGCAGACTCACCTGAAGAAGTTGAGTATTTTTTCTATACTCAAATGCCACTGGGAATTTTATAATTTGTTATTTAATGGATTTACATAGCAAAAGATAGTACTCTAAACAGTCAGGCTTGCCTGGATTTAAATTTGTATAAATTTACCAGCTCTGAAACTTTAGATCAGTGGTTCTCAACCTTCCTAATGCCATGACCCTTTCATACAGTTCCTCAGGTGGTGATTACTCCCAACCATAAATTTATTTTCATTTCTTCTTCATCACTATCATTTTGCTACTGTTATGAATTGGGCGACCCCTGTGAAAGGGCCGTTCGACCCCCAAAGGGGTTGTGATCCACAGGTTGAGAACCACTGCCTTAGATGATTCACTTCACCTCCCTAAACCTCAGTTTTCTCACCTGTAAAATGAAATTCTCCCTAGAGTCATTGAAAGACTTCAATAGACAAGTTTTAGCTTGAAGGGCTGGCCCAGGCTCATTGAAGGTGAGGGTGATGCTGACAACGTGCCACCCGGCCTCAGGGAACCTGAGTGCAAGTTTGGGTCTTACCAGTGTGGCGAGAGACCTGGAGCTCGGTGCTGCTCTCCCCACACGGCTTCTCCATCCGTGATGCACAGGGTTAGGGTGGTTGATGGGGGTGGAATCGTTGTAACTCGCAGGCCTTCAGGGCCTCCTAGTGGTTCTGAGCTCCTCCCAGCTTACCAAGCCTTCCTCAGTTCTTCATACAAAAAGCCTGCTAAAGGCTCGCCTCCTGAGGCTGCTGAACCCTGGAGAACCCTGCACGGGCCCCAAATGAGCATCCTTGTCTTCTGAGCATCCCCCTTAAGGCCAGCCAGCAACTGTGCAGGGCTCACAGTTCCCTTAGAGAGGATGGAGCAAACCGTCTGCGTGAGGAGGTCGGAGGTTCCCAGCAGCTCAGAGAAAGAGGTGGAGGGGGCAGAAGGGTTTAAAAATTCCTAAGATACTTAGTTCTCACATTCTCAGAAAAAGAAATAGGCGAGCTCATCTGTAGAGAAAAGAATTTCATGCCTTCCTGCAGTGATTGTTTCATTCATCCATCCTTTATTGGATACTTTAATGGACACTCGACAAGTTGCTGGGCGTTGTGTTAGGCTTCATGAGCCTGGTTGGTGTTATGGATGAAGTGTTGGGCCAGTAACCACAGGGTCAGTGGTTCAAATCCACCAGCCACTCCAGATGAATTTGTCTGCTTCTCTAAAGATGAAGTTTACAAATTCAGGGTCCCCATGAGTCGGAACTGGCTTCGTGGCAGTGGGTTGGTTTGGTTTCTGTGTGTAGGAGGTAAGAGATAGGAGCTACTACTTAGGCCCTGCAAGGATCTTTAAGCTTTTTTTTCTTTTTGTAGTTAGTTTAAGGATCGTTTGTTGGCCCTTAGGAGTGTTTTCCAGTCCATTCTATTGGGGCACCACGCTCTTTAAGCTTTTTAAGATAAGATATATGTAGGAGGGTAGTCAAAACTTTGCATATTTTCATTCCATTTTGGGACACATTTCCTGAAGCCCCCCTCGTATCTCAAGTCAAATCGCCAGATAATCTATCACATCATAACAAGTATTCAGGACCACCAGTGGCATGATTGTTAAATGCTCAATGTGAACCCCCCCCCCCATCCCCTGGGGGGAGGGGGCTCTGCGGAAGACCTGGTGCCCTGCTCTCATGAAGACAGCAGCCTAAAGAACCCTGTGGGGCATCTCTGCTCAGTCTCGAGGGCACTGTGAGTTGGAATTGACTCAGGCCCCTCATGACAGCAAGCATTTATTTTCTTTCCTGAGGGGACATCTTGCCATGCCTTTGTAAAGGAGCTGGGTTGAATTTCCTTTATTTTTTCCTGCCTCCTCAGACAGCACCGCTCTTTTCCTCTGGTACTAGACAAACGGTGCATTTTAAAAAATGGAAGTCTAGCGTGCGCACAGTGCTCATATTTTGAGGACACATTTCAGTGGAGAAAATATGTTCGCAAACTGTACAGTCTAGGTAAACAGCACCCAGATCCATAGAGCAGAAAGCCCCCTCTCTACCCTCCTAGTTTCTACCTTGACTTGTAGCAGAAGAGATTGGTATTGCCTGGTTTAGCGACAGATGCTCTCAAAGATCATCCCCTCCCCCCCCCAAACCTGAAGAGAATTACTGTCTTTTTTCTTATGGTTCTATTTCAGAGCCATTATAAATAACAAATCAGTACAACAAAACCCCTGAGCATAAAGGTAAACAGAAGGACATCCAGATCCATGGGGTCCTCACCTAAGTCAACTACTGCTTATATTTCGTGTGTGTGTGCGTGTGTATGTGCGTGCGTGTGTGTTTGTGGTGTGTCCTTTACAGGGCTTTTCAACAGGGTCTTCCCTGTTCAGTCGTGGCTGACAAAGCAAAACCAGAACAGACCCAAATGTGTAAAACATTAGGTGAATGCGAATGACAACCAGGTTGGGAACAGTTACAGGTAGGGTGCCCTGCTAGAAATGCCATCTCCTTAGAAAACACAGACTGTCTGTGTTGCATAGCAACCGAATCTCTTATCCAGCAGAGGCTAACAGCTGTGCCTGCCTCAAAGCTGGTGGCCAGCTCTGCGGCTCAGGACGGGTGGCTCTCCACAGCGCTGGTGGTAATCTCTTCCCTCTTAGCAGCTCCTGAAAGGGCTCTCGGCGCCTGTGCATAGAGCCTTCCATTATCACTCCACCCCACCTAAAGTTCTAAAATTCAGGTGTGTTTCTGTTTCTCTTCATCATCCGTGACTGAAGCTCTGGTCCTTTGTACATTTTTCCACTAAGGCATACTTTTCACACAATTATTGTGATAGGGGATATAACTTTCAGAAGTATTCCATGTCTTCTACTTTTCATTGAAATTTAACCTTATGCATTCAGTAAAAGACACCATTTTCAAGTGTATAGTTGAATGTTTTTTAAGAAAACATCTGGCTAGACCTACTGCTCTTTATAATTTATTATCTAAGTTATTACTAATTTTTTGTGTATAAATAATGAGGTGGTGAACCCCGTTATCAGTCCAACTTACATTTCACGATAGTTTTTTTCCCCTCAAATGAATTTCAGTGTGGAGTTACCGGGTTAAGATGATTTCCGTTGCTGCGCTCACTCATCATGACGTGACGTCATGGTGACGGTGACTGTGCCTGAATCGTACCTGAAGGGCGTTGACTCGCTGGGACACTGAGGTTTTGCCCACTGACCTGTCTTCCCTACCGCTCTCACTCTCCGTCCACAACTCCTGCCTTCCTCCTCTGTCTCCCACCCCCTCTAGATCAAAGAGCTGCAGCTGGTGCTGGCTGAGGCCCACGACAGTCTCCGGGGCCTTCAAGAGCAGCTCTCTCAGGAGCGGCAGCTGCGGAAGGAGGAGGCCGACAACTTCAATCAGAAGATGGTCCAGGTGGGTGGGATCCAGCGCCCCTCCCTGTACCTGCTGTAACCTCTCCTCTTGAACCAAAAGCTGTATCCTTGAGGCTCCACAAGTCTCCAGAAGGCAAGCATGGCGAGGAAAACCAAGTCGTCCAGCCTCCTTAGCCCTTTCCGGGTGTCATTGCCCTTGTGATGGAGTCATAGGTCGGCCATTGACCCTAGGCCAGTGTCCTGTTCCCTTTCTGAGCCCTGGTTTCTCGGAAATGGAAGAGTCTCCACTGTTGCTGGTTTCCTCGTGTCAGCTGAGAGCACGGCAGAAAAGCCACAGGCCTGGCAGGCAACCAACACAATAGTCCTGTAAGACCCCCAACCGCGCCTGTGGCTGCTGAGCTGACTCTTAACTCAGAGTCACCCTCGCAGACGAGTAGAGTTGCCCCATAAGGTCTCCCAGACTGTACACCTGCCCCAATGCAGACTGTCCTATCATTTTGGTTTCCGTAGTGCCACTAGGCCGGTCGAACTGCTTCAAGGCTTTTATCTCTGTATGGGAGCAGACGGCCACGTCCTTCTCCCACGAGTGGCTGCTGTGTTCCCACGCTCAGCCTTCCACGTGGCCAACCCCGTAATGTGTGCCAGGCCTCCCCACGCTCTATCTTTCAGGCTCCATGCTCTACCCTGTGGGATGCCCCCCTGGTTCAGCAGGGAGACGGCTGCTCACAGAGCTGACTTGCTGTGCTCGGGTTTGAGTACACACTGGGAGGGGGGACTGGGCTTCTGATGCGGGTCTCTGGTGCCGCCTTTGCCTTGATGAGGTGCTGCTCCCTGGGTGTCCCCGATCTGTGCCCCTCTCAAAGAGCAGCCATCCTCACACCTCGCTGGGGTTGTTTGCGCTCCCCTCAGGTCACCCCGTCCCTTCCCCAGCATCACCGCCCCACCCTCACAGGGTGCTCACGAACCTGAGAGTTCTTGTGGAGAACTTGGCTCCCAGGAGACGCTCAGGACGTGATGCCATGGCTCTTTGTCTGACAGCGCTGGGTTCTGTGCCCAGCTCCTTCCTGCTTGCCAACTGGGTATTGCTGCTCTGCGCTCAACTACCCATCCCCAGGCCGGCGCTTCACCATCTTCCCATGATGCCCTGAAAGAAAGGCCTGGCGAGAAGTGTCACCAAAAATATGGCAGCCAAGCAAACCCAAGCGAGCCCTCATACGCTAGTGCCAGCGGGTGGTCAGGCGTGGGGTTCGGCTCTATGGCACATCTGATTTTCTTTGTCACGGAATGTGCTATTACGCGGTTGCTGCTGGAGTCTCAGCAGTGATTGCCCACGGGTGCTATCCAGATTTTTCCGCCCTGGCCTTCCTTGGGGTCTGGAATGGGATGAGGTAGCATGGCCAGAAGCCCTTTGACCTCACACAACTGGAAGCCTGGTCCCAGTGGGGAACCTGGGGTGGTTCATGCCATGCTCTTGCCTCGCTTGCAGCTGAAAGAGGACCAGCAGAGGGCGCTCTTGCGGAGGGAGTTTGAGCTGCAGAGTCTGAGCCTGCAGCGGAGGCTGGAGCAGAAATTCTGGAGTCAGGAGAAGAACTTGCTGGTGCAGGAGTCCCAGCAGTTCAAGCACAACTTCCTGCTGCTGTTCATGAAGCTCCGGTGGTTCCTCAAGCGCTGGCGGCAGGGCAAGGTCCTGCTCAACGAGGGCGATGACTTCCTAGAGGTAGGCTTGCGTGTGGGTGTGTGGGGGGGCTGAAATGCATGTAGTATGAGAGGGGTCCCCCTACGGGCGTTGCCACGGCCCCAGGGTCACACGGGCTGCCACATGTTCATTCGCTCGCTCAGCCTCTGTCTGCCGGGAACCGATCTTTCCTGGTCGCTGTGGCAGGTGTCGGGGATGCCATGGCAAAGAAGACCCGGAGCGTTGTTACCTACCGCCTCTCTCTTAAGGCACGCTTCCCTTTGTCACTGATGTCAGGGCCTTCGGCAGACGGCATGAGCTGGTGGATTTCATTATCGGGCTTGGTGGTCCAGCCTTTCTACTCGTAAAAAGTCACAATTTCGGAAAGCCACTGTAGCAGCTCTACCCTGTCCTAGTTGGCATCGACTCAGTGGCAGTGGGTCTGAGTTTTTGTTTGTTGTTCATGGTATTGTATACAGATACATGTTGATGGCTTTTTCCGCCCTTTGAAAGTATGGTTTGTGTAGACCACACACATGAAGTGTGCGATGAGTTTATATGGTACCCGCCTTATTACCCCCTTCCAGATCACACTAGAGCACGCAGCAGGGCTCCCAGACGGCTGTGTAGCATCTCTCTCTCGAGGCAAAACGCGCATCCCAGCATAGCCACTATTCCGACTCCCTCGCTTTGCTGATTCCAGCTCCTGCCCCGTACGAAGCACTACAGCATGAGTCTTTCGTGTCTGTAGTTGTTCACGTTCTGGCTTCTTCTGCTCAGCGTCATAGTGCTGAGGTTATCTGCGATTTGCATGTAGTGGAAGTTGGTTCTTTTTCATGGCTGTAGATGGCCCTATTATTATATTTTCAGCACAAGTTTACATGGTCAATTAAGTTCCCCTGTGACCATGATGAGGTCAAAGAGTTGGGAGACCGGTGCTGAGCTGGAGTGTCCTTGGTCCACCCTCGGCCATTAGCCTCCCAACTCCTGCTTCCTGCCTGGGCTGGCAGCCTCCTTTCTACCTAGGCCACTGACAGAAGTGGACTAAGGACTGGGGCCCCAGACTTGATGCCTTCCCGCCCCTATCATGTTTATTTGCTTTTTAAAAAAAATAGGTGAACAGCATGAAGGAGCTCTATCTCCTGATGGAGGAAGAGGAGTTAAATGCCCAGCATCCTGACAACAAGACCTGCACGGGGGATAGCTGGACCCAGAACACGGTGTGTTCTCAGCCCCTTGCCCTTGTTCCCTTGGCCACTTAGTGACCACTTCTGCTGCCTCGAGGGCCTAGCCCTGTTCTGTGAGCTGGAGCTGCAGAGGGTCAGCAGCTCTCAGATGCTCAGGGCTGTGGGCATGTCAGCCATCCCAGAACAGTGACAGGAGGTCAGATGAGGGACTGTGGGATCCCAGGTGAAACATCGGCTAATTCTGTTGGAGTGTAAGGGACGGTATAAGAGGACAGGCATCATAGGAGATGAATTTTGAAGGATAAGTAAGTGAATGGGGAAAGCTATTCTGGGTCAGGAGAACTGTGTATACAAAGAGGCGTTGCAAAGTGTTTTGGGGATTGCCTGGGATTTGTGATGTACAAGGCAGAGGATAAGGACTCGAGGGTGGAGTAAGAGGAAGATGGGCCTTGTGGTCTGGGGTTCAGGAACTCAAATCAAGAGGAAACAGTGGGGGAAAAAAGAGGTAACAGTGGATTTAGGCTCCCTGGGGTGCACAATGAGGAGAAGATTGAGGCTCAGTTAGACATAGCTGGTGAGCTTTCGTGGTTCAGGCTCCCCATGTGGCCTGTGGTGGGTCAGAGAGACCCCTCCTAGGCAGGGAGAGCTACGTAGTCAAGGCCTAGATGCCATGGAGACTAGAAAAGGCTAGGGCTCCCTTGGGGACAGCCTATGCCATGTTCACTGTAGATACTTTTGTTTATGTGAGACTAGGACACCCGAGGGCCTAGGGGTGGCCAGGGCTAGGCTTGCCATACACAGTTTATGCGTGAGGTGACGCAGCAAGGTCGTGGAACTTGTCTAAAGCCTATGAGCACCCCTTCTGCCTGCCCCTGCCCCTCCAAAAGCTCCTGACCTAGGCCTTGCCCCTGTCTGCAGCCTAACGAGTATGTCAAGACGCTGGCTGACATGAAGGTGACGCTGAAGGAGCTATGCTGGCTGCTCCGGGACGAGCGCCGTGGCCTCACAGAGCTTCAGCAGCAGTTTGCCAAAGCCAAAGCCACCTGGGAGACAGAGCGGGCGGAGCTCAAGGGCCATACTGCCCAGGTGAGCCTGCCGGCTCCCGTCTTAGCTATCCCCCCCAACCGACACACACACCTGCCAGGTCTGCGAGCAGCATGCCCAGGCTGTGCTCCTGAAGACTCAGGGAGCCCTTCACTTCATCTTGCAGATCAGAGAGGGCAAGGGACTTGCCCAGAGTCGCACAGCAAGGGTCCCAGAAACAGTGGGGACTAGGAGTCCCTGTTGGAGAAACAAGGTGGGGGCTAGCTAAGGGATATGGGATGCCTCTCTTTTCCCTGAGGCTCACAGTGGGGCCAGATGTTTACACGCCCTGCCCATATCTGGTGATGCCCTGCACATACACCCAGACCCCTGCTGGTCTCATCACACCTTCCTCTCCTTGTCAGGCTGTCCCTTCCCCGTCACTACCGACCTCGGCTTTCTTTTCTCCTCTCACACTGGGACTCCCTCCCTTCCACCCAGCAGGGCCAAACCAGCTTTTACTAGGAGTCTGGGAGTTTGGTCTCTGCTGTGGCCTTGGGCCACGTTGCTTCCCCTCTCTGGTCTGAAAAGAGAGAGTGGACATCCTCCAGTCTGGTCATATAGCTCTGCAAGGCCAGGCCCCAGCTCCTTCCAGCCTGCCCCTCCCTTCCCCAAGCATCAGCGGCCCTTGGGAGGTGGCCATCTGATGATTGCTGTTGGGTTGGGCACAAAATGGCCCAGAGGAGTTTAGTCTCTTTTCCTCTACCCTCGTGACTCCCCACACCCGTGGTCCTTAGTTTCTGCCAGTTCTCCCAGATTCTGGCTTCTAGGAGCCACTGCTTTCTCACCCTGAAGCCTTCCCTGCAGGTCTTAGGGCTCCTCTCCTGCTAGGTAACCCCCACTAACCCTTCAAACCCAGCTGATCCCGATGTGCCTGGCCCAGGGGTTAGATCCCAGACCCCGGGGCCTAGGATGTGGGGTGTGTTCATTCATAAGGGTAGGACCCCAGACAGAGGAAAGGCAGGAGGCATCAAGGAGGGGCCTCCTGGTGCCAGCCCACCCACCCGATCTTCTGCAGATGGAGCTGAAAGCCGGGAAAGGGGCCGGGGAGCGGCCAGGGCCTGACTGGAAGGCGGCCCTGCAGAGGGAACGTGAGGAGCAGCAGCACCTCCTGGCTGAGTCCTACAGCGCCGTCATGGAGTTGACGCGGCAGCTGCAGATCAGCGAGCGCAACTGGAGCCAGGAGAAGCTGCAGCTGGTGGAGCGGCTGCAGGGCGAGAAGCAACAGATGGAGCAACAGGTGAAGGAGCTGCAGAACCGCCTCAGCCAGGTGAGGCTGCCCTAGCCCGAGCTGACAGAGGCTCGCAGGGGGAAGTCACTGTAGAGAGAGTCCTGGGGCAGCACCTCCCCCAAAGGCTAGCTGGATTCTCTAAGTGTTGAGACAGTGAGGTCCAGGGACAGGACTCCATCAGCTGGAGGTGGGTCCAGGTGCTCAAGCAATGAGGTATAGGGGTAGCATCACCTTCGGTATAGCTGGATCCAGGTGCCCAGAGTCTGTCTGCAGCAGGGACGAAGTCACTGGGTCAGTCTTTTTGCTTGTGTTCCTCTGTTAGCATTCTTGTATGCATGCTAATCCCAAACCAGAACCAAATTCATGGCCATCGACATATTCTGACTCAAAGCGACCCTACAGGACAGGGTAGAACTGCCCTCGTACCTCTTCCGGGAGTAGAAGCCCTGTCTTTCCCCCAAGGAGCAGGTACTGGTTTTGACCCACCACTAGTTTCATCTGTGATGGCTGTCGTCCACATGGTGGAGTTTTGTGTGGTTGGCTATGTTATTCTTGGTCTACTGTTGGTTCCCAAGAAGCAAAGGCTGAGATGTGGGTTCTTCTACAAGCAGGGTGACCAACCTGTACCAGTTGGCCTGCGACTAGGGGTGTCCCACGTCTTTCAGCTTCAAAACCAGGACTGTCCTAGGTACACCAAGCTGATGGGGTCCACTGTAGACAAGTGGTCTGTTAAGGGAAAGGAGAGTAGGGCAGGAGGCGGGGAGAGGCCACCTGTGAATATACTTCCGGTGGAAACCTGCTCTCAGCCTCAGCCGGTGGGGAGTTCAGGAGAATACAGAGGAAGTTGTCCCTCCACAGTAAGGTAGCCGTCTTGAGCCGAGAGCCTGCCCTTCTATATGCCTGGCTTGAGTCTGTCTGCCCTGCACGTGAGCTGTTTGCCCAAGGCTATCTTCTTAAGGTTGCAACAACAGATGGGAAACGGCTCCCCAAACACAGGGTCTGCACCAGCATGATTGTTACCACTGCCCCTCACTCAGCCGCCCGCCTCGGGCAAGTCCCTTCCCCGCTCTCATCTGTGAAATGAAACCACTAACATAAGCGGCCTCGTCAGCTTGCTGGAAGGATTCTGTTCTGTGTGAATAGCCAGTGGGTGATGTCACACACCCTCCTGAAGGGTGTGGTGCACCACGAGGAGGATAAGAGGCCAGCTCAAGAACCCACTAGTGAAAAGAGCCATAGCAGGACACCCCAAGAAGCTGATAGAGCTTTTCCTTGAATGGCAATGGATGGACGCCCTTGTAACAGCTGTTTCCACTGGAGGCTTCAGGGCCTCCTTAACCACTGCCCGTAGGTACTTAAAGGAGCCCTGGAGGTTGTGTTTGGGTTGCTAACTGAAGGTGGGCGGTTTGAACCCACACGGGAAAGGCTGAGGCAGTCAGTTTGCTTTCCATAAAGATGAATAGTCACGGAAACCCCAGGTGGTCCTTCTACTCTCCTATAGGGCTGATTAGAGCTCGTTGGTGGCAGGGTTGGCAGTGGGTGGTTACTTGGCTTCGCTTTTATTCTGCAAATCTGGCCCCACCTTGTAGGTGGCTCAGTGGGCAGATGGCTCCTGGCCCATGATCTGAGTCCTCTCTTGGACTACAGAGAAGAACTGGGTAACAGCCTCCCCACACTGACCCATCCCTTTTGCCTTTGTCCAGCTGCAGAAGGCTGCTGACCCCTGGGTCCTTAAGCACACGGACCTCGAGAAGCCGGACAACAGCTGGAAAGAGGTGAGTCGGGTAGCGACCGCGGTGCTCTCTTGGCCTCTGGCTACACCAGACAGCCCCTGGGTGGGCCGTACCCTAAGGAAGATGCTGACTAGGCCTCACTGGTCACACCCTGGCACACTGGCCTCCTCCTCAGACCTGGGGCATAGTGCCTGCTCATGGTGGAGGGGCCCAGGAAGGAGGAAAGACTGGGTGTTTCTTTTGTACCCTGAAAAACCATGCATGGTCGCTGTGTGGTCTTGAGATAGCTGCGTCCCCTCTCTGGACCCCTGGCACCTCATTCTTGAAATGCGAATCAGTCTCCATGCTGCCTGGCCCAGGCCCAGTGCTGAGAACAATGGGTGTGGAGAACAATGAAGTCACTTAGGTGAGGCTTTCATGGAAGCCTCTGTGGTGCCACAATGCTGAGTAAGCAGCCCGAGGCTGCACATCCTGCCCTGGGCTGAGGATGTGACTTGGCAAGACTGTTTGCCCTTTTGGGGCTGCTGAGACAGGAGAGAGGAGTGTCCTGGGCCCCGAGGGGTCTGCTGATGCAGGTTCAGAAAGCTGGCCCAGATCTGGGCCAGGGCTGTGTCTCTGCAACCAAGGGGAAGCAGCCCCCCAAGCAGGAGCTGCAGGCCCTTCTCTCACCACCAACTGAACAGCAGGCCTCTGAGTGCCCTCAGAATACATCTGCATGGCCTCTCTTCCCCGCTGGCTGGGGGAAGCTCCCTTGGAGTTCTCCGTGGTATCTGGGCTTAGACCCACGTCCTCACTTCCAGGGGGAAGGACGAGAAAGTGGGAGGAGGGGCTCAGCCACAGCACAGCCAGAACTGACCATCACCAATGTCACTCCTGTGCCACAGATGAGGAGACTGAGGCATAGCGGGGAGTGACATGTCCGGGGTCAGCTCCCACCCTGGCTCTCAGGACTCTGGGGAGTAGGACTGACCCTTGTCTTTTCTCTCCACAGACCCGCAGTGAGAAGATCCATGACAAGGAGGCGGGCTCCGAAGCTGAGATCGGGGGAAGCGGCTTAAAGAGGTGCTGGCCTCCCCTCCCCCTGGTCTGTGCTGCAGGCCCTGCCCAGCCCTTTGCCTCTGCCCTCCCTGTCCCACATGCCCACTGCTGCCTCCCGGCTGAGTTAGAAAAATCTGATTTCTTTCGAGTCTAAACCGCCCAGGAGCCGGAAAGCTCAGCGCGGTTGGGTGGGAGTTGTTTGAAGCATGGAAAGCTGGGGCCTTAGCATATCCTAGGTGGGAGAGAGATTCTCTCCACACTTGGCCTCCTGAGGTTCTTTCTTCCTGTTCCTGGAGTTCGGAGAGTCCAGGTGGACACCTCTTGCTGGTACTAGGGAGCAGCTTCCTTTGGAACCAGCCCTGAGTTGAGCCAGGGTTGGGGGTTGGGGGACACTCAAAGCCTAAGGACCATGTCTCCACTGATGGAGAACCTGTGACAGGAGGGAAGCAGACCCCACCTAGGCTCGGACCCCAAACGGGTCCTGGATGAAGAGGGTGGGTTCTGAGGCCAAGGATTCCAGGTCTGAATTCCTGCTCTGCCATTTCTAGCTCTGGGCCTTGGGCCAGTCCTTCCTTCTCTGCTGCCCTGAGACTCAGGGCTAATAAGAGCTGCCTCCAGGACTCTGAGAGGTCCGAATGATAGGGCACATAGGATCCATTTGCAGGCACTGGCTCTTTCAGTCAGGTGTTGTCCTGGTCAGCAGTATGAACCCACAAGCCACTGTTGAGAAAGATGAGGCTTTCTGCTCCCATAAAGATGGATAGTCCCGGAAACCCACGAGGTCAGTTCTACTCTGTCCTGTGGGGTCACTGTGAGTCGGAATCGACTTGATGGCAGTGGGCTTGCTTGGTCTTTGGTTTGAGCATTTTCAGTCCGCAGGCTGCACAGGGGCCAGGCCTGTGTCAGGGGCCTAAGGGCATGTGAGTCTGGGTGTCCCAGCAGCAGACCCTGTGCAAATGGTTAATTTAGACGAGGGCTGGAAGGAGTGAGGGGAGTGAGACAGGGTCCTAGAAAGCTGCCTGTTCTCAAAGATTTACAGTCTCAGAAACCCTAAGGAGCGGCTCCACCCTGTCCTACAGGGTCACTCTGAGTCGCTTTCAACGGCAGTGAGGCTGGTTTTTGTTTTGGTATTCGTACAGTGGTTAAGCCACTTGACTTTAAAAGGTTGCCCTTTCAAACCTACCAGCCACCCCATGGGAGAAAAGACCTAGCAAGCTGCTCCCAGAAGACTTCAACCTGGGAAACCCACCAGCGCCATTTGACTCTGCCCTATGGGGTCCCTGTGAGTCCGATTCAACTCGCTGGCACTGGGTTTGGTTTTTTGGTTTCTCAAACAGTTCTCCTATGGGCCACCAGGAGTTCAGTCTCACTGAGGCACTCTGGGAGCCTCCAGAGTCATGATCCACCACATCCCCCTGTTTGATAAGGGCTGTGTCTGGCGATGTTTACATTTCTCTGCATGGAGGGAGGACAAGTGTGCTCCCTTAGCCAGACAAAAGCCGTGGGATGGAGAATGGCAGGGGTGTGCATTATGCAGTTTGGGGTGTGTGGGTCTAAGGGGTAGGGGCAGGCTGCTAATGGCTTCGTGCTTAGAGGAAGTGAGGAAGATGAATCTGGTGCTCCGCCTTCCTGTAGCTTGAGACCCAGAGAAGTGCACCAGAGAGGCACAAGGGCCAAGCGCCCTTCCACTGACACCGCTTCCTTTGCTGCCCTTCCTAGGACCAAATCGGTTTCTTCTATGTCCGAGTTTGAAAGTTTGCTTGACTGCTCCCCATACCTTGCCGGCGAACCCACCCTGGGCAAGAAGCTTTCCGGCAACCCCGCCTTTGCTTTTGTGAATCCCGAGCCAGGGGACCCCGAGAAGGAGGCCAAGGAAAAGCCCGGGCTCTCGCCACGGGACTGCGCCCACCTGGGCACGCTGGCTTGCCACAACCCCACCGGGAGACAGATGCAGCGCAGCCACACGGCTCCCGACAAGACCGGCATCCGAGTCTACTACAGCCCGCCTCTGGCCCGGCGCCTGGGCGTCCCTGTGGTCCATGATAAGGAGGGCAAGATCATCATCGAGCCCGGCTTCCTCTTCACGACGGCCAAGCCCAAAGAGTCAGCTGAGGCCGACGGGCTGGCCGAGAGCTCTTACAGCCGGTGGCTCTGCAACTTCTCCCGGCAGCGCCTGGACGGCAGCGCGGCGGGTGGCCCCTCGGCGGCCGGGCCTGGCTTCCCAGCCGCCCTGCATGACTTTGAGATGTCGGGCAACATGAGCGACGACATGAAGGAGATCACCAACTGCGTGCGCCAGGCCATGCGCTCGGGCTCGCTGGGGAGGAAAGTCAAGAGCACGTCCAGTCAGACCGTGGGCCTGGCCAGCGTGGGCACACAGACCATCCGCACGGTGAGCGTGGGCCTGCAGACTGACCCTCCACGCAGCAGCCTCCACAGCAAGAGCTGGTCCCCGCGCAGCTCCTCGCTCGTCTCGGTGCGCAGTAAGCAGATCTCCTCCTCCCTGGACAAGGTGCATTCGCGCATTGAGCGGCCGTGCTGCTCGCCCAAATATGGCTCGCCCAAGCTCCAGCGGCGGTCGGTGTCCAAGCTGGACAACACCAAGGACCGGAGCCTGTGGAACCTTCACCAGGGCAAGCAGAACGGCTCAGCCTGGGCCCGCTCCACCACCACCCGGGACAGCCCTGTCTTGAGGAACATCAATGATGGGCTGTCCAGCCTCTTCAGTGTGGTGGAGCACTCGGGGAGCACAGAGTCCGTCTGGAAGTTGGGCATGTCCGAGGCCCGGGCCAAGCCCGAGCCCCCCAAGTACGGCCTCGTGCAGGAATTCTTCCGCAATGTGTGTGGCCGAGCACCCAGCCCCACCTCTGCCGCGGGGGAAGAGAGCACCAAGAAGCTGGAGCCCCTCTCCCCGGCCAGCTACCATCAGCCAGAGAGTGTGGCCAGGATCCTGAACAAGAAGGCAGCCAAGTGCACCGCCGTTGAGGATGCCAGGCCTGCTGTCCTCCCCCAGGTGGGGAAGGATGGCGTCCTCCGGGATGGAGACGGAGCCACAGTCCTTTCCAGTGAGGTAGGTGGATGGGGTGGACAGGACCTTTTATCTTGGGGAGGTGGCTTATAAGATTGTGGGCTGTTAATACCCAAGCTCTTTCAGTTTTCAGACGTGCTGGGATGGGGTGGGTGGGTGGGTGTTGTCAGACTCAAGGGGTTCTTGTGCTAGAGAAATAAATCCCAGGCACTTTACTGAAGGTTTATGATCTCTCCTCCACTGCGCATTTCTGTAGAGGTTCAAGTTGATCATATCTGTGAGTCCGTGGAACTGGGACTTTGGTAGGGTTCCTGGACGCTTTTCCCTTTGAACTAAAATCCGCTTGAGATTTGGATGGTACGGGATTATTGGCAGATGTCTGAATTCCTCCTGCTTTGAACAGTTAAGGTTTAGATTTAGTACATTTTAGGGATGTGCTAGAGCTGGCTCAAACTGGCACATGAGGGCTGCCTGTACACATCTCTTCCCATCTCTTCTCTGGACACGGCACGTGGGTAACTTGGAATCCGCCATTGTAGCAGTATTTATACCATGGATATTGGCAGCTGCTCTAAATCAGGGGGTTATTTTACTTGGCTTTGTTTTGTTTCTAGAGAACTAGCTGGTAAACATTTCCCAAAATAAAACTGAATTCGAGCTTTAAGAATATATTAAAAGTCCCACCACTTGCCTATGAGTTTGTGCTGTGGGTGGCTCGTGAGTGGCTGTGATGCTAGAAGCTGTGTCGCTATTACTTCAAATGCCAGCAGGGTCCCCCAGAGTGAACCGGTTTCAGCAGAGCTTCTAGACTAAGAACAAACAATAGAGAAGGACTTGGCTGCCCTCTTCCCCCCTAAAGAGGAAGGGGCTGCTGGAAGCCTTATTCCTAGCTTTGAAGCATGGTCATGTACTCGAGGCCTAGGGAATGGAAACAGAACATTGTGAGAGACAGACGGGATCCTGGGGTCAGAGGGTCAGAAATGGGATTGAGGAGGAGCCGATTTCTCAGCGCAGAATTGACTCTGGTGACGGGCCCGTGGGAGTGGAGCCTTCAGGACCTTCATGTGCTGATGAGGCACGACTCAAGGTAAGGTGAAACAGATGCAAAGTTCTGCTAGCGATTGAGACTTGGAATGTTTGAAGTATGAGTCAAGGAAAATTGGACGTCATTCAAAATGAAATGACACACATAAAGATCGATAATCCTAGGCATTAGTGAGCTGAAATGGACTGGTATCAGAAGAGTCGCATGATTTTCCATGCCAGGAATAAGCCAATCAAGAGGAATAGCAGGACATTCATTGTCAAAAAGTACATGGCAAAATCAATCATGAAGTACAGTGCTGTCTGGTACGAGCATATTCATCTATCTGATATATATATATATCTCCTTCAAGGAAATCCAATCAGTACAACTATTATTCAAATTTACGTACCAACCACCAAAGCTAGTGATGAAGAAATTGAAGAATTCTATCAATAACTCAGTAGAAAATTGATCAAATATGCAATTGTTATCAAGGTGCATTGATAACTATGGGCTATTGGAATGCAAACGTTGGAAACAGGAAGGAACAGTAGTTAGAAAATATGGACCTAGGGATGGAAATGGAGCTGGAGATCACAGGATAGGATTTTTGTATGTCTGTTTATTAAATCACTTGATTGGGGGCTCTTACAGCTCTTATCACAATCCATACATATACCCATTTTGTCAAACACATCTGTACACATGTTGTCATCATCTTTTTCTTTTAAAAAAAAATCATTTTATTGTGGACTCGTACAACTCTTACCACAATCCATACATCCATCCATTGTATCATGCACCTTTGTACCTATGTTGCCATCATCATTTCCAAAAATTTTCTTTCTACTTGAGCCCTTGGTATCAGTTCATTTTCCCCTTCTATCCGCATCCTCCCTCTCTTATGAACCCCTGATAATTTATAAATTATTATTTTTTTCATGTCTTACACTGACTGATGTCTCCCTTCACCCGCTTTTCTGTTGTCCATCCTCCAGGGAAGGGGTTGTATGTAGATCATTGTGGTAAGTTCCTCTTTTCTCTCCCCACCTTTTCCTTACCCTCCTGGTATAGCTTCTCTCATTGTTGGTTTATCTGTCCTGGATTTCCTGTGTTTCCAGTTCTTATCTGCACCAGTGTACTTCCTCTTGTCTAGCCAGATTTGTAAGGTAGAATTGGGATCATGATAGTTGGGGGGAGGAAGCATTAAAGAACTAAAGGAAAGTTGTATGTTTCATCGGTGCTATACTGCACCCTGACTGGCGTGTCTCCTCCCTCAGACCCTTCTGTAAGCGGATATCCAGTTGCCTACAGATGGGCTTTGGGCCCCACTCCGTACTCCCCCTCATTCACAATGATATGGGTTTTTGATCTTTGATACCTGATCCTATCAACACCTTGTAATCACACATGCTGGTGTGCTTCTTCTATGTGGGCTTTGTTGCTTCTTATCTAGATGGCTGCTTGTTTATCTTCAAGCCTTTAAGACCCCAGATGCTGTATCTTTTGATAGCCGGGCACCATCAGCTTTTTCACCACATTTGCTTATGAACCATTTGTCTTCAGTGATCATGTTGGGAAGGTGAGCACAAGTGATAGAATTTTGCAAAACCAATGACTTGTTCATAGTAAATACCTTTTTTCAAGAACACAGAAGGTTACTGTACACATGGTCTTCTCCAGATGGGATACACAGAAATCATTTACTGCATCTGTGGAAGAGATGCTGGAGAAGCTCAATATCAACAGCTAAAACCAGGCAAGGGGCTGACTGGACGAGACCATTAACTCTTCATGTGTGCGTTTCGGATACAGCTTAAGAAAATCATTCCATGATCCATGTAGTTTTTCCATCACCGCTACCCTCCACCCCCACTTTCTGTATACTGACCTCAGTAACCACTAATAAACTTTGATATCTATAAAAAAAGAAAAAGAGTGAAAGCAAGTCCCTGAGAGCCAGAATATGGCGTTGCATTGAGTCGATCCCACCTGAATGCTGAGAACAGATTTGACATATTGAACACTAACGACAGAATTGATGAGCTCTGTAGGAGGACATCAAGATCATCATTCATGAGGAAAGCAAAAGGTCATTAAAAAGACAGGAAAGAAAGAAAAGATCAAAGTAGATGTCAGAAGAGACTTTGAAACTGGTTCTTTGTCATAGAGTAGCTAAAAGCAAATGGAAGAAATAATTAATTCAAGGAGCGGAATAGAAAATTTCAAAGGCAGCTCAAATCGACAAAGACATATTATAATGGAATGTGTAAAGACCTAGAATTAGAAAAGCAAAAAGGAAGAACTTGCTCAGCATATCTTAAACTGAGAGAACTCAAGAAAAAAATTGAAGCAAAACAAAAAATGGAAGCCTTGAGTTGCGATCTTGAAAGATTCTATAGACCAAGTATTGAACAATGTGGGAGGCATCACAAGAATACAGAGTCACCGTACCATAAAGAACTAGCTGACATTCCACCATCTCAGGAGGTAGCATATGAGTAGGAACCAATGGTGCTGAAGGAAGAACTTCAAGCTGCCCTGAATACGTTAGCCAAACACAAGGCCCCAAGAATTGATGGGATACCAATTGTAATGTTTCGACTGGATGATGAAGCACTGGAAGCACTTACTTGACTATGCCAGGAAATTTGGAAGACCAACACTTGGCCAACTAACTGGAAAAGATCCATTCCAAAGAAAAGTGACCCAAAAGAATGCTCAAACTATAGGAAAATATCATTGATATAGCAAGCAAGTAAAATTTTGCTGAAGATCATCCAACAACGGTTGCAACAGTACATTGACAGGAAGCTGCCAGAGGTTCAGGCCGGATTCAGAAGACGTGGAACAAGGGATATCATTGTTGATGTCAGATGGATCTTGGCTGAAAGCAAAGAATACCAGAAAGATGTTTACTTGTGTTTTATTGACTGTGCCAAGGCATTCAACCTTGTGGACCGTAATAAACTATGGATAACCTTGAGAAGAATGAGAATCCCAGAACACTTGATTGTGTTCATGTGGAACTTGTACGTGGATCAAGAGGATTCTGTTCTCATGTGAACAGAACAAGGGAATACTGCATGATTTAGAACCAGAAAAAGTGTGAGACAGGGTTGATTCCTTTCACCATGTGTGTTAGGCAGGGCTCTCTAGAGAAATGAAACCAGGAAAAAATATATTAAAAAATATTAAACCAGGAAATGCATGATTTTATATATATATATATATATATATATATATGAGTATAGGTTTATACAGCAAGAAGGAATATAACAGCTAATTAGTCCACACAGCGGTGCAGAGGACTCAGTTCAACTGACTTCCATGGAACAGCTAATGTCCTGGAAGTCCTTCAACTACGTGTGATGCCGGATCCAAGGTCAAGGAAGCTGACCGAGGAGTCCTCCCCTCCAGCAAGGCAGGCAGTCTGCCCACAGGCAGCAGCAGCAGGGTGGGTCAGCAACAGTCAGTAGCTCGGGGAGCTTAGCAAAGCAAGCCCAGATGGGATATTGAACTCAAACGGTGCGAGGCAACAGGATCCACCAGCCTCAAGCTCAAGCGATGTAGGCACCAGCAGGTGTACAGGGAGAAGCAGGTCTTGAAGAAGCCTCAAGCTCTAGCAACCAACACAATCCACAGTTTGGCCTGACCCATAGGTAGTGTAGCTCACAGGTTGGGGCAGAGAACAAGCTCCAGCGCACTGCAATCACCAGAGAGCAAGGGAAGAGGGGGGTGGGCCTTGCAGAGCCATTTATCTCTTTGCCCTCCAATCAAACTGCTACTGATGGATCCCACAGGTTCCTATTGGCCAGGTGGCACAGTAAACCTATCATCTGCACGCTGTGCAAATAATCCGAGAAACTGTTTTATATGAAAAGAATTTGGAATCGGTTGGAAGAAGGCTTATTAACAACATTCAGTATGCAAATGACACAACTTTGCTTGCTGAAAGTGAGGAAGACTTGAAGCACTTGCTGATGAAGATCAAAGTCAGCCTTCTGAATGGATTACATCTCAATGTAAAGAAGACCAAACCCCTCACAATTGGACAGCAGGTACCGTCATGAAAAATGAAGAAAAGGTTGAAGTTGCCAGCAGTACTGGCCAGCTAAATTGTTACAGGTTATTCTTCAGTATGGGTTTGGGGAATGCTACCTGCCCTCTCAGGAGTTCTTTCTAGGATTATAACCTATGGAAATATTCTCAGGGGTTGGAAAAGACACTTATTGAGTGCCTAACGAACCCTAGTAGCGTAGTGGTTACCCACTGGGCTGCGATCCTCATGGTTGGCAGTTCGAAACCAGCAGCAGCTCAACAGGAAGACTGGGTTTTCTACTCCCTTAAGCCGTTACAGCCTTGGAAACCCACGGTGAGCCCCTACCAGTCAGCATTGACTTGATGGTAGTGAGTGGATCGGCCCTATGCCAAATGTTTTACAAGCCTTATCAGTTTTGACTCTCACACCAACTTTGAAGGCTTCTTGCCCCTTCATTTGGAGAGGAGGAAATCAAAGGCTCAGAGAAGTTAAGTGCCTTGTCCAGGGTCACACAGCCAGGGAGTGGAAGGTTTGGGATTTGAACCAAACAGTTTTTTAACTCCTGTGCTTGAATCTCTCTGTGTTGTTAATAGTTTAAAAAATTAAAAAAAAAAGAAATCTACCTAAATGCATATCAAAAGTAAATTAGAGCAGTTGGTCAATGTATTTTCTTCCAGTGGAATAAATAAAAATAAAAAACAAAACTCACTGCCATTGAGTTTTTGTTGATTTATAGTAAGCCTATAGGACAGAGTAGAACTGCCCCGTGAAATTCTGATACTATTAACTCTTTTTTTTAAAAATTTATTTATTTTAACAATTTATTGGGGCTGACACAATTCTTCTCACAGTTCATACATATACATACATCAATTGTATAAAGCACATCTGTACAGTCTTTGCCCTAATCATTTTTTTCTCTTTTCTTCTTTTACATTTTATTAGGGACTCAAACAACTCTTACCACAATCCATACATATACATACATCAATTGTATAAAGCACATCCATACATTCCCTGCCCCAATCATTCTCAAGGCATTTGCTCTCCACTTAAGCCCCTTGCATCAGGGCCTCTTACTATTAACTCTTGTAGGGAGTAGAAAGCCTCGTCCTTCTCCCACAGAGCAGCTGGTGGTTTTGAACTGCTGACCTTGCGGTTAGTCGCCCAGCGTGTAACCACTATGCCACCAGTGGATGGTGGAATAATGCAGAGCCATTAAAACAGGGCCAGACATACATGGAGACAAGAGTTTCTGCTTTGCAAAGTTAAAATGTCGCTTCTGGAAGGTGCGTTCCTTTTGGTCAGTGTATGTGTTCGCTGTCATTGAGAATTTATCTTTCATCTGTAGGACCAGGACAAAGTGCACTTCCTTTTTTGTTTATTCCAGAATTTATTACAGGGAACATTGTGTCTATCTAAGGTGAGTAGAGGGGGAAAAAAAGAGTTCCTGGAGGGGCTGCAGCCCCTGAGAACGGATCTCGGGCATGGCTGTGTTCTAATTCCTTCCCTGGACAGCCTTCCCTGGCCTGACCCTGGGTGGTCAGTGCCTCTTGGCTCCTCCTGACCGCCTCCCCCCTTTTTCCTAGGATGCTGTTTGTGACTGCAGTGCCCAGTCTCTGACCTCCTGTTTCGCTCGGCCATCCCGCTCTGCCATCCGCCACTCTCCTTCCAAGTGCAGACTGCACCCTTTGGAGTCCGGCTGGGGTGGGGAGGAGAGGGCAGCACCCCCCAGCGAGTGACAGAACAGCTGAGCACCCCGCCTCAACCAGCCTGCCCTGGAGAGCAGAAGGGAACCAGTGGAGGCGAGGCGGGGGGGCCGTGCTCTCTGCATCCCCTCCCGGTGGAGGGGCCACAGCTGCACCACTGCCAGAACACAGCTGTCACATCAAGGTAAAGCAGGGTTTTGTGGTGACCACTGGATGGTGACGTCCGACTTCCCAGGGAAGACAGCGAGTGGGAGAAAGACCCAAACGGGTCTTTGGAAGCATCAACAGAGAAATCTGAGAGGACCCTCCCCCTGGGTCCTAAGATGGACCGGGCTAGCCTGGCCTGGTTCCACCTCATAACCTCTTCTTGGAAGATCTGCGGAAGGGCCACACATCGGCAGTGCCCTGTAGGAGAAAGGGCTCCCAGCTACTCCGTGACGACCACACACACCTTCCCTGGGAGAGCAAACTGCATCAAGACGAACAGCCCTTGTGCTTGGACTCAGCCCACAGCTCCCAGAGGAGCTGATCGCCACCCAGGGCCCACGCTTCCCTTCAGGGCCGCTGCCTTCCAGCCCGGCTGTCCGGGGCTACTGTGACTCTAGGAGGTATGATAGGGCTGGGCGTTGGGACCAAGTAGCTGCTTGGAATTCTGGAGCCCTGGATCTCCCTGCTCACAGCCTAGGTACAGCCTACAGCTGAGGTGGGAGTGTGCGTGGCTCAGGCCCTGCAGCCATTGGAACTGCCCCCCTTGCCAAGATGATGTGGGGGAGGCCCCAACACTCATCCACACTGACAGAAGCAGGTTAGAGTTAGTCTTAAGACCTGGTGCACACACAAAGGCCTCAGCGTCCACTGCCTTGACTTTGGGCCTTTCCCCGCAGCCTGAAGGGGGCGCCACATTGTCACCCTGTTTACATCCGGGGGCTGGTGGAGGACAAAGCTATTTCCAGTTAGAATCTTCTGATTGGCCAGGTCAGGGAGCACTCTAGGAAGGACCCCACAGTAGAGTGGGGCTCAGAAATGCGTTTTTGTTTATTTGAACCTTCAAATAAACGCCTAGATGGCTTATTTGAATTTTCCTTATTATAATATTTAAGGTCGTTTATTTTAATAATTTAATTTACCCCTGAGTTCCGAAGGTAATTTATTGGAGGTTGACATGTATTCTTGCCACTGGCACAGAGTAAGACTTCTAACACCATGGACAGGCTTGGGGTCCCCATGGGGACAAGGTAGCTCAGCCGCCAAGCTCAGGTCTCCTGGCTCAGGTTTGCAGGTCTCTGTTGGCCTGCTCCCCCAACACCACTGACCAGTTAGCTCAGAGGACACATGGTACTCGCCCTGCTCCCTGAGTTGACAGTCTGTAAGTGCTCGCTGACAGAGTGGAGGGCTGGACTGGCATCAACCCATTGGCATCGAGTCAGTTCTGACTCATGGCGACCCTACAGGGCAGAGTAGAACTGCCCCTGTGGGTTTCCCAGACGGTAACTCTTCACACAAGCCAACTGCCACAGCTTCCCCTGGGGCCTCAGCTCCGTGGGTTACCACTGCACGACCAGAGCTCCCTTGGACTTCCCAGACGCTCTCCATGTCGCTTCTCGCTGCCCTCCCTCCGACACCACCTTCAGCAAGTGAGCCAGCCATAAATGGCTGAGGCTGTGTACCAAGAGCGGGGAGGCCCTGCGGCTTCCGGAGTGCGAGCACACAGGCAAACGGGACTGACCTGCCAGAAGGCCTCTGATGGCAGCTTTGTGCGTGGATCCCAGAGTACCCACCTGCCACAGTTCTGGCCAGCCTTACCACTCGGCTTCCTGGCTCTTCTCCCAGGCCCTACACGCCACTGCCTGCCCTTCCCGCCACGTGCGTGGGAGGTGCCCGAGCGATCCAGCCTATTGAGATGTGGGTGATTAGATACGGCTCCCCGTTGGTGTCAGTCCACTCATTTTGGTGGCACACCTGCTCATGTAGACACAACACTCCTGTCACTCCTGGCATCCCGAGCGGGAGCACCAGGATGAAAACGACGCTGTCTGCGGAATTTCCTACCAGGAAGACCCAAAGCCAACAGCTTTTCTAGCTTTTCCCCAGGACTCGAGGCACCCTGACCCCCACCAGCCATCACCCTGACCTGCCCTCTCAGGGTCACGTGGACCAGCTACCCAGAGTCCTTCCTCTTCTCTCCCATCGGCAGGCTCTGGCCAGTCTTACCAGCCACACCCCCGTGCCATCGTGACCTGTGTGGGCCTGTGGAGCCAGGGGCCAGAGGATGCCCCTGCTCCCCAGCCAGTGACTTCAGTGAGGCCTCTCCCAGGTTAGCTCCAGGAGAGGGCACTCACAGCAGGCCACAAGTCACCAGAGGCCTTCTGCCACCTTTCCGAGCTACAGAGGGCCAGGGAGGCTGCTCTCCTAGCCTTGGGGGCAGAATTCTCATGGGACCAGAAGCCCTCCACCTACAGACCGCTCAGCCTTACCACCGTCTCGTCCAAGATTGTCCATGCTATTGTCTTGCCTGGCCCCAAGCCAGCGTCGCGTCGGAGGCTCTAGCTCTCGTTGTCCCACAAGCCCCGTTTCTAGTTCCTGCATGCCACTGTGCAAGACCATGTCTCGCCATTCTTACCGAAGCCTCCAGACCTGGGCTTTCAGCGGGTTCAAGATGTTCCATGTAAATATTGATTTGGTTTGATTTTTAGCATTTTAATTGGTAACCGGTCGTGTTTCTTTTTGTGGGGTGGGGGGATGGTTTGTAAACGCTCTCTACTCTTCTGGAATGTAATTTCTAAGTTTGATTTGTTTCTTCAAATGCCTTTGGAGTCTTGGTAACATTCCCAAAGCAGAAAACTGCCTGACCCACAGTAGGGATTTCTGTGGAGGTTTGGGGGTCCCGGGAATGCTGCCCTTCACCCACCTCTCTCTCCTACTACCCTTCTGCCTTTTTAATGCCCCACCCTTTCCCCCCCTTCACCCCCTCCCATTCCCATTCTCTACTACCAAAGTCTCGAGGAACCTTGGGGTCCAAGTCCCTTAGAGTCTCCTTGGCTCGGGTCCATGGGTTGGCACCAGCAGATTAAAGAGAAGTGGCAGGGTAGAGGGTGGGGGTGGTCAGGGTTGACCCTGAACTGGGCAACTTCACATTTCTTATAGCTGATTTTTCTCCAGAGCCAAATGAGACCCTCCTGGGAGAAATGGTGTCTATAGGAAATGAAATTTCTTGAAATGTCTTGAAATGAAAATCAAACCACTTTGGTTCATCAGTGGGTCTTGGGCTGTGCGTGTGTAAAGTATCCAAATCCAGTTCTCCATCTCCCTGCCAACTGTTTTTCCTAAAGACTGACCCGATTTCAAAACACCTTTACATGGTCTTGCTTCTTTGAACTTAAAGTGTCCCACCCCCACCCCCTTTGATCTCCCCAGAGACTCTCCTCTACCAGCTGCCCTCCCAGGTGCCTGCAATCTTACCGCCTGGCTTTTGTGGACAAGGCCAGTGAGTGTGGCTCCCCTGGCCCACACTCATGCACCTTTCGTGGTTTTTCATTCAACCTGAGCACACCCAGCTTCTAGGCCCTACTACCCTCCCACCCCCCATCCAAAATGCCCTTCCTCTTCCAGTCTCCTCAGCCCTCTGAACCCTTAGAAATCATCATCCCCAGCACACCCAGCCTAGAGCACTTTACTATTTAGACATGACGTCCCTGCCCCATCTCCTTCAGGTCTTTCTGGAGTATTAGGCTAGAACCTTGGGCTGCCAGATTCCCCACTTCAGCTCTGCCTTGCGTCCTGTGCAAACCTGCTGCCCACACTGCCTCACTGAGGACTTTGAGTACAAAACACCAAAGTATGTCACTGCAACCCCCGAATGGAACAGGGCTACTCTGAGTCCCTGGTCTCCCTGGGGGCCCTTGCATCAGAATCTGATAAGAGTTTATGAAAAATGCAGATTTCTGGTCCCCACCCCAGACTTCAAGGCCAGGAATCTGCATGGCTAACCAGCCCATAGGGAGAGCCTCTACCACCCCTGGCCACCCCATTTGTGTTCACCGCTTTTTAAGTCAGTAACCACGCGTGCTCTCTCCAGAAGAGCACCATGCTGGGAGTGTGGGGTCCTGGTCCTCAATCCAACCCAGAAAACATCAGAGGCCATTTACAGTCTGAAGTGCTAAGTGTCCGATAAGACAACAGAATGAGAAATCAGAAGGCAAAAATTATTGCCCAAAGTTCCCCGAGATTATTCCCACAATCACCCCATTAAGTTTTGTTCTTGAATTCCCGGCTAGCCGCAGTAAAAAGAGAGACACATCAGGTTACATAACTCTCCTTGTCCAGTCCGGGAACGCAAGCACATGTGCCCCCAGGATATAAATCCTACTACTTTATAGTCCATGTCTTTCAATGCACTGAGCCAGTTGGTATAAAAACAGGTGAGCCCTAAGATAATCTAAATGTTTTCCAGGTGGTTTTTTAGAAAATAACAAACTGCCAGCCACTTGAATGATCTTGGTCAGATCGCTCAAGGCTATTGTATGCCTCAGTTTCCCCAGCTATAAAGTGAGGGTCATGCCCTTCCTACCTCACGTGGTGGTGGTCAGGACCAAATACAATACCGTGCCTACGAGTCTACTTGGAAAAGCATAACGTTCTACACAAGGGAAAGGGATCTGAGCTGGACCCAGCCCATCCGTGCCCGGCCCTAGGAGTGTGACATGCACACCAGCCCTCTCACTGAGTCACAGTGAATGGAAAGGGGCCCCAGATCATCCAGACCAACTCAGATTCAAGCTGAGGATTCAGAGACGAGAGAAACTCACCCCAGGTCACACAGCAAACCAGAGACAGGGCCAGAACCAGAGCCCATTCAGGTGACTGGGTCTCAGCAGGTGCTGCATCACCGATGGTGAATGAGCCCTGCCCTGCCTTTCTGTGGCCCTGGGTGAGTCCCTTTCTCTCTGGGCTCAGTCTGTTTGCTCCCTTCCCACCCTCCCTGGTCTCATTCCCTACCACCACCACCCCTCCCCCAAGGTTCTCCTCCTCACCTCCCCCACTCCCTTGCTGTGTCCTACCAGCAGGTCCAGATCCACTGTTGGTTTTCCTCTGTGAAGTCCCAGGATACTTGTAGCATGTCACTCGTCCCTCCCAGAGTGGCTGGCCCAGCATTGCTCCCTCCTCCTGGGTTTTCCTGTCAACATCTGCATTTCTCCCACCTCACTTTCTTGTCCCACCCGAAAAGTACCTGTGTGGTCTCCCAACTCTAGTATTTTCCCTCAGATTGGGTGGTACATCCTAGCTTCTAATGTTTATTTTGTATTTCCTCACACCCAAGGGGGCCCCTCCTCCAATACTGCAGGCAGCCCCAGCCTGCCTGCCCTTCTCACTGGGCTCCACACAGCCTCAGCCACATCCTCCCCAGCCCCGGTTCCACCTCTAAGAACGTTGACTTCCTGTCTGCTCAGCCTCAGCACTTCCCATGGAAGAGGAGGAGGAGGAAGAGGATGTGTGTCTGTCTGACACCCTCCAGTGCGTCTCCTCTCCTCGGAGTCCCACCACCTACAGGGTAACACATCCTGGCAGAACTGATGGCTAACTGACCCACCCTTCATTCCTCTCAACAGTATATGGAGTCTGCAAAGTCCATGGGCCCAAAAAGCAAAGGGGATATTGGGTCTGAGTCCCCTGCCTACCCTCTTCTTCCCTTGTCTGTCCCACTGGTCCTGTTCCCCATTCTGCCTTCCCTTCCCCAGCCCTCTGGACAGAGGACACTTTTGGGTTTCCTTTAAACATCCTTGAGGGACCAAGGCGTCTTGAGGGGTAATAGGTGCCTGGATTCCTTGTCACATCCCATCTTGAAGCCACTCAAACTGCTCTCATGGAGAGGGGCCTGGCCTGCTTGAATCTAGGATTTTGTGACCAGCACCAGGATTGGGTGCCTCTCGTGGCTTGGAGACCTTGCAGCAGCATCCCCTCTCTGCTGGGCCCCAGAATCCCGTCTCCTCTCTCAGCTTTGCCACTGATCTCTGTGCCTTTAGTTTACCTTTCTGCACAGGGGGCTTACCACACGACCCTTGGGGGCCTCTAAGGCTGAACCTTACCAGCCATACCCCGGGTCCCTGGTACTATCCAAAGGTACAAGGTCGCTGAGGATGATGTGATCAGAGGTATCATTCTAGCCCAGAGATTCTCAAAGCATAGTACTGGACCACATCAGCACCCCCTGGGAACTATTAGAAATGCAAGTTAATGGCCCCACCCAGGCCCACTGAATCAGAACCTCTGGGCTAGGACCCAGCAATCTGGGTGTCAACAGCCTCCTAGTGATTGACTTGAGAGTTGGCACCTGGTGATGGAGACTACCAGTTGGTGCAGCCAAGGGAGGGACTGGGAGTGGCCCATGTAGAAATAGCAGCTTTCTCTGGTCTCCTGAGAGATTAGGAATCCATCCCTCCAACCAGGGGTCTCTTATTGGAAACTGGAGGACAGAGAGAAAAAAATCTATTTCTCCTCGACTAGCCCCTGGGTTGGCTCTGATCACTTCTCCCACCTGTCTGGATTTTATGGGGTTGCGAGAGCAGGGCAGGATTAGGAGCACTGGGGAGCAGGAGGTGACATATCCTGTCCATCCATCTCGTGGGAACCTCACGAGTCCAGTGGCCTCCTTCCAAATGGCAAGAAACCTAACTCCTCAAGGAAAGAATCTCCAGCCATGCCCACCCCCCACCCCCCAAGGAAGACCTTGTAGATAGTGCCAAAAAATCAGCTCCAAACCCCAGAGACTGGGCAAGAGAATCAGAAGCTATCTCTCCTCTACCTGATCCTTCTGCCTAGCACCCCGCCAATACTGTGAAGCCCCCTTTTGCTTGGCCTGGTTTCCTGGTGGTGGTCCTGCAGTCGTGGGCCCTGGGGGACCCCCAGGGAAAAGGCCTTGGAAGGGAAGGGAACAAGGGCATCCTTGGGCCAAACTGTTCTCCTCGCCTGTTGTTCCCCACACTGTCTTCAAAAAAAGGCTCCTTCCCCAGAATGGATTGACTGCTTAGGATGACCATGGCCCAACCCACCAGCTCTCCCCACCCCGATGTCTTATTTCAGACATGAAAATAACTGTACAGTGTAAACTTACAAAGGGTTTTTAATGGTTGTAGATTGGAAATAAAGTATGTCATATGAACCGTTTCCACGGGTTTGGCCTCCTCTCTGGTCTCCTTGGCAGGTTGGGTGGGGCCCCCAAGAGATTTGAAACCTGACTCTATCCCACCTCCAGCTGCTTGGGAATTGGGAAGGTCTGGGAATGCCAGAGCTAGCTGGCTGGTTGAAGTCACTTGGTAGGGGCCATCGTGTGTCCCCAGCTGCTGACTGCTGACACCGCTGAGTACTCAAAAGCATTCAAAAAGAAGATGGAATTGTGACTCCTTCTACCCATCTTTGAAAATGTATCATATGAAAAAGGATATTTTCCACATATTCCTTATCTATTGCAATTATTTATCAGAAAACACTATCACATATAAGTTTTGTGGGTCAGGAATTCAGGTCTTGGGTACTTAATGACTCAAGCTCTCATGAGTTTGTAGTTCAGGTGTTGATCGACATTCAGTCACCTGAAGATTGGACTCACTCACATTTACTGGTAAGTCGGTGCAGGCTGTGGGCAGGCGGCCTCAGTTCCTCACCATGTGGGTTCTCCATGGGACTGGTTGTAGGTTCTTACAACAGTTGATTTCTTTTTTAACTCTTATCACAATCTATCGTGTCAAGCACATTTGCTCATTGATTTCTTACAAGTAGTTGATTTCCCCAGAGCAGGATGAAAATCAGAGTGTTCTTTATGATTTAGCCTTGAGTCATACACTATCATTGCTACCCAAACCTTGCTGGTAATACAGGTACCCTTTCAGTGTGGAAGGGCAGGAGCATCAGGGGTAGGGGGTCATGGGGAGCCACCTTGGACTGTAGCAACCACCTAGTTAACAACTCCTCTTTGTTGAGGGCCTCACAGCAGCCAGGCCTCTGCTAGGCATTGGGAATACAACAGATGGTCCTGGAAGCCAAGGTCAGTGGCCGTGGGGAGTTGAGGGTGCCAGAGGAGCCGGGAAAGGCTTTGCGGAGGAAAAGACATCTGAGCTGAGGCTGCAGATGGGAATGCTGACCAGATGAAGAGAATGGGCTTGGGCAGAGCACTAGATGAGATGGCTCCCGGGAGAAGGAGTGAAAGCCTGCTAGGAGAGCAGAGCACAACTGGGGAACTGAGCAGAAAATGATGAGACAAGAGGCAGCAGCGTCTGATGACATGATGCCTTATAAGCAAAATTATTTTTATATCCCGAAGAATTCAAAGCAGGGAAAGGCCATGGATCGGGTCTATATTCTATGAAGTAATAGTCTCACTGTGCCCCAGGATGGCCAGCCTTGTTGGGGAACACTGCACTTCATTCTTGGGCCAATGACAAATGAATGGAAAGAGAAATTAGGCACAAAAGTTGGGGACTCAATTGAGTACCACGCAGCTCCCAGAAAGTGGTACGCAGGGAACCAAGAGTAAATCTCTGCTTTTAGACCTCTGTTAAAACTTTAGGGTGGCATTTCAGAAAGGCAGATTCCTATCTCTTGCTAGAAAACTTTAACAACCCTTCGTTTCACATGTTGTGACCTTTTCACTTCAAGGCGGTTTCAGATCTGAGAGGACACTGCTCGCTGGGGATCCCAGGCTAGTAAGGGGGAGTGGGGCAGGGGAGGCTCTGGCCTCGGGACAGGCTCACACATGACTTCTCAGCTGAGAATTACTTAACATTGGAGAAGATTGCCAGGAAAAGGCAGGACTTCCCAGGCAGAGGGAAAGCCTTCAGCAAAGGAACTGACACTTGAAGCAAGAGGACGACCTGCAAATAATTTGGAGATAAGGACTGGTCTGAGGCCCCGAGAGCTCTAGAACTCTGCCCCTGTAATAAATAAAAAACCCACCGCCTAGAGCTGATTCTAATAGTGGCCCTATGTCGCGTTTCCGGGGCTAAATCTTGACCAGCAGTCTCATCGTCCTGCAGCGCGCAGCTGATGGGGTTTGAACCACTCTATAGAGCAGGGGTCCTCAAACTTTTTTAACAGGGGCCAGCTCACTGTCCCTCAGACCCATTGGAGGGTCGGACTATAGTTTTAAAAAAATTATGAACAAATCCCTATGCACACTGCACAAATTTTATTTTGAAGTAAAAAAACAGGGGCAAAAACATCGTGCTGGCCAGATTAATGTCCTCGCGGGCCGCATGTGCCCCGTGGGCCTTGGTTTGAGGACGCCTGCTATAGAGGGTACCAGCCCATAGCCAAACTCAAGAGCCCCACTGGGGTTCTTTAATGTATTAAAGAGCTACATGCACACCAAAAGTGCCCGCAAACCGATGCTCTCAAGTCAGTTCAGCTACCGCTCTATGTGCAATTCGTTCCGGGAGCTGACTGCCGCAGCTTTCTCCGCAAGACGCAGCGTTCGAAAAGATCTCCCCGTGCGCAGCCGAGCACTCAATTACTGCGCCACCAGGGCTACCTAAGGGGCTCCAAGAGGAAAAAAATCCACGAGCAGGAGCGATAAGGTTGTGCAAACGGATTTCCAGTCCGCCCCGGAAGAATCACTGTTCACAATTCAGAGGATTAGGGGAGGAGCGACCCTCACGGTGGCGTGGCGGGACAAACCTTCAGACGTGGGCTAGTACCTCTCCGGTGCTTTGTTTCCCTAATTTACATGGGCGCTGTCCCGGGAAGGTCCTGCAAAACGTGTGGCGGAAGAAGCTGTGACGTGTCTGGGCGGGACCGAGAGCGCGGAATCCCGGTTTACGCATGCGCCGCTGGCGCGGCCCTGAACTGCGCATGCGCCGCGCATGCGCGCTGGCCTGGCGGGAATTTCGGGAGCCGCGGCGGAGTCGCTGCAGACCGGCCGTGGCATCTTCCCTTCACTGAGAGTCGTAGCGGCTCAGGGCTCCGCAGGGGACCTGGGGCTACGGGAGAGGGACCTTCAGCTTGTATTGCAGGAACGGAGTCTTAGTGTTGGATGGACGTCACTCCGAGGTCAAAGCCTTAAATATCTCCTCCGCCGCGACCCAGCTCACTCCGCCCCTGTGTTTTTGGCGTCGGACCAGCCCCTGCCGCCATTTTACCGCCCCCTGGGCGGTTCCGGGACTCCCTCCCGGCTGAAGAAATCCGACGGGTGCAGGGTGTAGAACCTACTACGGACTAGACTCCCGAACCGTGATTGAGGCCGGAGTTCGAATTCCACCGTGAACCAGGCTCCCCTCGAATCCCCTTCTGAGCCTCAGTTCCTCGCTCTGCCAGGTTAATAGCAAATTTCCTGGAGTTGTAGACAGGATTAACTGGGAGAGTGGGGGCAGATTAAGCACTTCCGTAGGACAAGCCCTGGCTCACTTTAAATGACAGTTGAATCTGTGATGAAGGATTTAGCCGAGCGCTTAACCACCGCGCCACCAGGACTCCTTCAATGCAGAGTAATTGGGAGAAAAGCCAAGGGAGCGAGGGGTATTCCTACGCCCTGTAGAAGTGCCTAGGAGGTGCTAACCTGGGTGGGCGGATTCGTCAGGCAGAGAGGATTTCTTGGGCACAATGGGTTGGTGTGAGGCGGGTAGTCCAGAGGGACTGGAGAGGCCGAACCCTGCCCCAAAGTACCAGAGCCCCCAGTTAAACCAGGGCTGAAATGTGCAGAACAGATCACCTTGTTTTCTTATTTTCAGGATTGTCTTCCCAGAATGGCTTCAGTGACTAGATCAGGTGTGGTTGCAGGTGAGTGTCCCAGAGAAAGGCAGTACCTTTTGCCTCTTGGGTTTCAGGCTTGCTGGCTCTCGGTGGCAACACATAATTAGTGTTTGCAGACCTGCTGCGCCAGTGTTTCCATGATCCTGGGCACCTTTTCCCCCCCTACCTTTTTGCACAGATGCTTTGTTGTGATGGGGTTAATTCTGTATTATAACCTTTTTTTTAATAACAAGTGCCAGAAGAGGAGCCGGTGATGTCTGTGACTCATGCTCATCCGTTGGAATCATGTTCCAACCCTGTGGACGTTTGTACTAAATCACCTGCTTCCCTGGAGATGGCTCAAAACTGTGCAAAGGAAAGAAGTCACCTTGGGTCTAGCCCCCCAAAAGGAGGATATTGTGATCTCAACCACCTGGAAGGACTTCAGTCCAAGTCCCTTCATTTGTCCCCCCAAGAACATTCTGCCCATCATCAAAGCAGAAGGCAATCCTGGCGGCGAGCAAGTTTGAAAGGAGTGAACCGGCGGAAGTCACTGCTTCCCTTTGACCAGGGCATCACAGGTGGGGTGCTATCTACATAAGACAGTGAAGTTCCAGCTCAGGTAGAGCCAATGAGGCATGACAAAGAGCATAGGAGAATAGACTTTGCTACTTAATAGCTCTGTGACTTTGAGCACTTTCCTTCATATGAACTCTGGACCTGTTTCCTCATCTAATGGAGACCATACTGCCCACCTTGTGGGGCATAATTTTAAATACGAATGTAAAACACCTAGTGAGTGTTTTTAGTGTTACTGCTGTTTAAGTCATATTAGTTGCCGCTGTAATCTATACCATGAATAGAAATTGTAACTTGCAATTCTTAAACATTCCCCTTCAGGAGGATAGGTGACGTTATAGATCCCTTGTGGCATTCAGCCTCACATCCTATTATACAGGGGAGCAGAAGGTGAACGGCTTGGTATGATTATAGGCTGAATAACTGGCAGTATCTCAAGGAAGATACACAAAAATATCTAAAGTGAAAACTTAAGTCTTTAGGGATGCTACATTTTAATGTAACATAGAAAGGTGTTTATACCATTTTTTAGAGATTCTGTGTGAATTACTATTGTAACTGAGCGAACTGCAGGATTTAATGTGCAAAGTCTGGCATATATCGGGAAGAACATACTAGCTGTATGACTGGCTGGTATTTAACTACTTTTGCTTTAAGGTCCTTGCTACATTGGAGATGGTAGTCGCACCTATCACACACAGGGTTGTGTGAGGATTGATTGAGTTGACTTATCTATAACATATTATCTGGCACAGTAAACTCAAGTGCTAGCTGTTAATATTTTTAAGGTATCACCTCACTTCAGGTGACCAGATGTCTAGAAATAAATTGGGTAATGTACCTGCTTAGCATATCAAAAAATGGCTGCTGCCAGGTCTGCCTATTTACTTTAGAGATGTGCCAACGGGGCATCAGAACTCTTCCTCAGATTACTCCAACCTTCATTTCCAGTCTAGAGCTTGTGTACTTCAAATTCTGAGTATCAGAAAATCACAGGTTCTCTCCTAGTTGTATCAGACTACCTACCAGACTTTCTCGATTACAGACAAAGGATCCAGTTTTACGTGGCAACAGGAATTAAAGAGAAGCTATAAAAAACAGCCAGCTTAGGCTGGGGGATTGCAGAAAAAAAAATGCATCCCTCATAATTCTCAAAATAGCTTTTCTCTGTTGTGGAGTAGCTGGTTTTATTTAAATTGAGATAACGGTAATTTAAAATCAACAATGCAAAAGTTAAAAAACAAACCCAATTTATACCTTTTAAAATTGCTTGAGGATTCAGTGGCCTAGTTATATAAAATGTTTCTGGAGATCATTCAATTCCAGCTGATAATTCATGTGACCTTAGAGAAGTTATCTGTTTATTACCTAACCGTTGTGCTAGTTTCAACATTTGTAACATGGAATTGATAAGAAAGTGCGTGCCTGAGTATTAACTGAGGTGTGAAGCGTGTCATGAAATGCCTTTTATATAGTTTTCAACAAATGGTTGGTGTTATTCGGTCATTATAGAGAGGCAGCATGATAGAAAGCACAGGTTTGTGAAAAGCACCGATTCTGGTGACAGGCTTGGGTTTGTGTTCTTTCTCCATGATTCCTGGCCTCAGATATATCATTTGCCCTTCCCACTTCCATTTCCTCTCCTATCAGACAGCTCGGCATAACCTACCGGGTTTATAGACAGACTTACGGTGATGTAGCTAAAGCACATGAGTGCCCATTATAATGTTCAAATGCACCTGTCCCCTTTGTTCCAGTGGTGAATGTGAATCATCAAGAAGAAAGCTTTTTATCATAAGTCTGATTGTTTTTGTTATCTTGTTTAACAAGACAAGATTTTAGTGTAATACATGGAAATATTTGTCATATTTGTCAAAGTTTGGCTGCATGGATTGGTAAATGTCATTCCTTGCTGTTCCTGGACAAACTAGGTGTGACTATATGTGTGAGAGTTCTCCCTTTAACCAGAGAGGGCTGCTTGGGCATTCTTGCCTCAAGTCGGACTGCATCAAGAGGGATGAAGTTTTTCAGCTTTTTTATTTTTCTAACTATCCATCTCTTTAACGTGATATTTTATGTTAGCGCTCAGCAGATCCATCAGTGTTGACTTAGCAGAAAGTAAACGGCTTGGCACACTCCTGCTTTCCAGTTTCCAGGTGAGGTGCTTGGGGCTGGGAAATGCTTTGTTGGTTTTTTTTTGTTTTTGCAACTCAATGTCACGGCCCCAGACAGAAATTGGTACCCTGAGATGTATTGGTTAAGATTAAATGACGTTTTTCCATAATTAGGATTAATTTAAAGGCCAGATTTAATCCCAGCCACTAATTTCTCTTTGGACTGGGCGTTCAAATCACATGGAATGCTGCTAACAGAGATTTCCCTGGTTTCATATCCTTTGTCCATGGGCACCAAATAATGGGAATTTATAGTGTGTAATTTCTGTCTGATTACTAAAACAGTATATGACCCATGTTATATAATTATATACTTGTGTGTTGTATAAGCTGTTTTTCAGCACATTTTTAATGCAATTTTTGTGGTAAAATTAGGTGCCTCCGCTGATAATCAGGTTGGCTTATACTTGAGCATATATAGTATGTAGGCAACTAATGTAGGTAAGCATTGCTAATGAATAGTTTTGAAAATAAGAGTGCAAAAAAAAGCAGGATATAGCTTGGGGGAATCTGAAGTTGGCAAGTCTTGGAAAGGTCCCCAAACAGGGTTTCACCAGCTCACACCCTCATCGTTGATTATGAGGATGGCTTCCACACTCCCACTCATTAATACAGACCCTCAGCTGTGGCTTTTGTAACCCAACTACTTTAACGCTTGGTTCACAGAGATTGGGGACAAAGGTTCTTTGGGCTAAACAGCATGTTATTTGTGTGAATTAAATGACCAATTTTTTCCCTGAAACAAAAGTGTAAATGCATAGTGAAATCAACAAAGTTTTTTCTTCTTCTAGAACTTATTTATAAGCAAACCCTGAGTGACATCCAACTCGTATCAACCTATATTTAAGAACCAACTTCCTGTAAAGCCTATTATATTTTATATTAAAATGGCCAAGGTACATACAATGGTTCATAATAAAACAATTGCTACTTTACAATACCCATCTAAACATCATTATTGCTATATTATTTATAAAGATATTTTAGTGCATCTATTTAAAAAAATCATTTTATTGAGGGCTCTTATAACTGCACCAGTTGTATCAAGCACATATATATGTTGCCATCATCATTTTCAGAACATTTTCTTTCTGCTTGAGCCCTAGCATCTGTTCCTCTTCCCCCCTCCCTCTCCCATCCAAGAATACTATATTCTAAGACTTTTAACTATTAGATATAAACAGTATCTAACTGTTGTGAATTGGGTTCAGATTTGACTTGGAGATAGGAAGAAATGGAGCTCGTTAATAATCTAGGGGTTGCTTATGTGTGAAAGTCTTAACCTAAAACATAGAATCAGCTCTTCCCATAGCAGCCTCTGAGGTGATCTGTCAAAATGGTTCCCTACTAATTTGACCCAGAAACTCCACAAAATCATGCAAATCAAGAGGGTTGAACCTTGGGGTCCATCTTAAGGACACCCACGAAACTGCCCAGGCATCAAGGGTAGGCATGTCCTGAAAGCCACTAGATATTTGAAAGCTGTCACTTTGCAGAAGCCATATTCCCTTCAGACATTGTTGCTAGTAGGTGTACCCAAGCCAAGCAGTGGGGTCGGACCCAGCTCCAGGGTCAGGGGCCTAAAAAGAGTGCTGGATTTTTGGTGCGTGTGCTTAAACATGCAGAGCGTGATGCTGGACTTAAAGGGTTACATGCGGTTCTCTGGTCATTGCACATATCCAGGTGACAGCTCCCAGGATGCATTGCTGGACTTAGAGCTATGGTCAGGTCAGTTCATACCATGAGCTCCTGCTACACTGAAATAGTTTTTCTTGAAAAGGAACAAATTGTCCCTAAACCAGAAAAGGAGGTTGCACATAAGAAAAAAATCTCCCAGAAGAAACTGAAGAAACATACTCTTGGCCCAGGAGTAAAAGCTTAAAAGAAAACAGTTTTTAAAAAGAATTGTATAATTTTATACTTTACTAAGCATTATAAAATTACATGAACTCAAGACTGGCCTGGTAAATCTCAGTGATACTGAAAATGCTTTCTTTCCGTAGTTCTCTGTTAAGAAATTGGAACCTTTCCTAAAGGACACCAAGGGCTTCAGTCTTGAAAGTTTTAGAGCCAAAGGTAAGTTGCTAGAAAAGATAGTATAACCCTAGATTGCACCCTCTTGTACACTGTTAATCCTCACATGCAGGATGCCTTGTGGTTTTGTAAGTAATTGAATACGTACTTATCAGTCTTTTAACAATTTATCTTGCAGTTCCATATTGCACATAGAGCTGCCTTGACACATCAATAGCCATATGCTATTGCTTTATATAAATGTACCATATCTGGTTTAACCAATTTTACTTTGGGGTTTTAAGACTGTTTCCAGTCTTTTACTAATATAATAGTGCCCTTAAAATCTTTTTACAGAAGTCTTTTGTTACATGTGCAAATAAAAATAAGACAGATTCCTAGAATTGAAGTTCCTGGTATGAAATGATAGGAGTGCTTTACATAGAGCGGATACCAATATATTCCCTCGCCAGCAATATGTCTAAAACTTTCTCACACCAACAGTTTTATCACATTTAGATTTTTATTTATTTTAATCTTATTGGGGGAGTTCTTAACAACTCTTAAAGTAATCCGTCATTCATTTGTATTAAGCATGCTTGTACATATGTTGCCATCAACATTTCCAAAACATTTTCTTTCTATTTGAATCCTTGGAATCAGCTCCTCTTTTTTCCCTCGCCCCCAAATTTAGATTTTTTTTTTTTTTACTATTCAGCATGATAAAGGTGTAGCTTTAACTTATATTTCTTTTAGAGGCTAAGCGTCTAAAATGTTTTAGAGCCATTTGTACTTTATTCTGTGTATTATCTCTTTAAACTTGAAAGTGGCATGATCTCTTTTCTGTTAGTTTGTAGGAAATTTTTACATGTTAAGGAAATGAACAATTTGTGAAATAAGTTAAAAATATTTTTCAATTCTGGGTAGTAATTACTAACAGTGCACTACACAATAACCCAGGGTCAGCAATACTGTTACTTAAAAGAAAAAAAAATGCAACTTCAGGCATACTTTGCTAACAAAACTTATTTCTCTCACAATTACATTATCATCTCCACTAGTGTAGATATGCCAGTGTTACACTGACAGCTAGTTTGCATAGCCTTGGCTCTCTGCATTCTTTACCTAAATGTAATGGTGGGACTCTTCAGATGTAAAGAGACTGGTTTTCATCTTATGCCCATGACTGCCTCCACGTGCCTCACTACACTCTTGCCCATCGACTGACTTCTATAAATACGTACATTCTCCCTTCCAGTGCTATAGGTTTCCTTCTCTTAATGTCAAATTTAGTTGTACCTTTATTAAGTACATCTTTACCAGTAAAACATAAAAATGCCATTTTAGCCAGCCTACCCAAAAGAGGGAAATAAAACCTTTCTGCATATTTATAATCCTCTTTTTTGCTGAGTGAGGACCAGGCTATAACGGGACCAAAGAGCTCAAGCCACTTAAATGTATTATATCTTTGTTAGCAGTTCACTAAAATTTTATGTCCTCTTCATTTTATAGTAAGTAATTTTATTTTCCATAGCATCTTCTGTTTCTGAAGAATTAAAACGTTTTGCAGACAAATTGGAAAGTAATGGAACTCTGCAAAAATGCTTTGAAAAGCCAAGAGGGTAAGAAAGATTCCTTTTCTGTCATTAATTATTTTCATTACCATTAGGCAGCTAGCATTTCTGCAGCATTTTCTGTACCAGGCTCTTCTAGATACTAGCAATACAGTGCTAAGGAAGTTGAACGGCCTCTAGTAAAGCCTACATTGTAATAGAGATAATAATGCCTAGACAATAGTTTTAGCTGGTGATATGCTAAGGAACTGATTAGTGTGATAAATGACATAAGGCCTGGGCAGCTTCAGCTAGAGTATTCATAGAAGACTGCTTATGACTTGATCCTTAGTCTGAGACTTGTCAGACCTGAATGGTGAGAAGGTGTTAGCCAGGGAAAGATGAGAAAAGAACTTTGCTAGCCGTGCAGCTAGTGATAAACCCATGTTTGTTTGCAAGTGAGAATACTAGCAGATACTTTAAAGTCTTAGCCCCTACCAGGGTCAAGGCTAACATCGGCAAACCCCTTTTCCCTTCACACAGCACCAAATCGTGTCACTTGGTCTTACATCATGAACTTTTAGTTTTGATTTCACAAATGAAGTTCTCCCCTTCCAGTCTCTGCAGTTGGCATTGCTACTCCAGGAACGGCAATAATTTAGGTCAACATATTATCTCTTGAGTGAGTGTGTTTAGGCCACTGTTTGCATCTCAGCCAGAGTGGCAGAGGCTGTGTCATAGTCTTTGGTAGAAAAGCATGAATGAAAGGTGACACAATCAATTGTCTTTGCTAGGTAAGGTTCTGAGTACATCTTCCACATTTTGGCATCATAGTGCCTGATCCTATTCCATTAGAATTAATTACCTAACTAAGTAGAATTATTGATGTAAGTAAAACATAAACACCTCTCCACCACTTTTTTCAGTTTTAGTGGGAAGATAAGGTCATATGAAAAAGCACTGTTGGACCTTAAGAGATCTGAAGTTTTGATTAACAGGAAGGGAAGAGATGAAAAGATCTAAATGAAAGCCCAGGTGTCTGGAGGCCAGTGTGAGAGGAATGGTGGCAGAAGAGAGCGTAGCCAGTCAAAGCTGGTGAGATGGGTGCAACCAGAACAGAGAACCTTACGTGCCAGATTAAGGTTCTATGTAGAAAAGGTTAAAGGATTTTTGAACCCAAAAAAATATATATAGGAAGGTTAACTTAGCCATGGTGTGAATTGGTATCCATGGGAGAACTTGAAGATAAAGTAACCGTTTTGAAAGCTATTACTTAGCAATAAAAATGGGATGGACTGTCAACTGTATACACAAAAAGGGCAGCATTTGCTAAGGGAGAGAGCTCAGAACGCAGGAAGGGATAGGAAAGAAGGCTGAATAGAAACTAAACAAAGCAAGGAAATGGGAAGAATTTTGTTACATTGTTGGGATTATAATCAATATCAAGAAACCAAAGTATAAGTTAATCAAAATGGGAAACCAATTTTCTCTGTGAACTTAAACTTAAATTACACACCAAAAGTTTTAAGTGAGTTGGAGATAAAGGATAATACTTGTTTGGGAGAAAAGATAAATCCTAATGTTTTTTACTGTGAGTAGGATATCATACTATTTAAAGTAAATCCTTTTGGGAAGCTTTATGTTGATCTCAATTCTTTTTGTGTCCCAGAAAAGAATTAGATTTCAGTCTGGAAGCATCAATGGCTGAGATGAAAGAATACATAGCAAAGTAAGTGAAAATGAGAAAATCTTCCTTAGAAAATTGAAATTCATTCTCCGCTTAAAGAAAATAATTAAACCTGATGCGTAAAATGAATAGTAAGCATTCTGTTCAGAATACTGTTTATGTTAGTACTAAAAGCCTCCACATTGAGTTTCTATGGGATGTGCTGATGGCCAGTTTCATATATCACAGTCTACAGAATAAAGATGTTAACTTGATTTTAAGATTTCATGTTTGACTAAATTACATTGCTGCTCTTGAAATCAGTAGAGTTTTCCCTTCATGACTTTTCTATTCACTTCTTGGAACCAGATGATACACCTACTATAGTTAATGACACCCTGAGTGATTCAGAATGAGGTGATCAAAATTAACTAATTTTTTTTTCTGATTCTGTAGATTTACTTCAGAACGTCATACTTGGGATCAACTCTTGGTGAAGTACCAGAAGGAGGCTGAAGAGATTGTATCTAGGTTAGATCTGTGAATTCAAAACAAATTTGTCTCTTTCCTTGGAGAGTTGATTAGAATGTATTTCAATTCACTTAGCATACATTTGGGCAAATATGTTACAGAAGACCTCTTCGGAGTGTTGATAAAAAAATATTGGATAGATTATGATTGCCAAAAGAAAGGATAAATCTATCGTGGAAATAGTATAGCCAGAGTGCTCCTTACAAGCAAAGGAGATGCCAGCCCCTCAAAGAAGACACGACCCGTGGTAAATAGACAGGGAGTGGAAGAGGAAAGCCCTCAGCATGGTGGCTTCACACAGTGGCTGCAGCGATGGGCTCACAACTGAGGGCTGAGCAAGAGGAGGGTCTTCTGGGTGAGAACTGACTCCACAGCACCTAAAGACAACAGTAGTTTTTGGTTTAGTTTTTAATCATTTTACTGGGCGTTCTTACAGCTTTTATAACGTTCCATCAGTTGTACCAAGCATATTTGTGCATACGTTACCATCATTTTCTAAACATTTACTTTCTATGTGAGCCCTTGGTATCAGCTTTTTTCCCTCCCTCACATAGTCGTTCTATATTCAGCCTTTCTAAGGAACCACCAGACTTCACAGTGACTGTACCATTGTACAATTCTACCAACAATAGATAAGGGTTTCTCCACAGTCCTGTCAGCACTTGGTTTTTTTTTTTTCCTTTTCCATTTTTCTGAGAGTAACCATCTGAGTGTGAAATGATATAGGTGTTTTTTATTTGCTTTTCATGTGCTTGCTGACTGTATATATTTATTATAATATGCTCGTCCTTTGCCCACTTTTTTAACAGATTGTCTTGATCTTTTATTGTTGAGTTGTAGCAGTTCTTTATGCACTTTGGATAATCAGGTACAGGAGTATGGTTCCCAAATAGTTTTCCATATTCTGTTGATTTTTTTTGTACTTTGTTGAGAATGTCCTGGGAAGCACAGCAGTTTTTTATTTTTATGAAGTTCAATTTACCTATTTCGTTACTATACTTTTGGTCTCATATCTTAAAAAATCCATGGTCAAATTTAGGTCCTGATGCATTACCCCTATGTTAGAGTATAGCTGGTTATGTATTTGGCTGCTGTCTGAAAGGTTAGAGTTTCGAGTCTACCAAAAAGCACCTCAGTCTGCCTGCCCCAAATCAGTTATTAAAAAATGATGAAAATGAGGAAGAAATGGGGAGCAGGAGCACAGGGCGCTAACCCACCCAAGGGGAGGGTATTATTTATAAGAGGGACCAGACTTCAACCTAGTGCCCCAAGGTGTGAATGCAACATGCCGGCGTGGAGTAGAGAACCAGTGTAAAGGGCTGGGGAGCTGACCCCAGTATCAAATACTAAGTGGACACCTGCCACTCCCCCCAGAAGAATTTGTTTCAAAGGACAGCATTGGGTCTGCAGCTCCAGGAGAGGGACATATCTGATCTGAGCACACGGGAACAGATGGAGGGGAGAGTAGGAGAGAGTGGAACGCATCCTGGCCCACCAAACCTTGAGGACAATGACCCCAGTTAGAGTAGCGAATCCACAGAGAGGACCACATGGCCAGCCCCACTATGAGACATGACGCCCCTCGCTGATCCATGGCCCTATAGGGGACCACCAGAGACACAGTGTGGGAATTGTGCCCAACCTGATCCCGCCACACCGAGGCAAAACACTGGGGTAGTGCAGCAGAACAGCTAGGGAATGGAGCGGCAAGGTCCCCAGGGAATGCTGAGGGTAGACTTGGGGGCCAGGGCGTGATGCCCCAACACACTGGACTTGAAAACACTCCTAAAGGCCAACGAATGATCCTTGAACTAACTACAAATTTTTCTTTCTTGTGCTTTGTTTTGTTCTTTGTCAGTGGTTTTTGTCGTTGTTTTGTTGTATATTGTTGCTTGGTTTTGCTCTGTCTTGTTTTTCTGCAGGTCTGTCTAAATAAGATAGGTTGGATGAACAATCTGGAGGAGAAAACAACGGAACCGACAGTTCCAGGGGGACATGGGATAGGGAGAGGTGGGGGGAAAGGTAGTGGTGTTAACAAACCCAGGGACAAGGGAACAACAAGTAATCCAAATTGGTGGTTAGGAGGGTGTAAGAGACCTGGTAGGGCGTGACCAAGGGTAATGTAACCGAGAGAAATTACTGAAACCCAAATGAAGGCTGAGCATGATAGTGGGACAGGAGGAAAGCCAAGGGAAATAGAGGAAAGAGCTAGGAGGCAAAGGGCATTTATAGAGGTCTAGATAAAGGCATGTACACATGCAAGAATACTTTCTTCTATTAAATTGGCATTCTGTGATGCTCACCTTCCTGACACAAACCCTGAAGACAAAGCGGGTGCATAAGCAAACGTCGTGAAGAAAGCTGATGGTGCCCAGCTATCAAAAGATAGCATCTGGGGTCTTAAAGGCTTGAAGATAAACAAGTGGCCGTCTAGCTCAGAAGCAACAAAGCCCACATGGAAGAACACACCAGCCTGTGTGATCACAAGGTTCTGAAGGGATCAGTTATCAGGCATCAAAGAACGAAAAATCATCATTGGTGCACACCTCCATAATACGATCGCTGAGAACAAACAGGTGCATAACAAATGTGGTGAGGAAGCTGATGGTGCCTGACTATCAAAAGGTATAGCGTCTGAGGTCTTAAAGGTTTGAAGGAAAACAAGCGGCCATCTAGCTCATAAGCAACAAAGCCCACATGGAAGAAGCACACCAGACTGTGCTGTCATGAGGTGTCGAAGGGATCAGGTATCAGGCATCATCAGAACAAAAATCTTACCATAGTGAATGAAGGGGGAAGTGCAGAGTGGAGACCCAAAGCCCATTTGTTGGCCACTGGAGATCCCCTTGCAGAGGGATCTAGGGCAGATGAGTCAGTCAGGGTGAGATATAGCACGGATGAAGAATACAACTTCCCTCTAGTTCCTAAATGCTTTCTCCCACCCCCACCCCACCCCCCATTACCATGAACCGAATTCTACATTGCAAGTCTGGCTAGACCAGAGGATGTACACTGGTACAGATAGGAACTGGAAACACAGGGAATCCAGGGCAGATAATACCTTCAGGACCAGCGGGATGAGTGGTAATACTGGAAGGGTAGAGGGAGAGTGGATCGGAAAGAGGGAACCGATTACAAGGATCTACATGTGACCTCCTCCCTGGGGGATGGACAACAGAAAAGTGGTTGAAGGGAGATGTCGGACAGGGCAAGATATGACAAAATAATTTATAAATTATCAAGGGTTCATGAGGGAGGGGGAAACAGGGAGGGAGTGGAAAAAATGAGGACCTGATGCCAAGGGCTTAAGCGGAGCAAATGTTTTGAGAATGTTGGAGGGAAATTAATGTACAGATGTGCTTTACACAATTGATATATGTATGGATTGTAATAAGATTTACAGTTTCAGGAATCCTCAATAAAAATAATAACTTGTAGAGGTACAATTTTACTCTGACACTTGAGTAGTTGCTGTGTGTTGTATTGAGTAGTAGAACTAATTTTACTTTTATGTTTTAAGAAGTGTAATCTTTTCAAAGCCCTAGTGGCATAGCGGATTACATGTTGGGCTGCTAACCTAGAGATGAGCAGTTTGAAGCTATTAGCTGTCCCACGGGAGAAAGATGAGTCTTTCTGTTCTCATAGAGAGTTACAGCCTCAGCAAGCCATGGAGGCAGTCCTGCTTTGTCTGTAGGGTCACTATGAATCAGAATGTATTTAATGGCAATGAATTTTTAGTTTATTCTTACCTTGATCCATTTTGAGTTAATTTCTTAATGTGGTATAAGGTATGAGTCTTGTTTCATTCCTTTGACTATGCAGTTTGTTTTGTTTTTTAATTTTAATAAATTATTTTGGGGGGGCTCTTACAACAATCCATACATCAATTGTATCAAGCACATTTGTACATATGTTGCCATCAACATTTCCAAAACATTTTTCTACTTGAGCCCGTGGTATCATCTCTTCTTTTTTCCCCTCCACTCCCACTCGTGAACCCTTAACAATTTATAAATTATTTTTATTTTCATATCTTACACCATCCAGTGTCTAATCTTTTCCCTCGCGTTTCTATTGTTCATCCCTGGAGGGGAGAGGAGGGTTAATCATTGTGATGGGTTCTCTCTTTTTCCCCCAAGTTTCAGGGTTCTTTAGCACTATTTATTGAAAGAATTTTTACCCAGGGACTAGTCTTACCACCTTTGTCTAAAATCAGTTGGCCATAGTTTGTTTCTTTGTTCTACTTATTTCATCAGTCTGTTATATGTCTGTCATTTATACCAGTTTTAGACTGTATTGATTTTACAGCATTGTAATACATTTTGAATTAGGAAGTAAGAGTCCTGCTTTGTTCTTTTCCAAAATGGTTTTATCGTTTTGGGGCCCCATGGAATTCTATATAAATTTGAAGATTGTCTTTTTTTTTTTTTTAACCAAGAAGGCTTTTGGAATTATGATAGGGTTTGGATTATATCAGATCTGTAGATTACTTTGGGTAATATTGAGGTTTTCCAGTTCACTAACACAATATTCCCTTCCATATACTAGGATTTAAAAAATTTTTACTATATTAAACAGTGTTTCATAGTTTTAGTGTACAAGTCTTTTGCCTCCCTAGTTAATATATTCCTAGATACATGTTTTTAATTCTTTTGTAGCTAGAACGGCTTCCTTAGGTTCCTGTTAGGATTGCGCTCATTGATGATAGGTGTTGATCTCCTGTCCTGCAGCTATGTTGTTAGCTCTGGAAGCTTTTTTGTGGATTCTTTTTTTTTTTTAATCGTTTTATTAGGGGCTCATACAACTCATACATACATCAATTGTGTAAAGCACATTTGTACATCCATTGCCCTCATCATTCTCAAAACATTTGCTCTCCACTAAGCCCCTGGCATCAGCTCCTCACTTTTCCCCTTCCTCCCCGCTCCCTCCCTCTGAACACCTTGGTAATTTGTAAATTATTCTTTTGTTATATCTTGCCCTGTCTGAAGTCTCCCCCTTCACCCACTTTTCTGTTGTCTATTCTCCAGGGAGGAGGTCACATGTAGATCCTTGGAATCGGTTCCCCCTTTCCAACCCACCCTCCTTCTATGTTCCCAGTATCACCACTCTCACCACTGGTCCTGAAGGCATCATCCGCCCTGAATTCACTGTGTTTCTGGTTCCTGTCTGTACCAGTGTACATCCTCTGGTTTAGCCAGACTCGCAAGGTAGAATTGGGATCATGATAGTGGGTGGGGTGGGGGGGTGGGGTGGGGAAGCATTTAGGAACTAGAGGAAAGTTGTGTTTTTCATCATTGCTACATGGCACCCTGTCTGGCGGCATCTCTTCCCTGAGACCCCTCTGCAAGGGGTCTCTGGATTATTTTGAGGGTTGGTTTTCTCTGTTTTTAACTAGCTTCTGTGTCAAAGAATTTGTTTCCATTTTGGTTTTCCTCCCTTTATAACTACTCGAGCAGTGTTTTGGTCTAATGGGTAAGTAAGCTGTAGGGTTTCTAGGGCTATGATCCTGCTGTCTCCCTCTTGTCGTATCTGTATTTGTGGAATTATAACACAAACACGTACTTGCACAGCCCACCGCATTAAAGCAATGACTGCGTTCAGGTGCAAACCCTCCATGTATGCTGTTCTTCCTTTTCCCCTGTTCCCACCCTGCTTCTTTCCTTCCCCCGGCCCCAACCTTTAACCCCGGCAAAGCCCTCCTGTGGTATGATAACACAAGTTTTTTCTCATTATAATGTGCCCTCAAGTACTTTTCTTTATGAGATTAACTGACTTTGCTGAGCATGATGTTCTCCAATTTTGTCCATGTCGTATAAGGTGTGATTGACTCGTCTTTTTTTTTCCAAATACTTTTATTGGAAGCTCTTACATCCCTTATCACAATCCGTACATTCATCCAGCGTGTCAAGCACATTTGCACATATGCTGCCGTCATCGTTTTCAAAGCATTCTCTTCCCACTTGAGGCCCTGATGTCAGCTCCCCATTCCCCCCCTCATCATTGTTTTTTAAGCATGCATAATATCCCATTACGTTGGCGTAAGGTGGTATTTAATTTGTATTTCTTTTATACCTAATGCATTCGAGCATATCTTCATATGATGTTGGCCACCTAGATATCATTAGTAAATTATCTATTCACAAATTGTGCCCACCTTTTGATTGAGTGAATTTATGTTTTTCTTAAGGTTTTCAGCTCTCTATAGATTCTTTTAATTAGCTCTTTAACTGATATACCATTGCAAAATACTTTTATTCCCAGTCTGTGGGTTCTCTTTTTACCTTTTTAAAATTATTTTTAATCATTTTATTAGGGGCTCATACAACTCTCTTATCACAATCCTTACATACTTCATTTGTGTAAAGCACATTTGTACATTCATTGCCTTCATCCTCAAAACATTTGTTCTTCGCTTAAGCCCCTGGCATCAGCTCCTCATTTTTTCCCCTGCCTCCCCGCTCCCCACTCCCTCATGAATCCTTGTTAACTTATAAATATTATTTTGTCATATCTTGCCATGTCCAATGTCTCCCTTCACCCACTTATCTGTTGATCCCCCAGGGAGGAGGTCACATGTAGATCCTTGTAATCGGTTCCCTCTTTCCAGCCCACCCTCCCTCTCTTTTTACCCTTTTGATGGACATAGATGTCATATTTTTTAAACGGACCAGTCCTTTATTTTGTCATCTGTAGTGTGGCTGTCTAGTGGTATAAAAGTTACTAATTGGGAAAATAAATTATACCAAGCAATCATTTCAGAATCTCTTGTTAATAAGAGAGCCTGCATCTATAGTAGAATTAAAGAATACTGATTCAAGTTAATAAAAACTATATCAGCTAATTTGAAACTAATTTGGAAACAATTAGTCTGATAGTCTAATGGACCACTAAAACATCAGTCTTTGAGATTGAAAGAAATAGATGGTTCCTAGCTACCACTATTAACTGCTTTGAAAAGAATCATTTTAGAAGGTTTTAGATAGAGTGGGAGCAAAAAAAAAAAAGACATTTTAAAATCATAAAAGAAGGTTTATTGGTTGGGTAAAGACGGGTCAGATGACTCTCACCCTTCAAGCATAGATCTGCACTCAATTCTGTTAGACTAATCAATCATTTAAGACCGAAAGGGCAGCATTTAATCAAGGATAAAGTTGAGAGGGGTAGGAAAGGAGGAGGAATAGAAACCGGAAACATAGGGTCTAAGAGTGGTAAGTCATGTTACATTGAAAGGATGGCAATGGATGACTTGAATCAGAGTGTGCATGAACTGTTGAATGTAAAACTAATGAAATGTTCTGTAAACATTCACTTTGTTCATTATAAACAGTTCTTTTTAAAAAACAATAGAATGCTTATAAAAATATTATCACCTCTGTTCTCCTTGAAAAACAATATATATAGGAGGTTTCCAAGCTGATCTTTGGTCTTATAGTCCCCAGAAAATGATTATCGATTTTTTAGTAAATTTTTGTCTCGTTTTATCTTTAGGAAATCAACTGAAGACAAAATTGTTGAAGTAGATCCTACAACATATCTTGGGTCTTCCCAGAATGAAGTTCTGAATACAAAGCCAGACTACCAGAAAATATTACACAACCAGGACAAGGTCTTTGATTCTATGGAATTGGTGGTAAGTTGGTCATGTGTACGTGGTGGACTTACTTGGCTTTGCTATCTTGTCACCCTTGGAAATGTAAACCTAGAGAATTTGTGATGAGGCAAGCATACTGAACTTCATCTGAAGGAAATAGGAAAAGGGGAAAAAATAACAAGTAAACAAACATGTGGTGGTAATACAAATAAAGCAAGTTAAGGAGCTAGAGGACATATAGAGCATCAAGTACTGTTTTATATCAGTTAGTTATTGAAAGCCTCCCTAATGTGACATTTTAGCAGAGACTTGAAAGGAATGAGGGAGTGAGCCATAAGGACATTCTGGGGAATATAAATAAACCTAAGGATCGCCAGGAAGTAGGTGGCACTTACAGGATAATCTAAGAGTTTATTTATGGTGAACTATGTATCGAGCTAAGGAGTCCTGGTGGCATAGCGGCTTTGGGTTGGCTGCTAACTGCAGGGTCAGCATTTGAAAACCAGCAGCTGCTCCTCAGGAGAAGGCCTGGGTTTTCTACTCCCATACAGAATTAGTCTTGGAAACTCACAGGGGCAGTTCTACTCTGCCCTTTAGGATCCCTATTACGCGTCGATCTGGACTCCATGGCAGTGAGTCATGTACACAGGTTTGTTTGCCATGTGTTAAATGTTTAAGCTCTCAGAGGTACTAACTGAAAGGTTGGTGGTTCAAATCCACTTGGAAAAGAAGACTTGCTGATCTGCTTCCAAATGTTAACAGCCAAGACAACTGTTTCATGGTCTGTTTTGCACACCTGGGTTTGTTGTGAGTCAGAATTGGCTCAAAAGCGACATTTTCCTTCTTTTTTAACTGAATATAAAGATGAGGGTTTTGTGAAACTAAGAATTTTTGGAATAATTTGAGATTTCGAGGTCACTGAGTGGTTGCTCCCTCTAGTCCTGAAGGAGCAGTACCTGCCAGAGCAGTTAGCAGGGCGCCAGGAGGGCAGAGGTCACATGTTCCGCTCCTTGGAAGCTGTGGTCTTCGTTCAGCATGGCATAGGCGGCTCAAGGTGACTCTTCCAGGCGCCATCTTGGGTAATCAATACTCTGACCGTTTGAGCTGCCCTCCCTTTGAGCCCCTTTTTGACCAGAGCCAACCAGAAACCAGGAGAGTTGGGGTCCTAGTGTTAAAGGTCATATGGACCTGAATATAGGTCTGGAGGTAGAAAAGTGGGGTGTGGATCTATAAGTTCCAAAAGTTTGAAAGAACACCAAACAGAGCTTTTGAGTCAAGTTTGCTTGATAGCTCAAGGCTATCTGTGGTCTGCAGATGGATGAGCTGCAGGGATCAGTGAAGCAGCTGCATGCCTTCATGGACGAAAGTACCCAGTGTCTCCAGAAGGTGTCAGTACAGCTTGGTAAGTATGCCTCTTTCTGGGATGATAGCAGGGATCTATTTTTTTCAATCTGGTGGCTAGTCCTTCAGACAGAAACTGCCCTTCAGGCATATGGTCCAGAGGACAAAGACGAATTCAGGTGATTCCCTGACCTCACCCACTCCTAATAATTAGGGTATTATAGATACTCATATTGGTGGGAAATTTCCAGATATAAATTACACTGAAGTACAATGAATTGAAATGAAATGCTTACAGATTGTTCATTTGGTAAATTCAAGTTTAATTATTTTCTATTGCTTTTTACCTCTTTGCTCTTCAAGAATCATTTCAAATGATACTGCAGCTATTTTTTTGTAGTTTTTCATGACCTCCTTTAGTCCTCAATTATTTGCTGAAAAGCACACCTAATTTTTTATTTAACTCTTATACTTGTATTTGATAACTTTGGCTGTGTTGTCAGGAGAGACCAATCCCTGGAGGACATCATTCTTGGTGTGTGTGGGGGGGTGGGGGTGCTTATTCACAACAAGATGGCTGCTGCAGTGGGCTCAGGCGTGGGAACAATTTGTTTGGTTCTTTTGTACATCAGGTCTCTATGAGCAGGAACTGACTCAACGGCACACAACAACAACAACAGCACTTTAATCGTAGTTCTGGGTGGCTTTCCTTCAGGCTACCATCTCTCTGATGATAGAGACTCGTAATGCATGTCAATGTCTGGCATATAGACGTTTTCAATAAATGTTATATATAAATTCATTTGAAATATTATTTTTTGACTTCACTCTTCAGGGAAAAGAAGCATGCAAAAAGTAGATTCCTCACCAGCTCGTAAGCTGCTCAAGCTTCAGCTACGAAATCGGCCTACCACACATTGACCTGGCTCTTGGTGACTGCAGCGTTTTTGTCTGCATGATGAAAGGAATGGAAAACTGTCCATTCATCAGTTGGCTGATATGTCTGACTGAGAGTCGAGACGCTTGCCTTTGAAGGTGACTGTAAAGCCTTGCATTCCATAAGCACTTTGTTACCCTCAAAGGGAGTTTCCATGGAAGCCTAGACACTTTCCATTAATATGTGAAGTGCTGAAAACTTCTTTTCTAGAATGATGTTCAGAACCAGTGACGTATTTTTAACATCCCTCCTGGTCAAAAATCTTCAACCTCTGAAGATGTTTTGCTGTTTTTGAAATAGTTTAGCCATTCAAGACTAAGTCCTATGAAACATTTAGGGGCCAAGTTGGGCTCTGCTTTTAAAGTCATGAGACTGGTTTTCTTTTCTTTGTTGAGACTGGTTTTTTAGTCTGTCTCTGAAGATGATTCCAGGGAGAAGAGATTGGAGCACTTACCCGGATGTCCGAAGTGAAGGAGTACCACTCATTCTGTACGTCATGCTATCTGCACTGTGCTTTCACCCTTAACACTTAGTTGACAGACTGAACCCTGAACTCATTACTTGAAGGGGATTTGTATTCTTTTTACTTGTTTTACATATTTGCATTCTAAAATTGTACATAATTAAGTTGCTTTATGTTTTCTTTGTGAATACACATATATATTTTTTCTTTGTGAATATTTTCAGTGTATATAAAAGTAAGGACGCCTTAGAAAATAGAATTCCGTGGCAAGATGCCGAAGTTCGTGTGAAAATAAGCGTCAGCATTAGTTATCAATAAAACTTCACTAATTATTGTTTGTTTCTTACTCTGATCACATTGATGGGAAAAACTCATCGCATTTAGCATGCAGTCCTAGTCTTTTAAGCAGCTTTACTGGTACATAATCCACATATCACACAATTCAGTAGTTCAACCACATTGAGACGAGTTGTACAATCTTTACCAAAACCAATTTTGGGACATTTTCTTCTTGCTCATTGTTAGCTCTCCATTTCCTCCCAACCTCTCCTGCCACACCTAAGAAACCATTAATCCAGTTGCTATATCTATAGATTTACCCATCCTGAATTTCTTATATCAGGAAACATAAAAACTAACAAAATGAATCAGAAAAATCTCAATCAAAAAGAATGCAGAAAATATTAAAAAGTAAAATGGGTCAAAGGAGATCAAATAATGTTAAATATCCATAGTCCACTAGGTTGTGAGATAGATGCTTTGACTTAAATTTTTTTCTTTTAAGTTTATTTTGGCTTTTGCTGGGAATATACCCAGCAGAACATAAATCAGCCGAACAGCTTCTATATAAGCAGTTTAGTAACACTGATTATATTTTTCACGCTGTGCGACCATTTTCACCATCCTTTGTGAATTATTCCACACCCATTAATATATAAACTGTTCCAAGCTTCCTGTCCACTGAGTTTCTGTGTTACTTTAATTTCTTATCCAAACCAAACTCATCAGCCATCTCACAATGCTGATCCCCTGTGCATTTCTGAGACAGCTATTTACAGGAACAGAAAGCCCAGTCTTTCTGGAGGAGTTGCTGGTGGCTTCGAACTTCTTACCATGTGGATCGAAACCCAACATGTAACCACTACACTACCAGGGCTCCTTTAATTTTGTCTAGATAGTTGTTAAAAGTACTCAAGGCAGACTTTTACTAGTGAAACTAAACTTTGGTTTTAAGAAAACTTCAGGAGATAAATAAACATTGGCTATGTTATGCCTGACTCGCCAAAGGCCAGTTAAGCTGAGGATAGCTACTTGCAATCCTCGAAGACCCACGTTGAATCTTATCAGTGACATGCAGCTTTTCTGTCACAGGCACTAAGTGTTTTATTCATGTGTTTAGTGCTCCTCCCCACCCCCCCACGGGTCAATTTTAGGAACTGGAGAGATGAAAACACGGGGCTGTCCTTCGGGAGTTCGCAGTCTGGTGGGAACACGAGGAACAAGAGAAAATTAGGTGGCATTTTAGCTGATTTGAGCCAGTTGAAAGTGCTAAGTAGGTATTTCAGGGAAAAGCTGCATCATTTTCTAAGACCTGAGAGGGAGGGAGAGTGAAACATTCTGGGATGCTGAAAAAACAAGTGTATAACACTTATGAAAGAGACATGACCTAAGACAAATAAGACTTCTTTAGAAGGTTTTCATATGAGGAGAGAGAATCAGAACTTTATTTAAAGAACAAAATGTAATTTCAAAATGAATAGATTGAAGGAAGCCAGGGTGTGGATTGTGGGATGAGAGTGGAGGCCTATTGCAGTGGACCAGGTGAGAAATGACAGCTTGTGCTTGGCGTGGCAGTGCATGAGTACTTCTCAGGTTAGGTGCCATTAGTTCTGACCCATACAGACTACACAACAGAATGAAGCTGCTAGGTCTCACTGCCGGTCTGCACCGTCCTCAACTGTTTCTATTCAGCCACGGTGTCAGTCTACTAGAGAGCTTTCTCTTTTGCTGCCTCTCGGCTTTATCAAGCATGATGTCTTTCTCCAGGAACTGGTCTCTACTGGCAACTTGTCAAAAATATGTGAGATGAAGTCTAGCCATCCTTGCCACTAGAGTAGTCTGGATGTACTTCTTGCAAGATAGATTGATTTTTCCATTTAGCAGTCCATGGTACTTTAAATATTCTTCACTAGCACCACAAATCAAACATATCGATTCTTTGGTTTTCCTTATTCAGTGTCCAACTTTCACATGCCTGTGAGGCAATTAAAAAACACCGTGACTTGGGACCAGGTACACCTTAGTCTTCAAAGGAAATTCCTTGCTTTTCAGCACTAAAGAAGTCTTGTGCAATAGATTGACCCAATATAAGCATCTTTTGATCTCTTGCCTGCTGCTTCTGTGAGCATTGATTGTGGATCCAAGCAAGACAAAATCCTTGACCAGTTCGACTTTTTCTTCATTTATCATTGATGTTACTGACTGTCCATTTGTGAGCATTTTAGTCTTTACATCGAGTTGTAATCCAACAAAAGGCTACAAGCCTTGGTCTTTATCAGTAAGTGCCTCAAGTCCTCACTTTGAGCAAGCAAGGTTGTATCATCTGCATATCACAGGTTGTTTATAAGCCTTCCTACAATCCTAATGTCGGATTCTTCATATACTCCAGCTTTTCCGACTTCAGCACAGATTCAATAGGTATGATGAGCAGACACAAACCCTCATGCACACTTCCTGATTTTAAACCAGGGAGTAGTCCCTTGTTCTGTTCCCACAACTGCTTCTTGATTCGTGTACAAGTTCCACATGAGCGCAATGACATATTCTGGAATTCTTTTGCTTCTGAAGTCTATCCAAAGTTTGTTATAATCCACACAGTTGCAGGTCTTAACAAAGTCAATAAAACACAAACATCTTTCTGGTAGTCTCTTCTCAGCCCCAATCCATCTGTCATCAGCAATGTTATCCCTTGTTTCATGTCCTCTTCTGAATCTGATCTAAACCTCTGGCAGCTCAATGTCAGTGTATTGTTGCAACTATTGTTGGATGATCTTCAGCAAAATTTTACTTGCATGTGATAACAATGATGCTGTTGGACAGTTGGAGTTTTCTGTGGGATCTCTTCCGGTCAGTTGGTCAAGTAGCTGTCTTCCAACTATCCTGGCGTAAACGAGTAAGTGCTTCCAGTGCTTCATGAGCCTGTTGAAACATTTCAGTTGGTATTCCACCAATTCCTGGACCCTTGTTTTCAGCTAATTCATTCAATGCAGCTTGAGCTTCTTCCTTCAGCACCATTGATTCCTGCTCATATGCTACCTCCTGAGATGGTTGAATGTCAACTGGTCCTTAATGGTACAGTGACTATTTTTTCTATCTTCTTTTGATACTTCTTGAACCATTCAATATTTTGCCTATAAAATCTTTAAGTAATGCAACTTGTGGCTTGGATTTTCTCAAGTTCTTTCCTTTTAAGATTCGCTAAGTTCGTTCTTCCCTTTAGTTTTTAAAATTCTAGGTCTTTGTCACCTCTTTATAATCTTTCATTATGTCTTCCCAAGCTGTTCTTCGAAATTTTCTATTCAGCTCTTTGGCTTCATTTCTTCCATTTGCTTTAGCTACTCTATGATGTGTGAGCAAGCTTCAGAGTCTCCTCTGCCATCCACTTTGATCTCTCCTTTTTTTTTTAAATAACATTTTGCTTTCTTCATGAATGGTATTCTTGATGTCCTTCCACAGCTCATCAGGTTTTCTGTCAGTGTTGAATGTGTCAAATCTGTTCTTGAAAGGTCCTATTTTGACTCTGGTGGCCTTTAATTTTCTTCAGCTTCAACCTCAACTTACATATGAGCAATTAATGGTCTGTTCTCCCGTCAGCTCCTGACCTGGTTTTAGCTGCTGATAATTGAATCCTCCATGGTCTCTTCTGCCAGATGTGGTCAATTTGATTTCTGTGTATTCTGTCTGGAAAAGTAAATGTATAGTTGCCTTTTGTGTGGTTGAAAATAATTATTTGCTACTAACAAGTTGTTGGTCTTACAAAATTCTATCATGTTATCTCCAGCTTTGTTTCCAAGATCATATTTTCCAACTACTGTACCTTCCTCTTTGTTTCCTACTTTGGGATTGCAATCACTGTGGTAGTTGGATAATTTCATGTTAACTTGATAAAAAGTGTAGGGGTGGAGTTTATCCTGTCAATCAGATCACAGCCTGATGATGCCTTCTTGTGGGAAAGGCCTTCTCATAAAGATTCTGGGAACTTCCTCTGTGCCTTGGTCTTCCTGTTGACAAGTCATTCAGAGACTTAATGAGACCTGTGAGGAGCCCCTTCTGTCTCTACTTCTCTTTTCTCTTGACAATCTATGTGGAGCCACGCTGAGACCTGCACCAGCCCTGTGATGCTTCCACTGCCATGGATCCACAAGACTTTTCACCCACCAACCTGTAATCTCGCATTCTGCATCATTGCATGTGGCTGCGTGAGTCTGAAGAGAAATTTATGAACTAGTATCGGACTTATGGGCTAAGATCAGACTTGTGGACTGGGCTGAGATGTTTTCTTAATATACAATTACTATTTGATCTATAATTCATATATAATACTGTATACACTCAAGTATAAGCTGAGTTTTTTCAGCACATTTTTTATGCTGAAAAAGCCCCCCCATTTTTTGGTGATGAAATTAGGTGCCCTGGCTTATACTTGAGTATATACAGTAAGTTTCTCTGAATTTGTTTCTCTTGTCAACCCGGCCTAACACAATCACCAATAATTATCAATGAATTTTGATTGCATATTTCCTACTGAAGTTGCTAGAATTCTTCAATGTCTTCTAAATTAGCTTGTGTGATAGGTGCATGAATTTGAATAATAGTTGTATTGCTTGACTTTCCTTGAAGGTGGATTGGTATGACCCTATCACAAACAGCAGTGTACTTCAAGACTGGTTTTGAAAAGTCCTTTCTGACAATAAATGCAGTGCTATTCCTCAATTGTGGCATTCCTAGCTGGATAAATCAGGATTTTCTGATCCAAAATGGCCAATACCATTTCACTTCACCTCACTATTACCTAGGATATCAAGCTTTATGCATTCCATCCCATTTTTGGCAACTTCCAATTTTCCTAGATTCATACTTTGCATATTCCAAGTCCCTATCATGAACAGATGTTTACAGCTGTTTCACCTTACCCTGATGTATGGCTCATTAGCAAATGAAGATCTAGAAGGCTCCACTCCCACGATGTTCTGCTTCCATTCATCAGGCTGTATTTGACAATGTTTCGAAGCTGTGCATAAGGTCTTCAGGGGCTACTTCTTCCAAGTGGGCAGGCAATTCGTTCTGTGTTGTCTGTTCTTAGTCTGGAAGTTCCCCCGAAACCTGTACTTTGAGTGACACTGCTGGCATTTGAAATACCAGTGACATAGCTTCCAGCACCACAGCAACACAAGTGACCACAGTATGACAAACTGACAGGTTAAGTGGTGGTATTGCTCATAGCGCCTAGAAAATAGTAGGCTTATAATCTATTTGTTGAAAACTTAGCTCTGCTGTTGACTAGTTCATCAAGAGAAGTTACTTCTTACCAACAAAATTGGGAGCATGATAGAATTTAATGTCACAGAGATATTACAAAGAACAGATTAAATAATTTAAGAGTGGTATGAAAAGAGGGTGTTCAAGATTGGAGTAGCTGAGTGAAGGAAGACCAGGATGAATGAGAAAGTTCAATTTAGAAGTCAGACTTATATAGAGGTGGAACACAGGGAAGAGAATTTAGGAAGAAAGATCAAAATTTAGGGGTTATGGATAATAAGTTATTAAAGCCTTGAACATGGAGAGGATTGTCCCGAGAATAGTATAAGAAAGGAAACCTTGGGCAACCCCTCCAAAAAGCCAACATTTAGGACTTACGGGAGTTGTGTGAAGTTAGACGAGTGAGAAGGGAAACAAATCTGGTGACACTCGTGTGTCAGAGAGAGCTTTATATCAGAGAGGAACTGTGTATTAAAAACATCCTAGCCAAAAAAAAAAAAAACAAAAAAAATCCTAGCCAAGTCCATAAGTCCAATATTAGCCCATATGTCCAATACTAGTCCATAAATTCCTCTTCAGACTCACGCAGCACATGCCATGATGCCAAATGCAGGAAGATCACAAGCTAGTAAGTGGAAAGTCTCGTGGATCCAGTGGCAGTGGAAGCATCTCAGTGCTGGTGTGAGTCTCCACGTGGCTTCTCCGCCTCTCTGAGAGTCTCAGCAGCAGGAAAGTGAAGCAGAGATAGCATGTAGCCCACCTTCAGGGAGAAAGAAAAAGTTCCCAGAATCCTCATGAGAAGGCCACACACAAGGTGGCATCATCAGGCTGTGACCCAGTTGACAGGCTAGACTCCACCCCTAAACCTATTTATTAAATTAACATGAAATTATGTTAACTACCACAAGTGTTAAATGTCGGTTATTTTTTAAATTTGTGGTTACTGGTAATAATGGAATATTCTCATCTGTAAAATGATTAATCACCTCTCCAAAGGGTGTACCTTTCTCCATTTATTAAGTGAGAAGAATTCACTCATTCAAGAAGCAAACAATGCAGCCATTTGACCCCTAGTATTTAACCACAGTAAAAAGCATTTTGGTGCATGAATGTTCATAGCTGTTTTAGTAGCAGCTTAGCTCAAAATTAGAAACAAACCAAGTGTCTATTGAGGGATAATTTAAATTGTGCAACCATTGTATTACACTAAGGACTTTTTTTTTAAGTACTCAACATTCTTGCTTGTTCTGTATGAAAGTGAACTGAGAAACGAGTACATGAGTACATACATACTCGTATGTATATGGACATACATACTGTCAGGCAGAAGCGGGAGTTGGGGGTTGGGGGAGTGGAGGAATGCCTGGAGCTGGGGAAAACACTTCAAGGACGCTGCGAAAGTGAACATTGTTGCTTAGTCCCCAATCTGCAGACAGCAAAGTCAGTCGCAATGGAACATTCCCCAGCTACTCCCTGCCCCAGACCCGGGCTATAAAGCTCTCCACCTCTCACCCAGACAGCACGACTTCACAGGCCGCCAGCCAGGGACCCATGAACCTTGCCTGGGAGCTCAGGATGCATGCTGAGCTCAGGTCCCTTTCTCTGTACTCAACCTCCCTCCTGGGTGGCATGATTTCTCTGGCCCCAATTAGGGACCCGTGAACCTCTCCCGGAGCTCTGAAATAAACCTTTGAAACGGTTTTCTACCTTTGCCTCTTTCCATCGCCAAATCTGCCTTAAACATTACAAATAAAAGGATGAGGAGTATGATTGGTTTTGTGTCTTCAGCTAAGCAGGGTAAAGCATAGAAAAATTACCAGACTTACTGTGTCCTACGTGTTTTACTTGCATCCTATCATTTGTTTCTTACAACTGCTTTAAGAGATATAACCTGTTTTTCTCCCACGAGGAACTGAGGTATAGGGAGGTTTAATATCCTGCTCCAGGGAAGAAAGGAGACCCTAAATATAGCTTATGGAGATATACTCATTAAGTTTTAAACAAGGCAAAGATTAATCGTCTAGATGAAGGAAACCAATGGGAAGTCATACGTGCCCAAGGAAACCACGTGTGTTGTTTTCATTGATATTTACAATTTGATCTCTAGGTTCTATCATCCATTGCAATGGCTACACAGAAGTCAGACAACATTCATGATTAAAGGATTTATTAAGGAAGATGGTAGGTTGTAATGCAAGGGACAAATGCCAGGATACAAACTTCTTTCAGGTATACTAATAAATGCCCCAAAGGAAATAGCACTCCACTTTAAGTCTCAATCCGAAGGCATTCAGCTCAAATTCCGTGTGTCAGCAAACGCAGCTCCCTGAATTAAGTACGCTGAGTCACCCCATTCCAGTAAGCCTCAGCTCAAAGGCATTCAGCCCATTTCCATAGGTCAGCAAGTCCAGCTTTCCCAATTAAGTGGCCAGAGGCACCTCACTCCACAAACCAGCTTCCTTTTCCAAAGCATTCACGTTTACTTTGTGTGCTGGGAAGTCCACTACGCTTTCATGTTCTGGCTCCTGGTTCTGCTGCTGCTTCTCTGATGTTGTCTTCTGGATCCAGAAAGTTCACTGCACAGGTATCTCAGGTCCACAGGACATGCTCTGTCCTGGCTCTTGCTAATGAGATTCCACCCTCTACTTCCCCAGAAGGCTAATTTTATACACAGCAAGATGGCATCCCAGAGACTTCTGGTCAGGTCACAGTTACTCCCAGATGAATCCTATCAGTAATCTTTCCCTACCCATGCAGGGAAAGACCCATGCAGGGAAAGAAAGGTCTTTTGGTGGGAGTTACTTTGACTAGAAGAGCCACATTAAACAATTCTCTGCACCTGTGCTTGACTGCTTAAAAGGATATGGAGAATTATGTAGACTCACACAATCAGGACTGGCAGCAGATCAATCCCTCACAGTTGTAGAAGATACTACAGAAATGGGAACTGGATCATGATTTGGGATACATACATTCTTAAAGAAGATAAAACTTAAAAGATTGGTTCAGGGACTTCTGACCAACACAGTCAGGGTATGACTCATGACTATGTGGACCCTGGCACCCCAAATTCCATCAAGGGCACACTCAGGCAATTCCTAAGACCTAGGCTGCCCCTCCCTGGATTGGTTAGGGAGCGGATACCTTCAAACATGCTGTAAGGGCAACACTTCCCACATCACAAGTATTTACACATCGCAGTGCTAATGGTTAGAAAAAATTAAATGGAGATCGAATCTATGTGGAGACAAAAATGAATTTAAGGTTCGCAGTGTAAATAATAGCCTTATACTTAAATAAAATTAACCAATGGCATACAGATAGTGTAGTGTAGATTGGAATCAATTTGGCACTCAAATGTTTGTTAGAGATTAAACCTGTAAGATTAGCTCGTAAAATAAAGATTACAGGGAAAAATGAGCTGATGCCAAGGGGTTAAGTGGAGAGCAAATGTTTTGAAAATGATGAGGGCAACGAATGTACAAATGTACTTTACACAATTGTATGGATTGTGGTGAGAGTTGTATGAGCCCCCAATAAAATGATTTTTTAAAATAAAGATTACCAGTGAATACCACACACATTTTAAAAAGTCGTTTTTTATGAGGCCAAATGGTCAACAAAAGCAAAGCATGAAGAGGTAAGTGAACAGGGAAATCAGATTAAGGAAAGAGAAACAACCCACGTGGAATTAATGAGGCTGCTTACCTACTACTGTGAACTATGTCACCAGTGTCTGAACAGTTTGCATATTAATTGTTAAATGGGTACCTAATTTGCTGAGTGGGATCCCTGATGGCATAGTGCAAAGGCAGCGGTTCAAATGCTCCAGCTGCTCCTAGGGAGAAAGATGAGGCTGCCTGCTCCTATAAAGATTTCCAGCAGTGGAAACTCGAACCACCCCGGGGACCAATAATGGGAGTAGCGATACCAGGAGCGAAAGGGGAAGGTCGGAACAGCTCACAATCATCTACATAGAACCCCTCTTCCAGGGGGACGGACAGCAGAAAAGTGGATGAAGGGCGACATCGGTCAGCGTAAGACGTGGAAAGAAAAATTAATAAATTATCAAGGTTCATGAGGGAAGGCGGGTGGGGGTGGGGGGAAATTATGAAGTCCTTTTCATATGCTAAGGAGCCCTTAAGGTCAGCGGTTCTAACCTACCAGTCGCTCAGGGAGAGAAAGATGGGGTTTTCTGCTTCCGTAAAGGTTCACAGCCCCGGAAACCCGAACGGGCAGTTCCACTTTATCCTACGGGCTCGCAATGAATCGGAATCGACTTGTTGGCCGTGAGTGTGAGCTGGTGCCACATGCCAGCGATGTGTGGTCGTGGGCGTATCGTTGGCCCTCTCAGGGCTGGCGCAAGTAGAGGACGCTACGGTCTGAAGGGTTCTTAAGGGCGTGATGCAAGAAAAGGGGTACAAGCCTTGGGCACTCAGTGCCCCTCTGGGCAGCTTCGGGCTGAGAGTCCTCGCGGAGTGGCTGTGCGGCAAGAAAAACTACAACCAAAAGGGCGCCTCGGGATCCACCCGGCTCAGCCACCATTTTCTTGGTAGTTCCAGGGCGAGCGGGCGCAATGCGCCTGCGCAGACCCGGCATCCTCAGCGCGCCTGCGCGGTCGCAGAAGCCTCTCCCCGCCCCCGCCCCCCGCCCCTCCTGCTGCCGCCGCCGCCGCCGCTGCTGCACTGACAGGGGTTGCCCGCACCTCAGGTGAGTGAGCGCCTCAGCCCGGCCCGCGGGGGGCGCGCGGCTCTGCCCGCGGGGGCTTCGTGCCCCTTTCCTTCTCCCTTCTCCTCTACCTCCGCTGCACCCCGAGGCCCGTGCTGCGGGCCCTCGAGCCCTCCTGCACTCGCCGGACCCTGCTCGGCTCCGCGGAGCCGCTTCCCTACGCGCGGGCTGCGGGGCCGCGCGCCGAACGCGTCTTCCTTGCTTGAGGGTGGCGGGAGTCGACCTTCCGGGCGCTCGGCACCCTTGGTGGCCGGGACCCACTGCAGGCACTTCCAGGGACCCGCTCCTGCCCTGCACGCGGGCAAGCTGGGTGGGCCTAGGGGCCGGGCATTCGTCCGGCCGGCCCGCCCCAGAGCCGCGGGGGGGCCTGGAAAATGGGCTGTGCGCTCGCCTCGGTCCCCTGTCCCCCTGGAGCAGCAAAGAGCACCTTCTGGCGGGTCCGCTGCGAGAGACGCCTCACTTTACAGATGAGGAAACTGAGGCACGGAGAGGTGTAGTGCCGGGCCAAGGTCACGCGGCTGAGAAGTAACAGAGAGGGCCCTTGAATGCAGGGTCTTCAGACCAGTGCCATTGGAATGTGACCTTGTACCTTTAAAAAAAAAATCTGACATAACACTTGACATCTCTGGAGTTGCTCCTCAGACGTCACCAAAGTGGGCTTGGAAACAGCATCTTCTAGTTGCTGGAGTCTAATTGAGGTGTTACTGCAATCGACAGAGTAGTAAGAATGATGATATTGGTATTGATGAGAGCTAAGGTTTGGGGCCAAGGATCTTGCAAAGGATTTTATTAAGGTGATTTTATTTTAATAGCTAGCCCGTCCTTGTTTTCATGCAGCCTTTTCCTGCAGATAGACTCACGGAGACAGGGTAGCTCTTCGTGGTGACTTACTGGCAGAACCAGGGCTAACTAAGCATCTGCCTCCTGCGTGCAGATTGCAAACACCTAACACCCACCCCCCTCCAATAGCCTGGCCCCCTCCCCAGAGGATATAATTAGCCTTCCTTCAGCTAGGAAAACAGGACTGGGCTAGCTGGGCTGGCTGGACTTGGAGGTGACAGAGCAGATTTGGCCAGCATTCACCTTATTCTGGAGCTTTCTGGCTTTGCTTCAACGCAGGGCTTGAACATTTCAGTATTGAAGTAAAATGAAAAGGAGAAAGAGAGCATTGACAAAGATGTGCTGAGTGGAAGAAGACTCCCTTGATTTAGATTCCCAAATGAGCAGCTGTAAAAATATAGGAACGTTTCTCCCCTAAAATAACTAGCTCTAACATTCTCTCTTTATTTCAACACGAAAATGCTCAAGCCTTCTCTCTCAGCAAATTCTCCAAATGTTCCACTAAATCACCACATTCTCTGTGTGGCCTTCCTTGTTCGATTCACAGTCAGAATTCATCATTCTTATTTATGCAGGACATTTTATTTCTCTGTTACAGCATTTATCAGATTTATCAGTATGGTAGCTCTGTGGGGTAAGCTTTGGACTGCTGACAAGGTCTGCAATTCAAACCTCCCAGTCTCTCCAAAAGGGAAAGATGAGTCTGTCTGCTCCCATCAAGATTTACAGCCTTGGAAACTTTACATAGGGTGGACAAAACTCAAAGCAATTCAATGGCAGTGGGTTTGTTTTTGTTTCTCTTTCAAATTACATATTTACAAACCCGCACACATTAAACTCACTGTCATTGAGTTAATTCCACCCATGCACATTGCCTGCATACAGAGATTACAATCTTCCCTTAGGTCTATTAGCCTTATGAGGTAATGGCCATCTTTTATAGCCCCATGAGCCTATTGTTGAGTGCTGTCAAGTCGGTCCTGGTTCTTAGCAACAGTAGAGCTGTCCCACAGGGTTTTCTTGGCTGTAATCTTTGTGAAAGTAGATCAGCAGGCCTTTCTCCCTCAGAGCTACTGGATAGTTTCAAACTGCCAGCCATTTGGTTACATTTGGTTACAGCTTAGCACTTAACTGTTTGGGCTCCTTTGGCTCATGAAGTAGGCATGGGATAAAGATCAATGAGTTTCCACCAATCCTTTCCATTACAGTCATTTGTGACTTAAGGTTTAACAGTATATTCTGGATGCTATGTGATTCTGTGAACATAGTCTGGCTCTGCGTGTTCATTAAGCATCTTAAACATGCTTTGTACCTTCGCAATGATTGTCAGCGTGCTGAAGGATCCACTTTGTGTTTGGTCCTCAGACCACAGGATTAGCAATTTCCATATCTGCTATAGGTCCCTCTTGGATTTTTGTTAGCTTTATAGCTTTCATCTCAGATTAATATCCTGGCTAATTTTTGCTTTGCTTTTGAGGATAGTTGTAATAGTGGAGTATGACTTGCCTAAATCATAAGCAGTAGCAGTCATTGATTTTCTGCTTTCATGTTATTTAATAACCTCTTCCAAATCAATGCTTCTCCTGTGCCTTTTGTTGCTGCTGTCTCTAGCACTGGTTTAGCTGTGTTTGGGAGCCATGGTGTACTTCACAGTAATTTTCTAAAGAATATTAGACAGATAATGTTACAACACACAAAAGACATGCTGTACATAAGATTGGTGCTGCCAACACTGTTAAACTATAGATTTTTTATAGATAAGAAGTATGGTACATGTGTAAACTAGTAATATAAATATTTATTATGACTATCGAAATATGATAGGGTTTCAAAACTTCATGGAGAAATCTATTGTCTTTCAATTCCATTTGCCCACAAACTTTTTGAAGTCCCCTTGTATATGTACTGGACTATATATGCCTGGAAGCTCAATGGCGTAGTGCAGAAGAGGTAGGAAACTCGTGTTTACTACATCATGTTGGCTTAGGATTTCTGAACTCTCAATTCACCTATTATTCATTTATCAACTATCACATTCTATACTTCACATTTGTGGTAATATTAAAAGAATTTGAGATAACACACATCAACCCCTGAGTGGGGGTTGAAAGGAATGCTCACTGTGATGGTTAAAGTTGTATGTCAACTTGGCTGGGCCATGGTTTTCAGTGGCAGTTATGTAGTGATGTAGAGATCCTTCATTTTGTGACTTGGAGTGGTCTTCCATTTTTGCATAAGGCAAATTTTTGCATAAAGGCCTGGTCTTTGGAACCTAACCATATGAAGTGAGGGAGGAGTCGCTGTATACCCTTGTGAGACCTGGGGCATGCATGCAACTCGACATTGCCCAAATGGACGTTCTATGGTATGTGACTGTGCTTAAAAACATATGAAATTGCTTTTACTTTGTGTATTCAAATGGGAGAATCTACCCATGTTTACTTCATACTCTAAGGGTGAGATTTTCTTACTTCTATTCTTCCTCTTTGCCCTTTCCCTTTCCTGCCCTTTTAGATTCAACTCTCGATCTTGTCTGCCACTCAGAGGCCTCCACTTTGTTTCTGAACATTTACAAACAGGGTCCTGCTTTAAGACGCTTGTTTATCCCCAACAGTGACATTGGGATATGTTGCTTCAGTGTCATGTTGCTTAGTTGCATTTTGCAGTAGGGTAACCTGAGGTATACTGCATTTTAATCTGATCTTGAGCAGGGGATTCACTCATATTTGTTTGCCTATGTGGCTGCTGTCCCTGTTGTTATCAGAGTAAACACAATTTTTACTGAATTTCACTACATAGTATTTAGTAAGATAAATATTTAAAAGGACCTTGTTGGAAGCAACATACTATGCATATGTCTGTTACATAGATGAAGCGTTCAAGTTTTTTTTTCCCAAAGGAATTTCTTGCAGATGCATTGAGCTTTTATGTGTCAGGAATGGTGCCAGGTATGGTGGGATATTTACAATAGAATAAAACCGTTCCTGTTGAAAGAGTTTACTAGTTTGCTGGGAAATACTGTATCACACACTGTAACTCAATTCACCCCTGAACATTCCATGTTCGTGTTAAAAACAAAGCCATGGGAGTTGGAGGTGGAGGACAGGAGTGCTCAGTATGAGCTATGATAGTAAGAGATCACTTTGAGGAAGAGGAAAGACTTCTGGGCTTTGACAAATTAATCAAAAGAGAAAGAAAACATTTTCTAAGCAGGGGTGATAAAAATGAGCCAAGGGTCAGTGCCTGATATGTTCAGAGGACAGTCAAAACAAACACAACTGGCTTGATCTGGGTGACTGGACTAGACGAGAGCAGCGGTTTGCAGACTGTTATGAGGGCGTCCGAATCACTGGAGGATGTGCTAAAATTCTGTTGTGTTTATAATAATTATTAATGTGAGAGTAGCTGAATTGTATAGGATGTTTTAAATGCTAAAGAAAAAGTGGCATATGTGTTGATTATTTAGTGCTGCAGTGACATAACAGTGAATTTACTTTCTCACACTTCTAGAGTCCAGAAGTCCAAACCAAGGGCCCAGCCATTTGTAAGCTTCTCAGTTTCTGATGTCTGCTAGCGCTCCTTGGCATCTGTCTTCAGCTATGTGTGCGTGTATGTCTGTGTCTATTCTAGTCTTTTATAATTCATAAGTGATTAAATTTAGGATCCAGCCTACACTGGTATGACCTCATTCATATAACAAAAGAAAAACCCTATTTTCAAACGCGACCAATTCCACAAATAGAAGGGCCAAGTATTCACTTTTGGGGATGATGTGTTAGTCTGGGTTGACTAGAGAAACAAATCAGGGAGACTCATATGTGTGCAAGAGAGAACTTTATATCAAAGAGAGTAATTGTACATTAAGAAAACAGTCCAACCCAGTCCAGATCAAGTCCATAAGTCTGATATTAGTGCGTATGTCCGATACCAATCTGTACATTCCTCTTCAGACTCACACAACACATGCAATGATGCCTAATGCAGGAAGATCCCAGGCCAGTGGGTGGAAAGCTTTGTGGATCCAGTGGCAGTGGAAGCATCTCAGCACTGCCAGAGGTCTCCACATGGCTCCTTCAGGTCCAGGGCTCTAGCTCAGCTCCATGTGTCTTGTCAGCAGGAATGCCTCGCAGGGAGTGTGTCTGTGTCCTGCCTACAGCAAGCTGTTCATCGCCTTAGCACCTCCAAATGAAGTCATCAAGCTGTGACCTGATTTACAGGCTAAACGCTACCCCTTCACTCTTAATAGTCTCAAGTTGACAAAAGATTATGTAACTGCCACAGGGGTTGACACTATTCAGTCCTTCACAGGGTTGTAATATGTAGTTGCTGGAAAAGGACATCATGTTTGATAGCGGGTCATTGGAAACCCTCAATGAGATAAGTTGTTACCGTGACCACAACAATGCACTCAACATACAATAGTCATGACGTGACGTGGGACTGGGTCACTTTTCAAGGACAACTCAAATTACGATTTTTGATCTATCTCTTCAGTGGGAGGGCTTATCTGGTTCTTTAAAAGTTCCGTGATGCCCCTATAATGCCTGCCAGAGTTTGACAGATTATCAGTTCTAAATCAATACTTACTATTTATAGCCTGTGGGGCATACTGTGGAGGAAATATGACTTCTTTACATTCCAAGTTGGTAAAGAGTGTATAGAATGGAGCAGGGAATTCTCCCAACTTTTTGTGTGGAGGTACTTTTATCTTTTATTTTTCTTTAACTTTTATCTTCATTAATGGTTTAATATTGGAAATAAAGATTAATTTCTTAAGAGGGTGGTGCCTCCCTTCTCACAGGCTGAACACCATTAAAAAGAAAAAGATAGTGCTGTTTCACATTTTGGGGACCTCCCAAGTGTCATAACCTTAAAAATACACGAGCCCAGGGAAGAGTAAGGAAAATTTTATGTAGCTCATAAAAAAACAATATGAAGTTATTTCTCATTTCTAATAATGGTTTAAGGTTAGGAGTTCTGCCAACCTTTCTTTTAATTAGTAATTGTCATGTGGTAATTAGTCCACCAATACCATTTGCCTTTAAAATAGATACAAATTATTAAAAATTACATTTTTATCTCTATAGTACTTCTGCATTTTCAGACTTGAACTTTTAATCCTTAGACAAAAGTTCAGTGCTTTTCAAAATCTTGAAATCCTAGCTTGGATGTCATTGTACCCGAAGCCACAGCTCTTAAGAGAGAAAGAAGGGGAAAACCCAGGCTATTGTCTCTTTATCCCTGGAGGCAGGGCCCCTCCTGTCATACTTTACTTCTGTACCTATTTCTTCTTTTCAACCATTGTTTTAGATAGTGTTTCAGCTTTATTATAGTAACTTTGAGTGATCAGATAATCCATAAAGTAGTTTGCTTGTCACATACCTCTCCATAAGGTCTCTCCTATGAATTAAAATAATAATAATATGTGAACTTGGATGTCCAGTAGCCAAACTGAGAAAATAATTGGATGATCAGATAGCATCAAGGGGGAAAGGTTGCTTATGCAAAACCTGCCAGAGCCTAGGATGCAGATGTATTGTCAGGGCCATCAAGATCCCATGTTCTACAGAACGAAACACTGGCTGGTCCGGCACCATCCTCACAAATCATTGCTGTGTTTGAGCCCATTGTTGTAGCCACTGTGTCGCTCCACCTTGTTGAGGGTCCTCGAATACTTAGGCTAAAATCCTTGTTAGTTTTGTGATCTTCAGCAGATTACAAAACCTCTAAGCCTCTGTTTCTTCACCTTAAAAATGAGAAGATCCAACCAAAGCAAAATCACTCCATTGAGTCAGTGCTGACTCATAGCAACCCACTGTGGGCTTCCGAGACTCTAATTGTTTGTGGGAATAGATAACCCAGTCTTTCTCCCCTGGTGCTGCTGGTGGTTTCGAACTGCAGACCTTGAAGATTGTCGCCCAACTCGTAACCACTACACCATATGTGTATTACAAGTGTGTTGTAAAAATAGATGAAATAATGAACGGTTAAAGTGCTTATCATGGTCCTGGAGGATCCCTGGTAGTGTAGTGGCTATGCTTTGGGCTGCAACGTCGGCAGTTAGAAACCACCAACTGTCCTGAGGGAGAAAGACAAAGCTTTCTATTCCACAAAGTGATACAGTCTTGGAAACTCAGGCAGTTCTACCCTGTCCTAGCAGGTCTCTATGAATTGCCATTGACTCGATGACAAAGAGTTTGGTTTGATCATGGTCTTGATATAGAGTGCCTGATAAATTTGGCCAGATGGAATGTTGATGGCACAGTGATTACACATTGGGCTGCTAACTGTAAGGTCAGCAGTTCAAAACCACCACCAATCACTCCAATGGAGAAAGATGAGGCATTCTACTGTAAATAGTTACAGTCCTGGAAACCTACAAGTGAAGTTCTACCCTGTCCTATAGGGCGGCTAAGAGTCAAAATCGACTTGAGGTGTTTTTTGTTTTGGGGTTTATGTGGGGTTTATTTTTTTGTTTTTGAGTATGAGTATTAGGCACTGTGTGTTAGGGCTCTCATTTCTCCTTTACTTCCATTAAACTTATCTTAAAGAACAGACTGTTTTTAGTGATTCATGGCTTCTGAGTGCCTGATAGCATCCTGTCCTGGAAATCCTTACCAAGGGCCTTGCCAGCATAGCTTTCCTAGTTCCCTAAGCCATATCCCTGAGGGTAGGAGGGAGAGGGTTATGTTTCTGCTTCTAGAGTTACTTTGGTTAGAGCTTTACTGGTTGTTGGTTCTCTGGGATTACAAGGCCTCAAGATGGGAGTTTCTTTGTTCTAATGACTGTTAGTAGCCTGGAAATGAATAGAATGAATATATAGGGCAGGCTCAGATTCCAGGTTGGCAGCCTCTGCAAATCTCATGTACCATCTGCTGCCAGAATCCAGGAGTGACACAACAGGGAGGTGGGCCTAATGCATGGGTGTCTCTACCCAGTTTTCCTTTCAGGGAAACACAAGGTGTGTAGATGGCGCTAAGCCAGGACTGAAGACAGGGTATTTTTTGTTAAAAGAGGATCTTTGAGCTTGCCTTAGCAACTGCCTTTGATTGTGTGTGTGTGCGCGCGCACACACACACACACACACACCCTGCCTTATATAGATAATGGAGATAACATCTCTGTAAGTATTTTGCCTGGTGGAGGGAAACCAAGACTTTATTTTATGCAGTGAAAAATCTCACTGAGCTGTATTTTTAAAAGTCATTATCTCTTCTGTGGAGTTGGGCGGTTTGGCTTGTTTATCTGGCTTTCTGGGTTGTCTCTTGAGACCCTTTGCTTTCCTGAGGGCCCCCAAGAGACAAGAATGAAACCAACATCCATTACCCTAGACACTTGAGAGGATGCTTAAGTCAATAGCTTTATGATTAGATTAATTCTGGCTTTAGCCCTGGCAAAATTTAAAAGTCATCAGATAATTGACGGAAGTATGGAATTTAGCCCAGTACTCTGTGGTAGCTTTCAGAGCCTGGACTTCCAAGAGTCCAGATGCTAATCTCAGCCTTATACCCAGCTAGTTGTATGAATTTAGGCAAAAGTGTCAAAGCACTTTTCTGAGTGTGTGCTTTTATTACTATATTAGTAGATTACTATCTGTTAGTTTTTCCTGACCCTAGCTGCATATAGGAATCACCCAGCCTTGCCCTAGCCTGGTTCAGTTGCATCTTTAGGATTGAGGTTGGGGGTTGATATTCTTCAGAGCTCTCTAGGTCTTTCTGATATATAGCCAAACTTCTGAACAAGAAGATCAAAGTTTATAAACTCGCCATCTAAAACAGCTATTCAAGGCTCCACTTCATTTTCACATCTTTTGGAAAATATCCTGACCATTTTAGTTCTTAATTGTTAAATAACAACCCCTTCTGTCCTGGTTCTGAGATTGCTCTCTCTGTTCCAAAACCTAGCTATCATGTAAGTCACGATAGTCGAGGACATTCTGTCCTCTTGAAAAGAAGGAGTACATGGAAATACCACTGGTTCAACTGATATACTGTTAAGCATCCATGTGATAGATTTTGTATTGTTGGCAATCTCTTTTATATGTAAGTAGCTAATTGTTAGTGCTGTTGTCTTAGCTCCAATTCACAACTACTCTATATACAACACAGTGAAACACTGTAAATATTAGTCATATAAATGTAGCCATCGTGCTCTGGCTCCAACATGATCTTTCACTTCCAACAAAAGGAACCTAGAGTAACCTTCTGCTCTAGACACCTGCAACATTTTCTAGCAGAGCTTGCACTTTCTCATCTCCTTAACTTTGTTTGAAAGACCATTATGGCGCAGTGGTTGAAATACTTGGCTCCAACCTGAAAGGTCAGTGGTTCAAACCCATGAGCCACTCTGTGGAAAAAAGAAATTGGCAGTCTGCTTCCATAAAGATTTACAGTTTGGAGGACCTGATGCAAAGGGCTTAAGTGGAGAGCAAATGCTTTTAAAATGATTAGGGCAAAGAATGTACAGATGTGCTTTATACAATTGATGTATGTATGTATATGTATGGATTGTGATAAGAGTTGTATGAGCCCCTAATAAATTGTTAAAAAAAAAAAAGATTTACAGTTTGGGAAATGCAAAGTTCTTCCTTCCTGCATAGGGTTTCTGTGCTTTGAAATCATCTCAGCAATAATGGATTTGTATTTACTTTTCATCTTTTCAGTTAGTCTCCTTTCCCGAAACTCTTCCTCTTATTTTTCTCCCATCCCCACCTACACACATTTTCTCTATTCGTACAGGCATAGTTGAAGTTACACCTCTTCTGTGGTACTTTTTCTCAGCACTCACAACCTGCATTGGCTGGATGACGCTTACCGTAAATTTCTGTACTCGCTCTCAATTTGGGCCACTTTTGCTCCCCAGGGAACATTTGAAAACATCCAGAGACATTTTGGTTGTCATGTTGTGGGGAGAAGGTACTGCTATCTAGTAGGTAGAGGCCAAGGAGGCCACTAAGTACACTATAGTGTACAAGGCAACCTTTTACAACAAAGAATTATCTGATCCAAAATGCTTGTACTGACAAGGTTAAGAAATTCTGCCTTAGAGTTTGTTCAGCTCAAAAATTCATATATATACTGCCTTAAGCTATAATGATTTATATTTAGACCTTGTATCCCTACTCAATTGAATTAGTGAAGATGAACCACAATCTCAAATCTGTGCTGTCTTGTTAACAACTTAATACCAAACTGAACCCATTGCATTCAAGTTGATTTCAATTCACTGTGACTCTGTAGGACAAAGTAGAACTTCCCATAGGGTTTCCAAGACTAAATCTTTATGGAAGCACACTGTGACATCCTTTTCCTGAAGAACAGCTAACTAGGGGGTTTGAGCTGCTGACCCTTGTGGTTTGCAGTAGGGTGCTTTAAAGGCGACATCACAGTAATGTTGCCGTTCATTCTACACGTCTACAAATTCATCCAGTCGTCATAGATAAAAAGGGATATTAGTCTCCCTGCTCCAGAAGCACCACCACCTACCTTCTCAGCTTGTCCCTGGCCACTTCCTGAACCTTTTCAGCCACAATGCTTTAGCACCAGCTCCAACTGACCCCTTCTTTTTGTTTTTCATAATGTGCCACCTTAGCCTGAGGCCTTCAGTCTGTCTTGGTTGTCAAGAAGCCTGTTGCAATTTTGTCAAAACCAGAAGTGATCGATTCTTTCTGTAGAATACAAGCAGTAGCCTGGTGCTAGTACATGCTGGCAATGTCTGACAAAGGCACATATACACACAAATTACTTTTATTGTTGTATAAATTAAAAACAAAATAGCTTATAAATTAGAAAGCCTTTATGTATAATATTTTGTACTGTGTAAAGAACAACCAATATTTTTAATCACTGGAAATTTCAGTGCACTTTCTCTGACTGAGTGGACACATTGCAGGGTGAGATAAAAGCAAGACTCCAATGCCAAGTACACTCGGTCAGTCCAAGTACACTCTTCTGGCAATAAGCTGTGTGAATTTCAGCAAGTTGTTGAGCCTCACAGATTGATGATTGGGTAACCTCTTAGGGTTGTAGTAGGAAGAGCCATATGAAGAGATTGGGGAGTGCTAACCTTGAGAAGGAATGTAAAGCACTGAGTACAAAGGGAACTTACGGGTCACAGAATCTCAGCCTTCACAGGGACTCAAAAGATCAACTCCTACCTTGACAGATGGGACAACAGGTCTAGAAAGGGAAAAGTGCTTTGTACGGTGTCATTAAACTATCTTGGGGCCCTGCTTGGTCTAGAGTTCACATCTGATGTGTTGATGAGCTCTATTTACGACTGGAAGAATCTGTGCCTCTCTGAGAATCCAGTTTTTTTTTCCAAGTGAACACAAACAAAAAATTTTGCCTTTAAGTCAGTCCAACTCATGGCAGCCTCATGTGTCAGAGTAGAACAATGTTTTATAGAGCTTTCAGTGGATTCTTTTTTGTAATGGATTGCCAAGCCGTTCCTCTAAAGTTCCTCTGAGTAGACTTGAACTCCACATCTTTCTCTTAGCAGCCAAGCAGGTTAAGTATTAACCATTTGTACCATCCGGCAACTCCAGAGTAAACAAAGAGTTGTAGTTTATGATTGAACTTTAAACTGTATTCTACAGAGGCCTGGGGCCTCCCCACCATATCCACGAAAACCCCTATACTGTTAGATGTTTCAGAGTTTTGGTGTACAAATTAAAAACCACTGGTCTTTATGAGACTTAAAGGCCATCTAGTATTAACTCTTGGTATATCAAGACATGATGATGTCCCTCTAGTGATCCTAGCAGTTTAGCTTATACTTTAATTCACTAATTTCTCTGTTTCTGAAAGGTAATAGTCACTGGTTTTTCAGCACAAAGAACGGAACCTCATTTTTTCTAGATTTTAAAACCATTTGCTTTCACTGTCAAAAGATAATGGACCTTCTTAGTCCTTCCTCCTTCTTCCCTCTTTAGCATTTGACAGCTTTCCTCCCATTCTGAATAAATCTGTCTTTTGACTTCTTTGACATTGTACTTTCGCTTTTCCTTTTTATCTCTGAACATCTATTTCTCTGTTTTACTGAGTTGTCCTTCAGAGAGCCCATGGCCTCCTCCTGTCTTTACTTTGGGAATAGCCTATAAATTTACCTCATTAACCTTCACTCATACCTGTGCTCAAGTCTTCCTGACTAACAAAATTTCCACTTACTCAGAAGTGGTGCTTTCTTTCCCCCAATCACTTTATTAGGAGCTCATACAACTCTTAACACAGTCCTTACATACATCAATTGTGTAAAGCACATTTGTACATCCATTGCCCTCATCATTCTCAAAACATTTGTTCTCCACTTAAGCCCCTGGCATCAGCTCCTCATTTTTCCCCTCCTTCCCCCTTACCCCTTCCCTCATGAACCCTTGATAATTTATAAATTATTATTTTGTCATAGCTTACCCTGTCTTGACGTCTCCCTTCACCCACTTTTGTGTTGTCATTCCCCCAGAGAGGAGGTTATATGTAGATCCTTATAATATGTTTCCCCTTTCTACTCTACCCTTCCTTCACCCTCCCTATATCGCCACTCTCACCACTGGTCCTGAAGGGATCATCCTCCCTGGATTCACTGTGTTTCCAGTGCAAATCTGTACCAGTGTACATCCTCTGGTCTAGCCAGATTTGCAAGGTAGAATTGGGATCATTATAGTGGGTGGGTGGGGGGAGGGAAGCATTTAGGAACTAGAGGAAAGTTGTATGTTTCAGCATTGCTACACTGCTCCCTGACTGGCATGTCTCCTCCTTGCGACCTTTCCGTAAGGGGATGTCAGTTGCCTACAGATGACTACAGATGGGCTTTGGGTGTCCACTTCGCACTCCCCCTCATTCACAATGATATGATTTTTTTGTTCTTTGATGCCTGATAACTGATCCTTTCTGCACGTTGTTATCACGCAGGCTGGTGTGCTTCTTCCATGTGGGCTTTGTTGCTTCTGTGCTAGATGGCCACTTGTTTACCTCCAAGCTTTTAAGACCCCAGACACGATATCTTTTGATAACCTGGCACATCAGCTTTCTTCACCACATTTGCTTATGCACCCTTAGAAGTGGTTTGTATTATTCCTCAGCACTCCTATTTTTGTTAATTGTGCCAATACTATTTTATGTTTATGTCTCTAACCAGAAGTGTTAGCAAATTCTGAAGATTTTACTCACCTTATACCATATTATTTATACATATGTAATCCCTATAACCTGACTGTATTGTTATCATCTTTCAGTTAGGTTTCTATAGTGACCTACTAAGTTGTTCTCATTCTCTAATATATTATCCTCCTAGCTTACCTGTTCTGTTGAATCTTTTAAAATTCTACCTAGCTTACTGAAATCCTTTGTAGAATATTCAGGATAAAATTAAGGTTGTCTGTTGGCATTGAGTCAATGGCAGTGAATTTTGAGAATGAATCCTCAAGGACCCTTGGAGGTGCAAATGGTTAGTCACTCAGCAGCTAATCATAAGGATGGTGGTTTGCATCCACCCAGCAGCTCTGCAGGAGAAAGACCTGGTTACCTGATTGAGCTGCTTACATAAAAATTCCAGCCATGGGGTTCTATGGGCAAGGAACAACTAGGACAATTAGCATAATATAGTCCACAAAGACAATGTTCTACATTCTACCTGAGTAGTAACTGGAGTTTTTAAAGCCCTGACATCTAAGATGCAACTGTTGGATTTTCCTTGTCTGGAGAAAACAAGAGTGAAGAAAAACAAAGACTCAAGGAAACAATTAGTCCCCCAAACTAATAGACCACTCAAACCTCAGCCTTTACTACCTGAAGACCAGAAGAAATAGATGATACTCAGCTACCACTACCAAACACTGATCAGGAGCACAAAAGAAAGTCCTGGGCACAGAGGATTAAAAATAAAAAACATAACGATGTCCAGTAAGGTGGTAAATTAGACAGACATCCTACACAGACCCTCTACAATAAAAATGCCGAGACCTAAAATAATAAAATAAAAAGGGCCAGAGATCTACTGAAACAGATAACATGATAATCCTGAAATCCTGGGCTTCAGAGAAAGAATAGAGTTATGAATTACATTCTGACTAGGGGAAAGAGCACTGGGTAGTGTAGTGGGTTACAACTCATAGCGATCCTATAGGACAAAGTAGACCTGCCTTTGTAAGTATATGAGACTGTAACTCTTTATGGAAATAGAAAGCCCAATCTCTCTCCCATGGAGCAGCTGGTGGTTTCGAATTATTGCCTTTGCAGTTTAGCAGTCTAATATGTAACCAGTATGCCACCAGGACTCCTGTAAATTATTGATTGATAGCTGAAAATGCCAGCTAAAACTGACCAACTGTGCTATACAAACAGCAAATAAGAGTACTCACTCACTCTTATTTTTCATTATAACCACAAGAGGCCAGGTGTTAAGAGGCTAAGCTCTTAGCAACATGCATACATAAATTAAATACAGATACAGTGACACCACAGTGTAACAGAGACAACAATTTCAGTTCATATGAAGAAACAAAACAGTAGCTCAAACAAATGACCAATACACAGAACACAAAGCTCTTTCTCAGGGAGAAAAGAATTGGTAGTACCTGATAAAGAATTCAAAATAATGATATTTAGACTCCTTCAGTGTGCCAAGAGAAAGGTCAATAAAACTTTAGATGAAATTAAGGAAAACAGGGAAAAAAATTAGAAGAATCCATAAAAACATTACAAGATGAAAATGATGATGGCAGCATATGTACAAATGTGCTTGACACACTGGATGAATGTATGGATTGTGATAAGAGATGTAAGAGCCTCCAATAAAAGTATTAAATATATATATATTACAAGAACAAACTGAAAAAAATGAATTAATAGAAATCATACAAAAACAGGCACAGAGCAGGCATGATGTCAGATAATAAGGACAATTTTGATGGAGTCAACTTTGATGATGTGGAGGAGGATGAAGGGCTAGAATGTCAAGGAGAATGTTGAGATCCACTGCTCAGAGCTCAAGGCCTGAAAGATCCTCCTGTTTTACCACAGCCTGCCCAGTGGAAACTATGAAGAATTGGGGCTTGAACAGACTCATCATCACCAATTGAGCCAGCTACCTTTCTGCCACTCCACTCTCTTTAACCTTTTTCTTTGTCAGTAATAAAGAACTCAGTCTTCCAGCCACCCAATTTTTAAAAAATTCTTTTAATTGTTTTATTAGGGGTACATACGACTCTTATCACAATCCATACATACATCAATCGTGTAAAGCACATTTGTACGTTCATTGGCCTCATCATTCTCAAAACATTTGCTCTCTACTTAAGCCCCTGGTATCAGCTCCTCATTTTCCCCCTCCTTCCCCTTTCCCCCATCCCTTACTAACCCTTGTTAATTTATAAATTTTTATTTTGTCATATCTTGCCCTGTCCGATGTCTCCCTTCACCCACTTTTTTGTTGTCCGTCCCCCAGGGAGGTAGTCACATGTAGATCCTTGTAATAGGTTCCCCCTTTCCAACCCACCCTCCCTCCATCCTCCCAGTATTGCCACTCACACCACTGGTCCTGAAGGGATCATCTGCCCTGGATTCCCTGTTTCCAGTTCCTAGCTGTATGAGTGTATATCCTCTGGTCTAGTCAGATTTGTAAGGTAGAATTGGGATCGTGATAGTGGGGTAGGAGGAAGCATTTAGGAACTAGAGGAAAGTTGTATATTTTCATCGTTGCTACATCACACCTTGACTGGCTCGTCTCCTCCCCGAGAGCCTTCTGTAAGGGGATGTCCAGTGGCCTACAAATGGGCTTTGGGTCGCCACTCCGCATTCCCTGCTTCATTCACTATGATTTTTTGTTCTGATGATACCTGATACCTGATCCCTTCGACACTTCGTGATTGCATAGGCTGGTTTGCTTTTTCCTTGTGGGCTTTTTTGCTTCTAAGCTAGAGAGCCACGTGTTTACCTTCAGCCATCCTATTTCCAAAAAGAAAATAAACCATACAAAAACAGCAAATAGAAATACAGAAGATGTATACTAAGGTTTCAGAAATAGATAATGCATTGAAAGAGCAAAGCAGCAGAATTGACTCACTGGAAGGCCAAATTAGTGAGCTTGGAGGCAAATCACTCAATACTAATCTGCTAGAGGAACAATGAACAATTTTTAAAAGTTCAAATAAAACCTAAGGATTATGTGAGGTGACATCAAGAGAAAGAATAAGAAACAACAAAAAGCAAATTATTGAAGTGTTGTTGGAAGAAAACTTCCCTAGCACTATGATAGAGGAAATAAAATATACATTCAAGAAACTGAATCAAATAGACCCCCATCCCCAATTTTTTTTCCCTAAAACCACAAATAAGGGAAGACTCCTGAGAGCAGCTTTGGAAAATTAAAAAGTTACAAAAGAGAACCAGAATGCAGGCAGGCAAGAAGGCAATGGGATGATGATCTATATAAAACTCTGTGGTGTGGGGAGAGAAGTCAACCAAATATCATATACCCTGCAAAATTGTCCCTTAAATGTGGATGAAACTAAAATGAAATGAATTTGTAGAAACCAGACTAGTCTTATAAGAAATACTAAGGGGAGTTCTTTCTTTCTTTTGATTTTTCCAGTTTTATTAAGCTCATACACATCAGGCGGGTGGCGGGTGTGGGCGGTGCTAGGCATCCAGCTGCTGGTTGAAGTGGTTGGGGATGGCCTCCATGCCCTCCTGCGGGCACATCAGCACCACCTATGTGCACCGGCACACCCCCTGGCCCAGCTGCCGCGGTTAAGGGGAATTCTTTAGACAGAGAATGAGCAACAGTGGCTAACAGCCTGAGCTTTAACATACATGACACCTCCCAGAAGTCAACCCAGATATAGATGTATCCAAAATTGAACAAACCTACAAGACTTGAAAATAAGGAGTCGAGATAACAATTTGTAACAAAGAACATTACAATGTAAATACAGATAATACAGAACTTTCAGATGGAGAGGAAGTCAAGTGGATTTCAAGATAGAACAGAGAGAAAGGGGAACCAATTTCAATGATCTACACTTAACCCTCAGCCCGCCCCTGAGGGGGACGAACATCAGAAACATGGGTGAAGGGAGACAGTAGTCGGTATAAGATATGGAAATAATTATAATTTACTATTTATAAAGGGGTCAGAGGGTGGGAAGTATGAGGAGGAAGGGGAAAAAGTTGATACCATGGACTCAAAATAGAAAGCAAATGTTTAGAAAATGATGGCACATATGTACAAATATGCTTGATACAATTGATGTATGGATTATTGTAAGAGCTGTAAGAGACCCCAATAAAATGATCTTAAAAAAAAGAGCAGAGTGTTTTGAAACTGAAGAAAAAATTAATAAATTATAGGATGGCCTCAAAGAAAATCAATAAGCCTTATTCAAATAAAAGAGGAAAATCATAAAGATCTTGTCAAGAAGAGGTTTTCACACTGACAGAACATTTTTTGGTGGATAACAGGGATGGAAATGGGTGGGGAAATAATGAACTAGAGAGAACATAAGTTTTAACTAGTGAGGGGAAAGCAATAAATGAAGACCCTAGGAGGTCTGCAAGAGTTAAGGGTAAAAAAAAAAAACCTTACCACAGTGAATGAATGGGGAAGTGCAGAGTGGAGACCCACAGCCCATTTGTCGGCCACTGGAGATCCCCTCCCAGAGGGGTCTAGAGGAGGAGATGAGTCAGTCAGAGTGCGACGTAGCACTGATGAAGAACACAGTTCCTGAATGCTTCCTCCCCCCCACTACCATGATCCGAATTCTACCTTGCAAGTCTGGATAGAGCAGAGGTTGTACACTGGTGCAGATAGGAGGAGCTGGAGGCACAGGGAATCCAGGGTGGATGATCCCTTCAGGACCAGGGGTGTGAGGGGTGATACTGGGAGGGTAGAAGGTGAGTGGGTTTGAAAGGGGGAACCGATTACAGGGATCTACATGTGACCTCCTCCCTGTGGGACGGACAACAGAGGAGGGGGTGAGGGGAGATGCCGGATAGAGCAAGATATGACAAAATAATAATTTATAACTTATCAAGGGCTCATGAGGGAAGGGGAGCGGGGAGGGAGGGGAAAAAGGAGGACTTGACGCAAAGGCCTTAAGTGGAGAGCAAATGCTTTGAAAATGATGAGGGCAAAGAATGTACAGATGTGCTTTATACAATTGATGTATGTATATATATGGATTATGATAAGAGTTGTATGAGTCTCTAATAAAATGTTAAAAAAATAAAGTAAGAGTTTCATAACCAAAAAAAAAAAAGAGTTAAAGGTAACAGGTAAATACTGTAATCGACACTACCCTACAAAATGGAGACCTTTGAATAGATGCTAGGGTAGACATGCAGGCTAAACAGTGGGAGAGGTAGAGTGGAAGTATACTTAAAAATAGGAGTGACAGAGGATATTTACATATGCACTCTTACCTTTTTGAGGAGCCTCGGTCGTAGTGGTTACGTGATAGGCTGCCATCTGCAATGTCAGCAGCTCAAACCACCAGCCAGCTCCATGGTAAGAAGGCTTTTTCTACTCTTGTAAAGAGTTAGTTTCAGAAACTCCCAGGGGGTAGTTCTATCCTGTTCTACAAGGTCACTATGAGCTGGCATTGTCTCGATGGCAGTGAGTTTTTTCATTTATTTCCTCTTGCTGCAAAGACAATCACAAATGTGTTGGAGCATACAAAGAACAAAGTTATAAACATTTCATAGACATAAGCAAACATCTTGAGGAAACGAGTTGCTGGGCCTGGGGAATCAGGACCACATGTTGGGGGACACCAAGGTCAATTGGCATAGTGTAGTTTAAAAAGACAAAGTTGTTTTAAAAGACAAAGTTTTTCATCCTAATTTAGTGAGCAGCAACTGGGTTTTTAAAATTTCACGAGCAGCCATGTATTCTCTGGACCCAATCTAGAAGAGAGAAGAGTGACAGAAATCCCAAAACACATGGACATAATTAGTGGAGTGGACTAATAGATCAGCAAATATTAATCTTCAGGACCCTAAGACCAAAGAACTAAGTGGTACACAGCTAGTAGAGTATCACATTAGGAAGTCCTGGGTATATCAAAATGTAACACCTTGTCATCCTTATTTCTTTCTACTTGAGCCCCTGGCATCAGCTCCTCATTTCCCCCCCCCCCTTACCCACTCTCATTCCCTCATGAACCCTTGATAATTTATAAATTATTACTACTTTCTCATGTCTTACACTGACCTATGTCTCCCTTTACCCACGGTGGTTGCACAGTGTGACTGAACTGTATGAAATACATGAATTGTATGTTGCTGAAACTGTTAAAAATAAGCAAACTAATTTTAAAAAGAAAGAAAAGAGAGTCCTGGATAGAATGGGAGAAAACTATGAAATAGAACTCAAAATTATAAAAAAGAGACCAGACTTACTGACTTGATAGCAACTAGTGGAACCCCCAAAACTATACCTCTTACTCTTCAGGTCTTGAAGTGGACTCACCACTGTGTTAGAATAATTAACCATTAAGATCAAAGGGACAGCATTTACCTCGGCAGTGGTTCTCAACCTTCCTAATGCCGCAACCCTTTAATACAGTTCCTCATGTTGTGGTGACCCCCCAACTATAAAATTATTTTCTACTTCGTAACTGTAATTTTGCTACTGTTGTGAATTGGGCAACCACCATGAAAGGGTTGTTTGACCCCCAAAGGGGTTGCGAACCACAGGTTGAGAACTGCTGACCTAAGGACAGGGTTCAAAGGATTAAGAAAGGAGGAGGAATGGGTAAGAGGGATAATAGTAGACTGAGGTGGTTGCAATGGGTGGGTTAAATCAGAATGTCTGATTTGTTGAATATAAAACGCATCAGCTCTGTAAGCCTTTACCTAAGTCTGTATATATATATATATATATATATATATATATATATATATATATATATATATATATAAAATTCTGAAACTTAAAGATCAGAATGACTGGTCTGATAGAACCTAGTAGAGACACCCTAGACACCCTTCAAACCTGGATCTGAACCAGCATCCAGAGGTCAACTTTCAACTAAACAGTGTTGTTGTTATATGTGGTTGAGTTGGTTCCAACACTTAAAAACCTGTGTACAACAACAGAACACTCCCTGGTCCTGTGCATCTTCACAATTGTTAATTTGTTTGAGCCGATTGTTTCAGCCATTGGGTCAACCCTTCTTGTCAAGGGTTGTCCTCCTTTTCTCTGCGCCTCTATTTTACCAAACATGATACTCTTTTCCAGGGACTGGTCTCTCTTGATAGCATGTTCAAAGCCTCACCACCCTTGTTTCTAAGGAGCCATTCTAGCTGTACTTCTTCCAAGACAGATTTGTTTGTTTTTCATTGGCAGTCTATGGTGCATATAAGTATTCTTCACCAGCAGCATAATTCAAATGCATTTTTTCTTTTGTCTTTATTATTCATGTACAGCTTTCACATGTATATGAAGCAATGATTGGAAATACTTAGTTCTCAAAGTGACACCCTGGCTTTTCAACTTTCTAAAAAGGTCTTGTGCAACAGATTTGCCCAATGCAATGCATACTCAATGTAATCAATCATGTGAGATCAAAAGGTCAATGTTTGCCTAAAAAGTAGAAGGAGCAGTAAGGAAGGTCAAATGTAAAGGGCAAGTGATGGAGGAAAAGGGAAGAGTTCTATTAAATTGAGGGGGTTGCAGCCAGTATAATGATACCAGACCAAGCTCAGTGCCATCCAGTTGATGCTGACTCATAGTGACCATATAGGACAGGTTAGAACTGCCTCTGAGTTTCCAGGACTGTAACTCTTTCCAGGAGCAGAAACCCACATCGTTCTCCCTTGGAATAGCTGGTGATTTCAAACCACTGACCTTGCAGTTATCAGCGTAACTCGTAATCAGCACATCACCAGGCTTCCTTGACCCTTAGCTAACTAATGAGATTGTGAGAAATCTTACCCTGGTGTAATGACTCAAATCATCATTCTAAGATGTATGAGTCACGGATGGTATAGCATTGGTCTAGCCTTCTCTCTACCTCAAGGAGATGGGTACCACAGTGTGATACAAAGGAACTTGCCTAGAGCCCTCAACCAGTAGATGGGGCTTGGTGCAGACATAATGATGTAGTGGGAAAAGTAAAGGTTTTTACTACACTTGATCTTAGCCAAAAGGCTAAAAAGCCATAAAGCAGATGTTTAAATTATTGACTTATTTTTCAAATTTTTAATTGGGATTTAATACATATTATCGTTACATAGTTCAATCACATCAACTAGAATTGTACAATTGCTATCACGATTTCCAGACATTCTTTTCCTTTTTTCCCCAACAGTTTTATTGGCACATAATTTACATATAGTACAATCCAATAGTTCAATTGTTCAATCATATCAAGGAAAATTGTATAATCATTACCACATCAATTTTAGAAAATTCCCTTCCCCATGGTTAAATCGCCTTTAAAATAAGTTGTGCAATCACAATCAGTTCTAGGGTTCCCTCCCACCTCCCACCTTTATTAATAACTCCCCAAATCCCCTTTCCCTCCCTATTACCCATTCTTCACCCCCACATCTCCCATAAACCCTTGTATTATTATCACTATGCATCCACTCCTCCTGGGTTTCTGGGAAACCCAACAGAAACAATACAAAACTCCAAAAAAAAAGAAACAATACAAAACAAAATCAAAATAAGGTGGTAAGAATAAAATAATAATATAAAGACAAAAATACAAATGAGTAAGAAAGAGAAGACTCCCCATCAATATTTAAAAAGCCAAGCAAGAATTTTCTGTCATGAAACAAGTAAGAGATACTTGCACCAGAACAAATTCAGGTTGGGTCTTTAGGGAAGTCAACTGGCCAAGTATTGAGTTTGATCCAGCACAATCAAGATTACAGTGGTCTCTGCCTGATAGTAAGACTTTTTGAAACTCTTGCCTTTGGCTAGAGGGGATCTGCCAGCAGCTCAGTCTGACAAGATACTCTGCAGATGAGTTTGGGGCTCCCACTGCCCTCCATAGCTTGAAAAGCTGCTGCTTCCATTCTGGAGGGGGAGAGGAGAAGGAGGACCATTGATTTTCCTCAGCCTTTGTTTTGTTGTATAGACTCAAGTGGATGGACATCTCCCAAGTCCCCACTCTTGAAGGAGTAACCCCAGGCAATGTGGGGTATCTTCCTTCACATTGGCTCTTCTCAAGTGTACAAAAGGAGATGATGTATGGTTCATGGCCAGTACAGACATTGTTTTTCTATGTGAAATCCTTAACATTGTCTCCCTTTTATCCTCCCACCCCCACCGTGCTGCCCTCCCCCCAGAACCCTTATTCTACTTGCTGTCCCTATAGGTTCGTCAATCCTGGGCTTCATATACAAAAAAAAAATACCATAAAAACTATTTTTTGATGTGTAATTTTGGGTAAGAATCTTAAATTCACTGAGCATGTTTTTTCATGTCTAAAATTATTTTTTAAAAATGAAGCTACCTACTTAAAAGAATAATCACAAGGATTAAACAAAGTGATTAGATTATAATTCTGGTCCCTTTCTAGCTATTTGGTATATGGCTCACTTCCTCAGTTTGAGGATGTCTAGCTTTTACTTGTCAGTTCCTCCTCCTTTTCTAAGATTATGAAGAGGCTAAACATTGTATTGCCTACTCGGGGTTATAAAATAGATGCCATTCTCTTGAAAATATTAATGACTCTTTAGTACCAGAACAGGATTTGGTAGCCATATGATTTATGCAGATGAGGGAGCTGCAGGCCTTAGCTTCCCACGGGGCAGCCATTCTGTGCAGCTGAGAGATCTGCAGATGGAATTTCCCACCATGTGACCATACTGTTCTTATAGGTGTTATACAACTGCTCTTTGGCAAAGGCTAGGGACAGTGAGAACTGAGCAAAAACCGAGTTTCCAGAAGGAAGAGTTGGGTCCCCTAATATGTGGAAGGTGAATACCAACTGTCTTGTTGCCAATTCTTAAGTCACACTGGAATAGCTCACTGCTGCCTTACACAGCGTTCTTGCTTCGAGTCTGCATTGGTCTCAGCTGATAAGGACGGCCTTCTGATTTAATTTGTATCCTTGTTTGTCCTGGCACAAGCATTGCCATTTTCTTCATAATTTTAAACATGCAGGGAACACTAGGTGAATGCCAGTCACTTTGGACCTAACGTCACCTAAGGCTTTCCTCTGGTCCCTGAGGCTCTTTGACAGGCCACATGTAGTATTATTTGAATAATTAGCTTCTTGAAGTGCCCTTCTGTCTAGTGAGTGAATTGAAATAGGGAATAGAGAAGGTGGATTGGAAGGATAATTTGAGGAAATAATTTTCTTCTTTTTTTTTTTTTTTTACTATTTTTAAAAACATTTTATTAGGGACTCATACAACTCTTATCACAATCCATACATACATCAATTGTGCAACGCACTGAGGAAATAATTTTCTTTGGAAAAAAAAAAACAAACGGAAATAGATTAAAATGTTAACAGTGGTTAACTTTGGATGGGGCTATAAAGAAAAAAATCATTATTCTGAGATTTCCAATTTTTCTAGTGTGAACACATCACCAATTGCTGTTGAATCAGTTCTTACTCATGGCGATCACATACATGTTAAAATAGAACTGTGCTCCATAGTTTTCAATGGTTGATTTAAAAAAAAATTTTTTTTAGTATATGTGCTGCCAAAGAGACCACTGATTTTTTTTTTCCCCTTTCTGGAAGTAGAACAACAGGCCTTCCTTCTGAGTACCTCCAGGAAGACTTGAATAATGAGCAGACAAACACATTAATCATCTGTACTACTTAGGGATTCCAAGGAAGCACATTCTGTTTTTATAATAAATAGGGGAAAACAGTCTTTAAAATTACCATTTTAATCAAACATATGAGCAAATGCTCAGGTCATTCGCCATCAAAGAGATGAAAATCAATAGATAGACACAACCCAAATGTTCATCAATAGAAGAACAAATAAACAATAAAATACATACATACAACAGAATACTATTCAGCCAATAGAAGAAATAAAGTCTTCATACATGATACAGGATGGATGAAGTCTAAAGACATTTTGCTAAGTGAAATAAGCTAATCACAAAGGACAGGCATTGTATGGCCTTATTTATATAAAAAAATAAATGGTTGGTAGGTTTAAACAGCTTATTTGGGGGTTAGCATGGAGGAACCCTGGTATCATAGTAGTCTAACTTTGGACTGCTAACTGCAAGGTCAGCAGTTCAAAATCACCAGTTGCTCCTCTGAGAAAGACATGGCTTTCCATGTCCATTCCCGTAAAGAGTTACAGTCTTGGAAACTCACAGCAGCAGTTCTACCCTGTCCTGCAGGGTCACTATGAGTTGGTATCGACCTGATGACAGTGAGTTTGGTTTTGGAACCCAGTGCCTAACCTAAAGTGCCACCAAGGCTCCTTAACTGATAAATAAACACTTCCATTGAGTCAGTGCTGACTCATGGCAGCTCCCTGTGGGTTTCTCAGACAGTAACTATTTGCAGGAGTAGAAAGCCCATTCTTTTTCCCTCGGAGCTGCTGGTGGTTTTGAACTGCTGACCATTGGATTGCCGCTCAATGCATAACCACTTTGCCACCAGGGCTCCATAGCACATCATAAATAGCAAAGCCCAAATGAATTGAAAGTAGCCAAAGTTTATAATATGATTAATAAATGCTGTGAATAGGTCTCAAGCCCAAACCTCAATGCTGTCATGTTGACTCTTAACTCCTAGTCTCCCTATAGGACCGAGTAGAACTGCCCCATTGTGTTTCTAAGGCTGTACGTTTTTACAGACTGCCACCCCCTGCAGAGTGGCTGGTGGGTTCAAATCACCCATCTTTGGCCAGCAACCAAGTGCTTTAAATCTGTGCCACCAGGCTCATATTTTGAAAGTTACCTAGGATGAAGTAGAGAGTGTGAGACAAAGAATTGCAAATGATGGTTGAAAATCATGATACAAAATTCAGGCTTATCATCATTTGAAATGTGAGTAGTATAAACAACTTAAAATGAAAATATAGCTTCTGGATATTCAGTAGGTCAATAAAATGTCTAGGGTGTTTGGGATCTGAGGGGGGAAAAGCACTGTCCTATAGGAAGGTTAATATCATCAATGGTCTTGTGTCTTAAGTGGATGCTCAGCATTGGCACGTGGGGGCCCATAGTCTGAGGAACATTCCCTCCCATATTACCCTTTGGGCCCTTAGAGGAATGATAAAAGGGTTCTTGTTAGTCTTTTCTAATATGATCACAGCTGGCAGCCAGATTTGTTTTGGTGTGTTAGCTAAAAGGTAGCTTGGAGCATGTGTTCTTCTTGTGGCTAATTAAATCAAACCATCTTATTTCCAGAGAGTAAACAGAAAAGTAGACTAATATTATAGGCCAATATGAGAAACATTAGCTATAGTTTTCCGCATTCTCTGCTTGCCACTGTAAGGGGTTGGCAATTCAAGTCTGGCTCAAACATCACCTCCTCTAGGAAGGGAAAAGTAATCACTTCTCTTTTAAACTCCCATGACCCTTCTTTCATTTTTGTAGTTCGTATGTAGCTGTCATCTCGACTCTAGTTAGGTCCTGGGAGGCAAAGGTCTTCTTTGTAGCAGTAAGTGCTTAATAAATCATTATTGAATGACTTAGGGTTTTTTTTGACTTGATTGGTTCAGGTCTAAGGCATAGGAGATGACACTTGGAGATTGAAGTCTGAGTGGGAATCACTTTCCCATCAATATCCAGGGATTCAGCCTCTTGCCAAGGCTTCCTGTGCATTGTGATGGAGAAAGGATTCGTTACCCTGCCAGCCCCTCTTCCAGTTTCACTCTTCTCTAGAACTCCTAGTTCCTGACCACGTCTCTCTGTGTATTAATTACCTATTAATATAATAACAAGTCACTCCAAAACAAGCTCATTTATTAGCTCTCATGGTTCCTGTGGGACAGGGATTTGGGAGCAAATTTGGTAGGGCATTTCTGGCCCAGGATCTGTCATGATGTTACAGTCAGATATATCTGAGGCTACAGTAATCTGAACTCTTAACTCAAGACTGGAAGGTCCAGATGGTACTTACAAGTTGATTGCTCCTACGTGGCCTCTCCAGAAGCAGCTTGAGTGTCTTTCCAAGGTGATAATTGGCTTTTCCCAGAGCTAATGACTAAAGATGCCAAAGCAGAAATTACAATGCCTTTTTTGACCCAGCATCAGAAATCACATATTGTTTCTTATGCCATATTCTATTGGCTATGCAGACCATCCCTGAGTCTTCTGGGTGAGGGGTTACAGAAGAATATGATTATCAGGAGTCAAGGATGAGTGTGCTCATTGGAGACCATCTTGGAGATTGGCTGTTTTTCATCTGCTCCTGAGATCAGGCTCGCTGCTTAACCTTGGTCCATCTCCTTCATTCCCATTGCCGTTCCTAATTCCAGGTCTCATCCTAGACTACAGCATCATTCTTTAATTCTTTTCTGTGTGTGTGGCTTTTAAACATTATTTTTCATCTTATTGGAGGCTCTAACTTTTAATTATTTTTTTGGTTGTTTTATTTTATTTTATTAATCATTTTATTGGGGACTCTTAGAAATCTTATAACAATCCATCATTCAATTGTATTAAGCACACTTGTACATATGTTGCCAACAACATTTTCAAAACATGTTCTTTCTACTTGAGCCCTTGGTATCAGCTCCTCTTTTTATCCCCTACCTCACCTACCCTCCCACCCTCTTGAATCCTTGATCAATTTATATTATTATTGTTATTTCGTATCTTACACTGTTCATTTTCTCCCTTTGCCCACATTTCTGTTATTCATCCCCCTTGGGGTGAGGGGGCTATATATCCAACCTTGTAATGAGTTCCCCCTTTCTTACCCCCTACTATCCCCCTACCATCATGCTACCACTATTCCCATTACTATTCCTGAGGGGTTTATCTGCCCTGGATTCCATGTGTTGAGAGCTCTAATCTGTACTAATGTGTGTACTCTAGTCTAGCTGGAGTTTTAAGTTAGAACTGGGTCATGGTAGTGGGGAGTAGGAGGCATTCAGGAACTAGAGGAATGATGTGTGTTTTATCGGTGCTATACTGCTCCCTGGTTGAATCATCCCTATCTAGTAACTCTTCTCTGGGGGATATCCAATTGTCTACAGATGGGCTTTGAGTCTCCACTCCAACCCCCCTCATTCACATTGAAATAGTTATTAGTTTAGGATCTTTTGATACCTGATTCCGTGGATACCTCATGATCAGACAGGCTGGTGTGCTTCTTTCATGTGGGCATATATGCTTCCCTGCTGGATGGCTACTTGTTTAACTTCAAGCAGCTAAGACCCAGATGCTAGATCTTTTGATAGCCAAACACCATCTGTTCCTTTCATCACATTTGCTTATGTACCCATTTTGTCTTCAACAATCATGTTAGGAAGGTGAGTATCAAAGAGTGCCAGGTTATTAGAACAAACTGTTTTGTGTTAAGGGAGGCCTTGAATAGTCCAAAGTCCATCTGCTATCTTAACATATAAATATATGTACATTGATGCTATGAACATTATTGCTAATGAAACTTTAGTATCTAACATGTACACTCCTGGGGGCAAAGATTATCGTATCAACTATCTATTACTGCAAAAGTGTTACCACAAACATAGCAATTTGAAACAACACACAGTTATTATCTCACATTTTCTGTGTTGTCTGTCTGGCTTGATGTGGCTGGGTCCTTTGTAAGGCTATAATGAAGGTCCTAATCAAAGCTTCTCATCTGAGGCTCAACAGGGGAAGGGCATTCTTCTACACTCATGTGGCTGTTGGTAGTATTCAATTCCTTGTAGCCTATCAGACTGAAGGTTCCAGTTTCTTGCTGACTGTCAACTGGAGGCTGCCCTCACTTCCTTGCCATGTGGCCCTCGCACAACATACCAACTTCTTCAAATCCAGCAGGGGAGAGTCTTCCTGCAAGACAAATATTAAAATCTTATATAACATAGTCATGTCCAGGTACTAACATGCATTCTGTCATCTTTGCCTTACTCTGTTGGTTAAAAGCAAGTCCCAGGTCCTGCTCACACTCAAGCAAGTAGTGGGTAGGAATGGGAGAAGCGCACAGGGGTGTGAATACCAGGAGGCAAGGATCATGAAGGCCATTGTAGAGTCTGTCTCTGTTTTCATATTCTGAGCGGTGTTTGGCACATAATAGGTACTAATATTTGAATGAATGAATGGGAGTAATGTGACTATTATGTTTCCAAATCCTAGCTTAAGTCTTTTTCTTTACTTCCCTTTCTCTGTTTCAGAATTACTAATATACTCTTGAGACTCTTCTCTCATCTGTCCATATGGATGAGCTTCAGGATGTTCAACTCACAGAGATCAAGCCACTTCTAAATGATAAGGTAACGACTACTCTATTGTCATTAAAATGCATACAATCTTTTCTTATAGTATTATATTGTCTATTTTCTGTGTTATTTGAATAATAATTTAGTTTGATGTTCTATGAGGCCCTACTTTCTCAAAAAAAATTTCTCTTCTTTTTGGACATTTTTCCTGCCTTTTCTTTCTCCTACTTATGTTTCAATGGGAAAAATTCAATCACTACTCAATATTTTTCTGCTTTACAGGGGGAAATTATATGGCAGTGTTCGACAGCAAATAAGAGAGTGGGGTTTGACACAGAATCTAGATGTCTTGACTTTCAATTCTTACAAAGGAAGTAGCATCTCTGGCTGGTGTTATATACTAGCTCCAACATTCTCCCTAAAGTCTGTTGAGTCTGTGATTGCTTGGATGTCATTCATGCACCTTGTTTTTATATTAGTGTTAGTAAACTACACCATGGGCAGTTTAGTGTGCAGCTACTTTAGGACCTAGCAAATAAAGAGTGATGTGATAAGTTAGCAAATGTTCTCTCTCTATTCAGCAAATGTAACTAGGTTCCTTCTTCTGAACCATATTCTTTTGGTTATGATTTGTCATTGTCCCATATTTTAAAAACTAGTAGCTTGGTATGATTGAGCTCATGGCATCTTTAAGGGAAATATTGATGGAGAGTAAGAGTAAAGATGGCTGAGATTGCGGGGGGCTACAGAACCACAAAATGCTGCTGTCTGTTATCTTTTTCTACCCAAAGAAAGGCCCTTCATCTTTTACCTCTGAGGCCATGGATGTATGGTCTTTACTAATGGGTTTTGGAGTTTTCGTCCCTGTGATCTCTTTTGTCCCCAATCTCATCCCATCCATTATCTGTCACCAGGTTTTGTACTTTCTTCCTTGACATGCTGAACATTTTTAACCCCCATTTATTTTCTCCTGCTATTTCCCTTCTCTTACTTTAAGTATTACCTTTTTGTGTATATGAAGTACTGTTCCTAAAATGATGATCCACAAAGAGAAGGGAGAAATAAAATCTTCATCTGTAAAGCTTACCTATAGCAACAAAACTGAATCGTTACAAGACAGAAGGAAGTTTAACTGCAGAAAGGTAGTGTTTATCCTCAACCAGGCTGATGATCAGAATCAGCTGGGGAATTGTTTAAACTACAGATTCTTGGGTCCCACTCTAGACTAACTAAATCAAAATCTCTAGAGTTGGAGTCCAGGAAAATTAAACACTTACATACACACATCTGCCTAAGAGCAGTGGTCCTCAACTTTGGCTGGGGAGATTTAGTAATTACCAATGCTTGGGTCCTGCCTCCAGAGGTTCTGACTGAATTGTCTTGAGTTTAGTTGAACAATTTTTAAGGTTCTCAAGGTTGAGAACAGTATCTAAAGTGATTCCTATTTATGTTGGAAACCCTTGACCAAATGGGTTTCAGATATTTGAAAATTAAGGCACCAAAAGAAAGAGGATAATCCTTTCTTAACCATGGAAGTCTACAGGGTTTCTGAGGAGATACTTATATGAAAGAGTGGCAGCCGGCCCCATGATGAGACAAGACAGCCCTCATTGACCCACAGCCCTACAGGGGACAACACTGGATACACGGTATGGGAATTCCGCCCACTCTGATCCCACCACACCAAGGCAAAACACTAAGGGCGTGCAACAGAACAGCAAGGGGATCAGAGCAACGAAATCCCCAGGGAATACCAAAAATAGACTTTGGGCCAGGGCTTGGTGCCCCATCAGACTCCACCGGAAAACACTCCTAAAGACCAACAAACAGTCCTTGAACTAACTACAAGCTTTTCTTTTTTGTTGTTGTGTTTTGTTTTGTTTCTTGTCATTGGCTTGTTGTTATTTTGTTTTATTTTGTTACTTGGTTTTGCTCTGTCTTGTTTTTGTGCATGTTATTATCTCCACAGGTCTGTCTAAATAAGACAGGCTGGATGAACAATCTGGAGGAGAAAACAACAGGACCGACAGTTCCAGGGGGACATGGGAGAGGGGGAGGTAGGGGGAAAGGAAGTGATGTTAACAAACCCAGGGACAAGGGAACAACAAGTGATCCAAATTGGTGGTGAGGAGGGTATAGGAGGCCTGGTAGGGCGTAACCAAGGGTAATGTAACCGAGAGGAATTACTGAGATCCAAATGAAGGCTGAGCATGAGAGTGGGACAAGAGGAAAGTAAAAGGAAAAAGAGGAAAGAGCTAGGAGGCAAGGAGCATTTATAGAGGTCTAAATACAGGCATGTAATATATAAATATATTTATATATGATGATGGGGAAATAGATCTATGTGCATTTATGTATAGGTTTAGTATTAAGGTAGCAGATGGACATTGGGCCTCCACTCAAGTACTCCGTCAATGCAAGAATACTTTGTTCTATTAAACTGGCATTTCATGATGCTCACCTTCCCAACACAATCGCAGAAGACAAAGTGGGTGCATAAGCAGATGTGGTGAAGAAAGCAGAGGGTGCCCGGCTATCAAAAGATATAGCATCTGGGATCTTAAAGGTTTGAAGGTAAACAAGTGGCCATCTAGCTCAGAAGCAACAAAACCCACATGGAAGAAGCACACCAGCCTGTGTGATCATGAGGTATCGAAGGGATCAGCTATCAGGCATCATCAGAACAAAAACCCTTATCATTGTGAATGAGGGGGAGTGCGGAGTGGGAACCCAAAGCCCGTCTGTAGGGAATTGGAGATCCCCTTACAGAAGGGTCCGTGGAAGGAAAAGAACCAGTCATGGTGCAGTGTAACAAAGATGAAACATACAACTTTCCTCTAGTTCCTAAATGCCCCCCCCCACACACACACTATCATGATCCCAATTCTACCTTACAAATCCAGAGGATGTACACTGGTACAGATAGGAATTGGAAACACAGGGAATCCAGAGCAGATGATCCCTTCAGGACCAGTGGTGAGAATGGCGATACCGGGAGGGTAGAAAGGGGGAACTGAATGCAACGATCTATGTATAACCTCCTCCCTGGGGGACAGACAACAGAATAATGGGTGAAGGGAGATGTCGACAGTGTAAGATATGACAAAATAATAATTTCTATATTATCAAAGGTTCATGAGGGAGGGGGTAAAATGAGCCGATGCCAGGGACCTATGTGGAGAGCAAATGTTTTGAGAATGATGAGGGCAATGAATGTACAGATGTGCTTTACACAATTGATGTATGTATGAGTTGTGATAAGAGTTGTATGAGCCCCTAATAAAATGATTTAAAACAACAAGAAAAAAGAAAGAGCAGTTGACTGGTGGTCTCATAGAGAAGGCAAGATTGATTCAGTAGGTCCAACCTTAGAAAGGCAGAGAATTTGCATTTGGAACCATGTGGTCTAGCTCTGTTCTCTGAGGTCACAGTTACGCCTTGGCTGGGTCTAGTGCACACCTAGTCTCTGTCAGCAACTCTTTGAGGTGCTTGTGCTTTTCCCACCCAGCTCCCACCTTGCTCTTTCCCTAAGAAATTCTATTACTCCACCCCTTTTCATGCTCACTTCTCTGATCTAGGCAAGCTTTCAGAGGTGGTTGGTAAGACCACTTTCGATGGTCACATTCCCTCACAAAGAATTTTATCTGTGTTAGCCTCTCTCCCTTCCCAGTATGTGAATGCTGTTTTTGCCAGGAAGTGGTATTTTTGCATACTTATGAAAGCTCTGATAATAATGCTTCTCTTTCACTTGATCCTTCCAATAGCCTGGTGAGGTAGGGAGCACTAATAATTAATTTCCATATGCTGATGAGGACATTAAGACTAAAAAAGGTATTAAAGAATGCTTGCTATTGGGCATGGTTTCTCAACCCTCGCACTCTTGTTATTTGAGGTTGGATCCATCTTCCGTGTGTGAGACTATCTAGCATTCTTGGCCTCTACCCACCAGATGCTAGTAACACTTACTAGTTGTGGCAACCAAGGAAGTCTTCAGACATTGCCATATGTCCTCTAGAAGGCAAAGTGACCTGGCTGAGAGCCACTACCGTGTTGTGATAGATCTCATTGATTGAATGGGAGTGCATGTCTTGAGGTTTGTTTTGTGTGCATGTGTGTGTGCATGCATCCGTGTGTGTGTTGCCTGTCCTGCTGTTACTTATTTGTTGTTGTTAGCAGATGCGTTTGAGTGGCCCACAACTTACGGTGACCCATGCACAGTGTACTCCATGTGGTTTTCACTGACTGGTTTGTGAAGTGGATTGCTGGGTTTTTATTCCTAGTTTGTGTTAACTAAGAGCTCAATGTAAAACTGTCAGGCACCATAGCAACGCAAACCTCCGCTGACACATTAGTGGTTACCTGTGCTTAGGTGTATTGGCCCGAAATCAGACTGAGATTCCCTCATGGGAGGTGAAAATTCTACTGCTGGTACACCAATGTTTTCTACTAGTGTATATTGAGCGCCATTTATGTACCAGGTGCTGTACATAATTATCTGTTTTAATTTTCAGTGCATCCTGTGAAATAGCATTTTTTCTCATTTAACCAAAAAAAATTTTTTTAAGTTTGTTATTGAGTCAATTCCAACTCATAGGAGCCAGTAGAGGGCAAAGGTGAACTGTCCCACAGGGTTCCTAGGCTGTAACTCTGCAGAAGCAGTCTGTCACATCTTTCTCGTACAGAGCAGCCGGGAGGTTTGAACTGTTGACCCCTTGGTTAGCAGTTGAGAGCTTTCAACCATTACACCAATTAGAATTCAGCAGTTGAAAAACTGAAGACTGACAGGCTGGCTTGCCCAGTCAGTGAGTGACAGAATTAGAGCCGAAAACCAGGTCTTTCTGATTCTAAAACCTGAGTCCTTCCCATTGTGTTGAGCCTGTCGGCTTTGTGGCATCACCTCTGTGGCTTGAGAAGTCTAGAGAGCTGTATCACTTCACGTCACCTTTGGTCCATTATTCCATAAATGTACTCTTAGTCAAAGAAATTGCTGTGGACAAAAAGACAAGAAGTTGCTGTATCCTTCTGGACGCCAGGGAGCTGGAAGAGGTATAGACCAACAGACCATGAAGAAATTTGTCCTAAGATGACTGTAAGACGGCATCCTCAATTTAGCTCTGAAAGAGACTGATGTTAGCTTGTCTCTTGTCATTTGTTGGTACTTTTCCCATTTAATTTTAGTAGCCTGTAATTTTGTCTACTGCTCAGAATTGTGAAGAAGTGGGAAATTTTGACATTCTTGTTTTGGCTCCAGTGATGAAAAGAAGCAACTGCCAGCACTTATCTTTGTTTTGGGGGCAGATAACAGGCAGATGAAGTTATTTTTTGAGGCTCCCAACTCTTGTGAAGTAGGCTGTTGAAGGTATTTTTAACCCCATTTTACAGATGAAGCTCTGAGAGGTTACATGACTTGGCTGAAATTTGTGTGTCTAGTCAAATGGGTAAGCCTCATCTAGAATCTTGTCTTTTGACTTAGACCTGGGTCATGAGGTCTCTCTCCTGTGTCAACCTTCTCACCCAACAAGCTTAGTAACGAGCTGGAGAGCTGGCTGGCTTGTGCTTATTTTTACTGGTTTCCTTTCCCTGCTTCAGATACCACTGTGCTTGCTTGAAAGACAGAAACCAGTCTTGAGAAAACAAGGGGTTGGATAATTGAGAAATTATTAGGGAGGAAGAATAAATATTTAATGGAGAGGAAGGAAACAAATGATTTTCTTTACATTGGTCATTATATTTGAAAGTGAGGTGAACCCAATTGCAATTTAAGTTTCCCTATGTATTGAAACCCCAAACCAAACCCACTAGCACAGAGTCAATTCTGATTGATAGTGACCGTTGGGAGGTTTCTGAGATTGTAAATCTTTACTGTAGCAGACAACTTCATTATTCTCCCTTGGAATGCCTGATGGTTTTGAACAGCTGACATTGTGCCCCCAAAACCCCTCCCTTTCTACCAGAGACAGGAAATAAAAGCAGAGCAGGGATACAGCTATTTGGACCAGAGGCTGGAAAGCCCAAGGATGAGTATTTTTGTAACCTCCAAGACAGCAGAGACAGGGAAACAATTTGTGCCAAGGTCGTAGCATTAAAAAAAAAAGTCAAAGGAAGCAGTTAGAGTTGAAAACAGATATTTTGTCATTTTCATTAAAGAATACTTGTGAAGTGCTGCATCTAGAGTGGAGTAGGGAGAAGCCTTTGATAGGCTGATTAGGTGATTGTTACATACATTGTGAAAAATGTCCTAGATGGGACAGGAGCAAGACAGAAGTTCTCAAGCAAGGATGCTGCAGTGCCGCACTGTGGCCCACCAGTCACAAGAGGCAGCCAGAGATGGTAGGAGTCTCTGTAGTTCTAGCCACACTTTAGCAGCGTGCCCAAAGAGTCTTTAATGTCGGGGTCAGTGACGCTTAACTCTACCCTGGTAATATGTTAGAGATTATTTTAGAATTTAAGTTTTTTTTTCTGTCCATAGATGACATCTGGAGATTGTTTTATCTAAGTATCTGACCTTTTTATCAATTTTTTATGAGGCCTCAGTTTCTTATTAGTAGTATAACCCAAAAACCAAACCAGTACCACTGAGTCAGCTGTAACTCATAGAGACCCAATAGAGGGGTTCTGAGGCTGTAAATCTTTACGGGAGGCCTCATTTTTCTTCTATGGAGTGGCTAGTAGGTTTGAACTGCTAACCTTGATGTTACCAGTGCACTTACCAAACAGTGCCACCAGGACCCTTGTCTTTTTAATGTAGAGACAAAGGTGGATTTTCTATGTGTGTGCATTTTAGATATTTATATTATTAGTACTTAGCATATAATTACTATTTAATAATTACTACTGGTAATAATCTAAAAAATTCAAAACTCACTGCCATGGAGTCAATTCTGACTCATATTGACCTTATAGGGCAGTTTCTGAGACTGGAACTTTAAAAGAATTTTTAATAAATCATGCTATTGGGGGCTCTTACATTTCTTATAACAAGCCATACATCAGTTGTATCAAGCACATTTGTACATATGTTGCCATCATCATTTCTAAAACATTTTCCTTCTTCTTGAGCCCTTGGTTTCATCTCCCTTTCTATCCTCTCTTCCCCACCCTCTCACCGTCATAAACCCTTGATAAATTATTTTTATTTTTCATATTTTATACCATCCACTGTCTCCTTTCACCCACGTTTCTGTTCGACACCTGGTTGGGGGTGTTTGTTATGCTGAACATTGCTATGGGTTTCCCCTTTCTCCCCCTACCTTTGCCCTACCCTCATGGTATCACTACTCTCATCTATACTGCACCCTGGCTGGCTCGTCTCTTCCTTGTGACCCTTCTGTGAGAGGATGGCCAGTTGTCTACAGTTGGGCTTTGGGTCTCCATTCCGAGCTCCCTTGTTCACATCAAAATGGCTGTTTGTTTTGGGTCTTCTGATTCCTGATACCTGATCCCATCAACACCTCGTAATCACATGGGTTGCTGTGCTTCTTCCATGTGGGCTTTGTTACTTCCCGGCTAGATGGCCGTTTGTTTAACTTAAAGCCTTTAAGACCATAGATATTATATCTTGTAACAGTCAGGCACCATAAGCTTTTTCCACCATATTTGTTTGTGCACCCATTTTTTCTTCAGAGATTGTGTTGGGAAGATGAGCATCACAGAATGCTGGGTTATTACAACAAAGTGTAGCAATCTGTTTTTTTGTTTGTTTGTTTTTTAAAACATTTTATTAAGGGCTCATACAACTCTTATCACAATCCATACATATGCATACATCAATTGTGTAAAGCACATTTGTACATTCTTTGCCCTAATCATTTTCTTTTTTTTCCTCCTCTTTTCTTTTTTTACATTTTATTAGGGGCTCATACAACTCTTATCACAATCCATACATATACATACATCAAGCAATCTGTTTTTTAGCACCTTTCCCTCACAGCACGTTTTTGTGGGGGTGGTCATATTTCTCGTTATTCATTGACCTCTTCTCCATTGCTCTAGGCTCATATTTGAGAAAACTGTTTTCTTTTAATTTATTTTCTTGAGCAAACTCATTTACCCTCTACATTTGAGAAATAGTTTTCTTAACTAGCTTTAACTTTCAGTAATTATTGATTTTTTTTCTTTGATTTATTTTTTTTCTCTCTCCCAAATTAACTTATTGTCTTGTTTTCTTCAATGAATCCCTTTCTGCTACATAAGTTTATTTAGACCAAATGCACTGCCTTCAAGTTAATTCCAACGTATAGCAACCCTATAAAACAGAATAGAAATGCCCCAGTGGGTTTCCAAGGCTGGACTTTTGGACATTTTTATGGATGCAGACTCACATCTTTCTCTTTTGCAGCCTCTGGTGGGTTCCAACTGCTGACCTTTTATTTAGCAGCTGAGCTCTCCATCCCTGAGACACAGAGCTTCTTATGAAGACCCCAGTGAATAGCACTGAATTTTAATGAGTTCAGAGAATATGATGTCAATTTAACCACAGTTGAGTAGGGGATCAGCTAATGCCCTCCATCCAGAAACTCTGATGCCAAACACCATCAAACTAATCCAATCATGTCTTTTTCCCAGGATGATTGCCATTAAAGCCCAAAGTCAGGTTCTCCAGGGGTCTTAACATCTCTTTAATAAAAATGGAAGGAAGGAAGGAAGAAAACAAGTGTTAGATATACATACCTTCTTTATTAGTAGTTCCTGTTTTCAGAAATACACCTACTTCACACTTATTGACTATCTATTTATCCTACAATTTGCATTTACAATGTTAACAAATTTATGTAATTATTTTGTACATTAATGACATATCTGGCAAATGTCAGCGTGTTGGGTAAATAGCACTGGCTGTGATGTTTAAAGTTATATGTCAGTTTGGTAGGGCAATGATTTTTAGTGGTCTGGCAGTTACGTAATGATGTAGTTATAATCCATTTTATGATCTGATGTGATCATCCTTTTTCACTTAACACTGATTTTCATATAACAACCTGGTCTCTGTACCGATCCATGTTGATAAGTGAGGACTGGGTGTAATATCAGGTTAAGAAGACTTGGCTGTTTTTTTGTAAGGTCCTCAACAAACAAAAGATAGCTTGGGTTTCTGGACAGAATTGCCTAAGTCAATGTTTAACATTTTCTTTACTCGTCTGAGAGGCTCACAACCTGACAAAATGCCTCATAGCTGTGATCATGTGAGTGTGAAGAACAGAACTTGCGCAGTGACTGCTGCTTCCCACAGATCTCCCCAGAACATTTAGCTCTTTATTCCATGACTGTGATTGTAGTTCAGGTCAGAGGGATTTTCTTTTAACACTTTAAAATAATTTCTAAGATACACCTAGGGATCCTATAAGATCAGTGCCCTTATATGGTCTCCTGTGATATCATAAATAATTTCTCCCCAAAAGTGAATATTTTTTTTTACATTTTATTAGGGACTCACACAACTCTTATCACCATCCATACATATACATACATCAATTGTATAAAGCACATCCATACATTCCCTGCCCCAATCATTCTCAAAGCATTTGCTCTCCACTTAAGCCCTTTGCATCAGGTCCTCTTTTTTTTTTCCCCTCCCTCCCGCTCTCCCCTCCCAATGTGCCCTTGGTAATTTATACATCATTATTTTGTCATATCTTGCCCTAAAAGTGAATATTTACATCTTGTATTACAAATTAGAAACAATGATCTCTACCACAATAAGTCCTTTCCCTGAGTTTTCTAATTACTGAAAGGGAAGTGCATGATCAATGTAGAAAAATATAAAGAAAATTATCACCTTACTGTTTCTACCCAGAAACAGCTACTCTTGTTAAACATTATTTCTAGCCTCTTATTTCAATATATGTGTAAATGTAGTTGAGATCAATCTGCTAAAGGCCATTTTGTATGCTATTTTTCATTCACTTATTAACCATACTGTATCAAAGTTAGAATGTGGTGGAGTTTTTGTTGTTTTTTGACCCTCACCATTTTATTTTGTTATATTGGCTTATTCATTTTAAAATACTTAACAGGCAGGACTGACCAGAATTTCATTCTATTGTACATCGGGTCCCTATAAGTCAGAACCAACTTCATGGTACCTAACAATGCCTGATTTATACACTTTGGGGAAGGAACACATTACTCAGAAACTGGGAGCTCACCAGCTCACTGACTGCTCATTTCCTATCCTATTGAAACCATCTTAATCATAAGTATACTTTTCCCCTGTTTCTCACAGCTTGACTCAAAATTAAACAAGAAGTTCTCAGGCATCTTACGGGGCTAGCTGAAGCTATAGTATACTGTGGTCCTTTTTAACAACTACAGTGTTCCTTAGACAGGTGCTCACCCAGGCTCATCTGCAAACTAAGCAGGCCTTATTTTGTGAGCTCAGTTTTATGCCTGGTTCAGAAGAGGAAATGGAACTAGGCATATCATTGCTAAGAGACCATACCAGAGAGATGTTTACCTGTGTTTTATTGTCTATGCAAATAAACCCAATTTGTGGATCAAAGCAAATTATGAGTAGCATGGCAAATAATGGGAATTCTAGGACAAACAATTGTGCTCATGTTCAAAGGCACAAACTGTGCTCATCTGGAGAAAATGTGGGCTTAGTTTACAGTCTTGGAAAACAATAGGGGCAGTTCTACCCTGTCCAGTAAGGCTGCTACTAGTCAGAACCTACACCACGTAGTGAGTTTAGTTTTGGGGCTTTTTAAAAAATCATTTTATTGGGGGCTCAAACAACTCATCACAATCCATACATACATCAATTGTGTCAGCACATGTGTTCATTCATTGCCCTCATCATTCTCAAAAGAGTTTAGTTTTTAAGAGCATTTAAAAGAGTTGATTGAAGGGGGGATACGATTGTGCATAGTTTTCAGTTGGCACTGAATTTCTAGATGGCATTAGAGTTCTAGTTCTTCTCAGAGGGTGGGGGCAGCTTTGGGAAAGGTGTATTTTAGCAGCTCCAGGCCTTCAGGAAGCCACCGTAGAGCCAGATTAGACACAAGGGGTCTTCAAAGCAGTCCTGCGTGACACATGGAAATGAAAGATAATGGAATTTTTCCGTGGACTTTTTGTGTATGTTTAAAAAACATTTCAGAATAGGAGATTTTTTTCAGGGGAGATTTGCTATGGAAAGATCAAGTTGGCAGGTTTTGTTTTTGTCTTAATCTCCCCTTCCCAATACATCATTCATTACCCTTTTCATACTCTTATGTCATACCCTTGCAACCCTGGCATCTGAAATACTGCAAAAAAAAAACTTCTGAGTCATTGCCATTGATTTTTGTTTTTCCAGTCAAACATTACTATAGTGTAATCCGTTTTAAAGAACTTGGCAAATTTGCCTCAGATTTGTTTAGATAGATAGATAGACTCGTTCTATAAATGAGTCAGTGATCCTTTTTCCCATCAGTAATTTTATGGGATATAGCTGATATCCATGTATTAGGAATACTGTTTTGTCTTTCCCTCCTTCATACGTGCCCTTTTCTTTGTTACAGTTCAAGTGTTCCATTTATGTTCATCTCTCTGTCCTCGTACATTTTCTCTACTTCCTGATTCTGGGTGTCTTGGCTTTTGCTTTCCTTTGTTCCCTGCAGGGTTCTGCACTAATTCCTTTCCTCCCAAGGATGTATTTCCTCCCTGCATGTTTTCTGGATGTACTCTGGTCCCTGACTTGCCCTCTTCCCACCAATTCCTTCCAACTGCTCTGCTTTAGACAGGAATGCAAAAAGTTATAAGCTAGCAAAACAACCGCCTCTCCTTTATCTGCCAAGTAAACCCACCAAAGTGTAATCTCTCCTCTAAAGACTTTCCCTTTACTCTAATGCATGCTAGGAACCCACCTGCCTCTACAACCAAGGGGCTGCACATCTACTGCTTTCTTTGTGAACTGAATTTGCTGCACCTTTGGTGAAGCCGCGTGGGGAAACTGACTGTGTTTTCTGCCTTCTGTTGACAGAATGGTACACGAAACTTCCAGGACTTTGACTGTCAGGTAAGGACTGTACAAGCACCAAGGAGGGCTGTGTACAGGAGCTCTGCACTACTTCACTTTCTCTGGTGGTGGTCTTGTGGAGGTAGATTTATTTTCCTAGCTATCACTCTTTAGGAGCCCTGCTGGCACAACGGTTAAGCCCTTGACTACTACCCAAAAGGTTGGTGGTTCAAACCCAGTGGCTTGGTGGGAGAAAGACCTGGTGATTGGTACTCATGAAGATTGCAGCTAAGAAAAACTGATGGAGTAGTTCTGCTCTGTCACATGGGTCTGTTATGAGTCAGAATAAACAGCACCCAACAAAAATAATAACAATGGTCCTTAATCTTGGGATCAAATTTATTTAAAATGGTTTAGTATTGTATTTAAGATTTGCCTGCCAGTACATATTTTACTATTGTAGCTTTCTGGGTTGCGCTGGCTCTTTGCGATTAAGACCTCTTTTTCTCAAATGCTATTGAAAACCTAAGACAGGTGTCAAATAGAGGGTTATCATCTTTCTGTAGAGATGGTTGGGACACATTGAGGTCTGTGGGGAGGCTGCTTCTTTTTTCCCCTTTTTTCCTTTGTTGTTGAGAATATGTGCACACACAAAAAAAGAGAATATGTGCACAGAATATACACCAATCAACAGTTTCTACATTACCATTTGATAGCATTAATTATATTATTTTATTATTATTAATCATTTTATTGGGAGCTCTTACAGATCTTATAACAATCCATTATTCAGTTGTAGCAAGCACACTTGTACATATGTTGCTAATATTTTCTTTCTACTTGAGCCCTTGATATCAGCTCCTTTTTCTCCCTCCCTCCCCCACCCTCATGAATCCTTGATCAATTATTTATTATTATTATTTTGTATCTTATACCATCTGCTGTTTTTTTCACAGACATTTCTATTCATCCCCTTGGGAGTAAGGGGTGGGGCAGGGAGTTACATGTCCAACCTTGTGATTGGTTCCCCCTTTTACCTCCACCTCCCCATGATATCGTTATGCCCACTATTATCCCTGAGGGGTTTTATCTGTCCTGGATTCCAACAGTGATTATATTCTTGGAGTTGTACAACCATTCTCACGCTGCAGAATTGTTCCTCCCACATTAACATAGATTCACTGTACCCTGAGATTCCCACCTAACTTTCTATTGGTGTCAGTTTGATTCCATATAGTTCTTCAAAAAGAAAAATGTTCAAGAAAACATTTTTTACTAATTATGCTAAACTATTATTTGGTTTTAAGAAGACTTCAGGGGATTCTTTGATTTAAGGTGTTTATTTATTTTTAATTTATTTAAATTTTAATTTAAAAATCATTTTATTGGGGGCTTTTACAGATATTATAACAATCCCTAAATCAATTATATCATGAAAACTTGTACATGTTGCCATCATCATTTTCAAAACATTATCTTTCTATGTGAGCCCTTGGTATTAGCTCCTTTTCCCCCCTCCTTCCCCCATCCTCCTACCCTCATGAACCCTTGATGAATTATATATATTTTTTCATATGTACACCATCCACTGTGATTTAAGGTTTAAAGATTATCTTAGGGCAGTGTTTTCAGGGTTTGTCCAACCTTCATGATTCCAGGAAGGCTGGAGTCTGTTGTAAGAATTTAAAATTCTATTTTTTATTTCCCCCCTTTGATCATAGTTCCTATATGGACACTTTCATTAAAATGCTCAAAATGGTGGCTGTGCACCATCCAGTTCTGATCTCATGGTAAAGGGGGCAGTTGTTTATAGATTCAATTAGCCACACATTCCATCTCTGCCTTCTATTCCTAACTCCCCTTCTTCCTCTATTGTCCCGACAAAAAGAGATCAGCTGTGTTTTTAGGGGCTATTTTCAAGCTTTTAAGACCTAGGTACTGTACAAAGAACTGTGAGGTTGAACAGAAGCACTGTCCAATTAGGCCATTTAAATAGGAAGTCTTGTGAAACAATGATCCTAAACCTTCAAACCCAGAAACCAAATCCCAGGAGGTTGTTGGCTGTGCATAAACAGCCTCAGCAGCAGCTACTACTTAGTAGAGTGTGTGTGTGTGTGTGTGTGTGTGTGTGTGTGTGTGTTTTAACAGGATATAGTAGATTGGCTGTTGGATTGCTAACTAAAAGGTTAGCAAATTGAAGCCAGCATCCGATCCTTGGGAAGAAGATGAGGCTGTCTTCACCCATAAAGACTTTTTAAAGTCTTGGAAGCCCAAAGAGGCAGTTCTACTCTATTCTGTAGAGTTGTATCAAGTCAGAATCTACTTGAAGGTTGTAAATTGATTGTTTGCTATGACTTACAGCAATTCCAATAATCAGCTATACAACCTTACCCTTAATCAATGAGATATTTCCATTACCATTAACTCCCATTACCCCGCCATCCTACCCCTGTTAATACAAAGTATAAGTTTCTCTTGAATTTGTGTTGGGAATGTTGAAAATTCAGCCTGATTCAATAGTATTTTCCTAAATGATACTGCTTTTCCTAGTCTTTTTTTTGGCGGTTACTCCATTGCCTACCTTAATTTTTGACTGGCCTGGAACAAAATGGAATGAAGAAATGAGTGTATGGAAATGGAAACCTTGTACAAGCAGCTGTTGGGATATATGTCCTAGCTGTGACTGACTAACAAAAGCAATAAAAGAGTTAGGCTCTCAGGGTATGAGGTAGGAAAGAAGCATATCACAAAACCAACAATCACAGGCAAATAATTATTTTCAAATATTTGTTTTATGTTGTCTGGCAGAATGCCTTTTAGCATTGGCATCGAAAGAGAGCACTACCTATCTCATAGGCAAACTAATTAAAATTATTTTTTTCCAACTTTAGGTACTTAACATACATACGTTCTCTACAGTCCTTGCAGCAATATCATAGTTATCCGTATTTTATAGATGAGGGAACTCGATGGGTTTCATGACTTGCTGTCAGATGGAATTTGGATTGGAAAACTCCATTTGTCTTGAATCAGTTACCTTTGGTTTTTTTCCTATCTGGACATGCCTAAGCTGAAATATTTTTAGAAGTTGACTTGTATTTAAAGCTAAAATTGCCTGCAAATGGGCACCTTCATAATGTTTTTACATGATTTCAAATTCCAACTTTATATATGCACAAAGGGGACCCACCCCCCACCAAAAAAAATGGTTCATGGAGAAATAAATGAAAAGATAATGGATCTTTTCTCCCATGAATGTTTTATAGACCTCTTATATACAATATAATCACTCCAGTGCTGACAGGGAACCATTCACTATGGATGATGGCTCTTTAATGAAAAAATGAAAAGTCTTATTATTTGGGGGTAAATAGTGGCAATCATCATTGCATTTGTTGTTGCTGGTTCCTGTTACTTACAGTAGAATGAAACATTGCCCAGTCTTGTGCAATCCTTACTGTCATTGTTTTGTGTTAGCCTCTTGTTGCAACTTGTAGCCCCTGGATCAGTCCATCTCATTGAGGGTCTTTCCCTCTTTCGTTGACCCTGTAATTCACCAAGCATAATGTTGCTTTCCAGAGACTAGTCCCGCCTGATAACATGTCCAAAATATGTGAGATGAAGTTGCACCATCTTCGCTGTTAAAGAACATTCTGGCAGTATTTCTAAGACAGATTGTTAATTCTTTTGTCAGTTCATGATATAATCGATATTCCTCACCAAAGCCATCGATTCAAAGGAATCAATTTTTCAGTCTTTATTCATTGTCTAGCTTTTGGATACATATCAGATGATTAAAAATACCATAGTTTAGGTCAGGGGCATTTTAGTCCTTAAAGTGATGGGTTTTTTTTTGTTTTTTAACACTCTAAATTAAAGGTCTTTTCAAACAAGATTGCCCGATACAATACCTCATTTGATTTCCTGACTGCTGCTTCATGAGTGCTGATTGTGGATTCAAGTAAATTGAAATTCTTGACAACTTCGATTTTTTCCCTGCATTTATCATGATGTTATATAATGGTCAAGTTGTGAGGATTTTTGTTTTCTTTCTGTTGAGGTATATTCCATACTGAAGGCTGTCATCTTTGATCTTCATCAGAAAATGTTTCAAATACTTTTCACTTGCAGCAAGCAGTGTCGTGTCATCTGCACATTGCAAGTTGTTAATGAATCTTCCTCCAATCCTAATGCCACATCCTTCTCTATATAGTTCAGCTTCTCAGATTATATGGTCAGCATGCAGAGTGAATAAATATGATAGGCATTTAAATTTCAAATCATTTTTAAATCATTTTACTGGGGGCTTGTACAACTCTTAACACAATCCGTGTATACATCCATTGTGTCAAGCACATTTGTACATTTGTTGCCATCATCAGTCTCAAAATATTTTCGTTTTACTTGAGACATTGGTATCAGCTCCTCATTTCCCCCCTCTCTCCTTACCCCCTCCCTCATGAACCCTTGATAATTTATAAATTATTGTTATTTTGTCATGTCTTACACTGTCTGACGTCTCCCTTCACCCATTTTTCTGTTACCTATCCCCCAGGGAGGGGGCTATATGTAGATTCTTTTAATTGGTTCTTCCTTTCTAACCCACCATTATCACCACTGGTCCTGAGGGGTTCGTCTGTCCTGGATTCCCTGTTTCCAGTTCCTATCTGTACCAGTGTACATCCTCTGGTCTAGCTGGATTTGTAGGATAGAATTGGGCTTATGATAGTGGTGGTGGTGGTGGGAGGAAGCATTAAAGAACGAGAGGAAAGTTGTATGTTTCATCATTGCTACACTGCACCCTGACTGGCTTGTCTCCTCCCCACGACTTTTCTATAAGGGGATGACCAGTTGCTTATAGATGGGCTTTGAGTCCCCACTTCTCATACCCCACCACCACCCCATTCACACTGGTATGATTTTGTTCAGGGTCTTAGATGCCTGATACCTTATCCCATTGATGCCTCGTGATCACATAGGCTAGTGTGCTTCGTCCATGTGGACTTTGTTGCTTCTCAGCAAATGGCCACTTGTTTATCTTCAAGCTTTTAAGACCCCAGATGCTGTATCTTTTGATAGCCGAGCACCATCAGCTTTCTTCACCACATTTGCTTATGCAGCTGCTTTGTTTTCAGTGATTGTGTTGGGAAAGTGAGCATCATGGAATGCCAGTTTAATAGAATAAAGTGTTCTTACATTGAGAGAGTACTTGAGTGGAGACCAATGTCCACATGCTACCTTAATACTAATATGCACATAGATCTATTTCCCCCTCATCATATATAAATATATTTACATATGTACATGCCTGTATTTAGACCTCTATAAATGCCCTTTGCCTCCTAGCTCTTTCCTCTATTTCCTTTTACTCTCCTCTTGTTCCACTATCATCCTCAGCCTTCATTTGGGTTTCAGTAATTCCTTTCAGTTACATTGCTCTTGATCAGGCCCTACCAGACCTCTTACACCCTCCTTACCACTGATTTTGGGTCACTTGTTATTCCCGTGTCCCTGGGTTTGTTAACACTTCCTTTCCCCCACCTCCTCCTCTCCCATGTCTCCCTGGAGCCCTCGGTCCCGTTGTTGTTGTTTGCTCCTCCAGAGTGTTTATCCCACTCAAATCATTTTTTATGATTTCAAAATGAATACAACCTTGATGAAATGGATACAGCTTTGATACCCACCTTTATTGATTTTAAACCTTGAAGCGTTCACTTGTTCTGTTTGAACGATTACCTCTTGGTTTATGTACAGATTCCACATGAGTGCGTTAAGGATTCTAGAATTACCATTCTATCTCACGTTATCCATAACTTGTTCTGATCCACATGGTTGAGTGCCTATGCATAGTCAATAAAACACAGGTAAACATCTCTCTGGTGTTCTCTCTTTCAGTCAAGATCTACCTGACATCAGTAGTGACACCATAGTCTACCTCCTCCGTGGAATCAGGCTTGGGCTTCTGGCAGTTCTCTGTTGCGGTACTGCTTCAGCAACTTAAAAATTATCTTCAGCAATTTTTATTTGTGTTTTATGTTGATAATGTTTGTTGATAATATTGGCATTATGTTGGATAGTTTTTCTTTGTAATGAGCACAAATATAGATAATTTCTATTTAGTTGACCAGGTAGCTGTCTTCCAAATTTCTTGGCATAGATCAGTGAGGATTACCAATATTACATCCATTTTTTGAAACATCTCAATGAATATTCACTCAATTCCAGGAACCTTAGTTTATGCTGCTAATGGCATGATTGGTGATTCAAATCCAACAGCTCTGTGGGTTTGTTTTTGCCAATGCCTTCATTGCACCTTGCACTTCTTCCTGTAGTGCCATGGGTTCTTGGTAATTTGTTCCGTCCTAAAAGGGTTGCACATCAACCAGTCACTTTTAATGCAGCGACTCTGTTTTTTCCACCTTGTTGTGATGCTTCCTGAGTTCAATATTTTGCTCATAGATCCTTCAATATTGTAACTCAAAGCTTGCACTTTTTTTCAATTCTTTCAGCTTGAGAAATGCCACTGTGTTCTTATCTTTTGGTTTCCTAATCTCAGGTTTGTACATTTAATTATTATACTTTACTTTGTCTTCTCAAGTCACGCTGTAATACTTAGTTTATCACTTCCTCAAGCAGCTCTGGTAGCCTAGTGGTTACACATTGGGTTGCTAACCCTAAGGTCAGCAGTTTGAAACCACCAGATGCCATGTGGAAGAAAGAGGGGCACGTAAAGAGTTATAGTCTTGGAAACTTACTGGAGCTGTTGTACCCTGTCCTATTGGATCACTATGAGTAAGAACTTACTCGATGGCAGTGAGTAGTAGTACTAGTTATTACTTCCTCTATTCACTTTACTCTGTTCACAGCAGTTTTCATAATCTTTTCTGACATTTTTTTTGCTCATTTCTTTACTGTTTTTTAAAATGACATTTTCGCTTATTTCATGTATGATTTCTTTGATGTCATCCTACAACTTGTCTGGGATTTAGCGATTAGGCGGGTTTTAAGCCTTAATATTAAACATGATTTAAAATTACAATTCTTAAAGTTTCTTTTTTACCTGTAAATGTAGTTAATATGTTTTAAAAAAAACTTCAATGGATAACCCAAAATATTAACACTGGTGAAATAGCAGGTGATTTTTATCTCTTTATTTACATTCGATATTTTCTTATTTTGAGGGATGATAACTGCAATGTAATTTTTATATTCCATTTTTGTGTGTGACCTCCAATTTAATGACAATACATATTTTTACACTTCTAGGCAGAAGCATACATGTACTTTTTCAGAGCACTTCATTTGAATTTTAAAAAGCCTGGCTAAAATCCATGATATTTTGGGCAAAGTTTAAATATAGTTACTTATTCTGGCTTCATGAAATAAAACTTTCAGTTCTGTTCTGATTCAGACACAATGGTAGCACATGTTTGTCACTGGTTGGAGTATACTGTTTTCTTCCTGTTAGGTACATTGAGACTCTTCAGACATGGGCTGTCATGTCCTGCAAATGCTTGATCATAGAGGAAAGCCCTCTGGGAATAGCTTTCGGCATCTTTCATCTGCCAGACCATAGAGGGAAGATTTCCTTTCGGTTGGATAGTTAGGTCAGCACAAAGGTTAAGGAAGCCACTGATAGAAAAGGCTACTTCAACATGGAGTCTAGATTCATGTCGAGACTTTTAAGATGGAGTCAAAGCTCGGCTTTCAGGGCTTTATTTTCATGCACCAGATGCCTCAGAGTGTAGACTCTTATACATTAAGTATTTAGTAACCAAGCTCATGATGTGAATCTGAACTCCTCCTCCTTCCCCTATTTTCTTTGCTAATCAACTACATTTTAAAAAACATTTGAAAATGTAATACAAATTTTAGCCTTTTTCTTGGTTTTGAATCTGCACAAGACCTCTTTAAAGTGTTAGAGAGCAAAGATGTCACTGCGAAGACTAAGGTGAGCCTGACATAAGCTATGGTATTTCAGTCACTTCATACATATGTGAAAGCTGGACAGTGGAAGACCATGAAAGAACTGATACATTTGAATGACAGTGTTAGTGAAGACTATCGAATATCTCTTGGTTGCCAGGAAGAAAGTACAGCCAGAATGACCCTTAAAATCGAGGTTATGAAACTTCATCTTATACACCTTGGATATAGTATCACGAGAGACCAGTCCTAATAGAAAGACATCATGCTTGGGAAAGGAGAGAGTCAGTCAAGAAGAAGAAGATCCTCAAGAGAAGGATTGACAGCATGACTACAACAACGGGCTCAAGCAGAACAATGGCTGGGAGGATGGCACAGGACCAAGCAGTGTTTGCTCAGTTGAAGTTGACTTGACTGCGCCTAATTACAACAGCAACAACGTTCCTTCGTTGCTATCGGATTCTCTGAGGGCCAAGAGCAGTTATAATTTGGATAGAAGAGTAATAAAGGAAGGGGAGTGGTTAGAGATGACATACTCAGAATTGATGAGAAAGGGAAAAGCGTACAGTGCCTGATAATCAATGAAATAGACTTATTACTGCCTGTTTAGCTACTTAAGTGCTCCTTAATCCTCTAAATTCCATAGTTTCTCTATGTGTATAATATAGTGCTTTTATAGCAATAGCTCTTCTTTTGTTTATAATCAGAAACAAAAACTTCACAAAAGTATTAAAATAGCCTATAATCCTGATACTTAGGGTTAAGCATACTTTATTATATTTCTTTCTAATTTCCACTTTGATATTCTGGTTATCAAAGTAATGCATATTATTTGGAAAGCATGGAGAAAATACAAAGTAGCTAGGGGGAAAATTCATAAACTTTAATCCAGGAGCAGCCCTGTGTTTTAGGGTCATTTTATATATATATATTTTTTTTTTTAATTTTTTTTTCCTTTTTACATTTTATTAGGGGCTCATACAACTCTTATCACAATCCATACATATACATACATCAATTGTATAAAGCACATCCGTACATTCTTTGCCCTAATCATTTTCAAAGCATTTGCTCTCCACTAAAGCCCTTTGCATCAGGTCCTCTTTTTTTTTTTTTTTTAACAGTTTATTGGGGCTGATACAATTCTTTTCACAGTTCATACATATACATACATCAATTGTATAAAGCACATCTGTACAGTCTTTGCCCTAATCATTTTTTTCTCCTCTTTTCTTCTTTTACATTTTATTAGGGACTCCAACAACTCTTACCACAATCCATACATATACATACATCAATTGTATAAAGCACACCCATACATTCCCTGTCCCAATCATTCTCAAGGCATTTGCTCTTCACTTAAGCCCCTTGCATCAGGTCCTATATTTATATTTTTTATACAAATCATGCATTTTAAATTTATATGATTATAATCATTCCAGATGTACAATATCATATTCTCTTTCTTGACCTAATCTGAGAACACAATCACATTTCCACATCATTTTAAAACTCAGAAAAATTTTTATTGGTTACCTATTATTACACTATATGTGTATATAATAATTTACCTCTTCCATTATTATGTAAATTGGATTGTTTTCCCTTCTCCTATAATATGTTCAATTCATTAAACATTTTTGTGCATAAATTTTCACCACACTTGAGATTATTTCCCTAGATGGATTCTTGGACTCAATATTTAAGGCACTTGACCATTTTCCTTTCTACTTCTACTGGGTGGATACTTGGTAAATATTAATGGACAGTGATGAAGAAGCTGCTTGGCTGTTGCGAAATATCATTCCATAGATGAAGCTGATGGTAGAGTGAATGCACAGGAATGGAGTTCTTGGTATAGGATAATCCAGGCAGTCAAGGATTCAGTAATTTCATGCTGGCTTTTCATTGCAATTATTAATAGAACCCAACTGTGAGAACTGTTTTCCAGTACCACAATTCAAATGTGTGTGAACTACTTTAAACACTTGTAGATCAATTAGTCAGTAGGCATTGTTACTAAGTAAGAATTAATTGAAACAAATATTCTGAAAGTTCCTTCAATTGTGAAGAGGTTTAGGGATTTAACCACCTGCTACAATCTGTGTTATAGGGTTTGAATTAGCTCCATGCTCCACTAACCTTGAAGGCTATCCAGAATGTGGTCCCACTCCACCTTTCAGCCACATGCCATGTTCAACTGCTTCCCTTTATACACACCCCACTGTAGAAAAGCTGGAATGATTGCAGATTTACCTTTCCTTCTGCTGTGTGTTTTTCACTATGGTGGCCTTTGTTTACAGTCTCTCCACTTTAATATCACCCTCCCTCCTCCACCCCCCATTGTTTTATTAGTTTCAAAACTTTGGTGACTTTATTCTCCTTCAGGGGGGTGAGAGGAAAAAGAACCTTCTGAAGCAAGCTAAAGTTCTATTTTTTCCTCACTTCCTAACCCCAGTTCCCCTTTCCTTGTCACTAAAGTATTTCTTAGACAAGCTCTGTTGTGCATGATGGATACCAACTTTAGGAGAAAGTCCAAGGAAGGACTCTCATTGGTTTAGTGTATATTACATGCATGAAGGGGCTTCAAAAAGTTCATAGAAAAGTGGAATTGAAAGGTAACAGACTTTTCCCATGAACTTTTTAAACACAAATCCTATGTATTTGAGTCACGTTCACATCCCTCAAGTACTTACTGCATATAGATGAGTCGGGTGCTTTAATTGACCAAAGCTAGGTCCCTTCCTACCTAGGCTTTCTTAGAAAGTCCATGTTCTGAAGGTGTATAGGCTTTTGCATGTAAGTTGTCCTTTCCTTTTTTCCCTCCTCATTGCTGATTAAGACTGTGTGAATAATAAGTGGAGTTTGTTTTGAAGGAGTGAAAAATATTTTAGATTGTTAGATTGCAAAAGAAACTTCCAAAGACACAACTTTTGAGAATGCTGGCAGTTGAGAGTGGTCGACAAGTAAGAGGTATTTGAAAGTGATGATTGAGCTAAACTTAAGTAAGGTGCAAGAAGGGAGAGAGTTTAGGCTAGGTAAGAGAACCTGTATTACAGAACTTTAAAATGGAAAATATATCCTATTAATAGGCAAAAAGTTGCAAAATTAAACAAAAGGAAGACTCATGAAACGGAGAAGTTATTATCAAATGGTTGTGTCTTTATAGAAGCAAGTTCCACCTTTGCTCAAGAGGGAGAGGAAAGTGTACTGGGGACCTGTATGATTTCATGTTGTTTTATGTGACTGGAGAGCAAAGGAAGCATGTTCAATGAGTATGTAACCTTGGAGATGGTGAATAATCAATATGGGAGAATCTCTGACCAGATCCACCTTGGGCTATGCCTTTGAGCATAGGCTGTCATTGTGGAGTCACATTCCTGTTCTAGAATGCTGGCATGGGGATAACCAGAGAAGAGCTTGTAAAACAGGTGGTAGTTGATTAAAATGGAAAGGTGGCAACAGCATAAGCCTTGCAGTGTCCTGACCATTGAATCAGTTGTGTGGTCAGAGAGTCTTGATAGCATACTCAAGTCTAGATGAATTCTCAGACTAGCAGGGTAATTATAGAGCCATCAAGGTTTTCTTACACCTTCCCATGAAGGCGAGTCCCTCCTATCTTTCTGCATTCTCTATTCTACTGAGAACATTTCTATTCACATACTTGGGAATGAAGAGAAATTTATATATATATATATATATTTTTAAGTCATTTTATTAGGGGTTCTTACAGCTCTTATCACAATCCATACATCCATCTATTGTGTCAAGCACGTTTGTACATATGTTGCCATCATTTTCAAAGCATTTTCTTTCTACTTGAGAAAGAAATCAAGTCGATTTGATTTCAGCTTGATATCAGCTCTTCATTTATTACCCTCCCCCACTCTCCCTCCCTCATGAAACCTTGATAATTTATAAATTTTTAAAAATTTGATATTAATAACAACAATGCTCCCCAAAAGGCTTGACAAATGAGACTCAGGACTCTTAGCCCTTTGAACTTTGGTTGTTATAGAGGGTAGCTATGTGGATAAGATTCTCTTAAGAAATTGAAGTTATATAGAAATAATTTTAGCTGAATTTTATCCAGGTGACCAAATGATGACTATGTAGTTTCTTCTTCTATTGCTTCATCTACCTTCAGAGTTTTCTCTTTTATTTCATCTATTATAACTCCCTTTTAATCACCATCCTTTTGAATTACTGTATGTACTCGAATACTCAATTATAAGCCGACCAAAATGTCACCTGAGGCACCTAATTTTACCTCAAAAACTGCATTAAAAATGTGCCGAAAAACCCAGCTTATACATGAGTATATATAGTAGTCTGCTCGCTTAATACTCCCTGATAAACTCTCCCCTGCCCCCTAGACACACACACACACACACACACACACACACACACACACACTATCACCATCAAGTTTCCTGACTTTGGGAAGATCCAAAGTGTAGACTGGATTTTCTCTCAGCCCTCCTCATTATTATAATTACTTCCAAGTCAATTCCAAAGGGTAGAACTACTCTATAACGTTTTCTTGGTTATAATCTACAAAGCACATTGCCACGTTTTGGGTACCATGGGTTGGTTTGAACTGTCAACCTCTAGGTTAGCAGTTGAGTGTAAACTGTTGGTGCCACCCAGGTCCCTCAGCTCTCTCCATTACTCGTCCATTGGAGTCAAGTCAATTTTGAGTCATGATAACCCTGTAGGACAGGGTAGAATACCTATATGGTTCCCAAGGCTGTTACCTTTACAGAAGAGGATGCCATATCTTTCTCCCATGGAGCAGCTGGTGGGTTTGAACCACCAACCTTCTGGTTAGCCACGAAGCCTTTACCACTATACCACCAGGACTCCTCCGACTCCCCCAGCTGAAATGGTGGAGAAGCAGGCATTGTGAAACTGGCGCCTGAGGAAGTCCATTCTGCCTTTTCTGAGACCGTACCTTCTCTTTTTACAGGAACACGGTAGAAGAAGGGCTCAGCAACTCATGTCACGTTGACAGGTTGCACTCTGTCTTTAGTTTGGGCTCCCTTGTAGTGTCACCCCACCTGACAGGGCTGTCCTCACCCTCTCCCTCTTCATTCTTGCTCAGAAATAAAAAATGGCAGACATTGATGCCTTCTTGAGTTTCTTTCCAAATCTGTCTGCTTCATTCCCAGAAACAAAAGTCCTAAAGTTAGTGTGCAGCCCTCTTTCAAGTCTATCCTTTAAACATGCACAAACATATATTGTGTTGGGTTTTTAAAAAAAGCAAAATCTAAGTTGTATATTGCAGGAACATCTTTCTAAATAGTTTGTGCTTAGCACTGTGTTTTAAAGGCTTTCAGTGTTCATTAATTTAAGCTTGTAGTTCTAGTCCATTCACTTTTATCTATATTTTTATACAAATATATCATAATTTGTTAATTCCTGACTCATGAATAGTTAGGCTGTTTCCATTTTGTACTTTTCATAAACAAGGTTGCAGTGCACATGTCTATGTGTGGTTTGTGTGTTTTTGTGACCATATTTGACAATTGTATTTATATTTCACCTAAAAATAGAATTGCTGTAGGGTACACACCTCTTAACTTTACTAGAAGTTATTAAATTGTTCCCCAGAGCAGTTATGCCACTTTACATGCTTACCAGCAGTATACAAGAGTTATTATTTCTCCATATCCTAGCCAACACTTGGCATTATCTGACTTACAAATTTTTGCCATACTGCCTTGAGTGAAATAGCATCTCACTGAATCTAAGTTTTACTTTCCTGAGTGCTGGCCAAGTTAATGCCCTCCCTTCATTTTCCTTCACAACACTGTTTCCTTCATAGTGCTTAATACTATTTCCATGGGCTTATTATCTGCCTCCCTGTCTAGAACATAAGCATAAGTTCTGTGAAGGCAAGGTCACATAGCTCTTTTCACTACTTTATCCCCAGAATCCAGTCATTGGTCTGTGTTCAACACATCATTTCTTACTGGAAAGACTCGGGAGGGTAGGCATTGAAAACAGGCATAGACTCTACAAACCAGGGGCCCACAGAAAAAGCTGATCTTCCTCTCCAGTCTGAGACTCTTCCTCCAATAATTAACTCCAGGGATATTCATCCTCCCTTGGGAATATCTGTACATTACTCACAGAGACATGGCCTCTCTGCACATCTCAGTAGCACAATTACATAAAAATCCATGCTCAGGAAGTCTGTAAGACAAGCGATTACACAATAGCAGGGATTTCTTTCCTTTTTTGGGGGGGGGCGATTTATTTAGTTATCCCCTCCTGTCCAAGCCCTACATTGAACCAATTCATTATACCAGAATCTCTTTTTTTCAAGTCAGTTTTGAATAGGAAGTACAGTCATAGAGAATAGCAGAAATATTGACTCATTCATGGTTTGATTTGCTAAAAATCTCTATCTGAAGTAGATAGGGAAAAGTTGATATTAGCCTAAGATTAACTTCTGTGTTCTACAGTAGGAAGAAACTGAATCTCTAATGAGGTTCATTGTCAGATAGGAAATTAAGAAGGAAGCCTTTGTTGGAATTCTGATTATTAGAGTTAATCTTGTTTTATTTAATATAAATTTTTTCTGAGGTAAATATAGACTTCACCAGCAGAAATACACTAAGAAAGTCATGATCATTTTTGGTTTTGAGAAAAAAACTTGAAGAAAGTTAGCATAAATTCTGTTAACTCTTGTGTACACACACCCTTTCCTTTCAACCCTACCACTCTTTACATTCCATATTTCAGTTGTATCAAGCATACCATATATACGTGAGTATAAGCCAAGTTTTTTCAGCCATTTTAATTAATATATTTAAATAATTTTATTGGGAGCTCATACAACTCTTATGTCAATCTATATATCCATCCATTGTGTCAAACACATTTGTACATTTGTTGCCATCATCATTCTCAAAACATTTACTTTCTACTTGAGCCCTTGGTATCAGCTTCTATTCCCCACCCCACCCCCCCATGAACCCTTTTAATTTATAAATTATTATTTTGTCATGTCTTAACACTGTCTGACATCTCCCTTCACCCACTTTTCTGTTGATCTTACCCCAGGGAGGGGGTTATATGTAGGTCCTTGTAATTGGTTCTCCCTTTCTCTCCCACCTTCCCTCCACCCTCCTGGTATCACCACTCTAACCACTGGTCCTGAGGGGTTCATCTGTCCTGGATTCCCTGTGTTTCTAGCACTTATCTATAACAGTGTACATCTTCTGGCCTAACCGGATTTGTAAGGTAGAATTGGGATCATGATAGGGGGGGGGGCATTAAAGAACTAGAGGAAAGTTGTATGTTTCATCGTTGCTACACTGCACCCTGACTGGTTCTTCTCCTCTCTGTGACTCTTCTATAAGGGGATGTTCAGTTGCCTATAGATGGGCTTTGGGTCCCCACTCCGCAGTCCCCCTCATTCACAGTGATATGGGTTTTTGTTCTTTGATGCCTGATACCTGATCCCTTCGACATCTCGTGATCACACAGACTGGTGTGCTTCCTCCATATGGGCTTTGTTGCTTCTGAGCTAGATGGTCACTTGTTTATCTTCAAGCCTTTAAGACTCCAGACACTATATCTTTCTATAGCTGGGCACCATCAGCTTTCTTCACTACATTTGCCTATGTACCTGCTTTGTCTTCAGCAATCGTGTTGGGAAAGTGAGCATCATGGAATGCCAGTTTAATAGAACAGTGTTCTTGCATTGAGGGAGTACTTGAGTGGAGGCCCAATGTCCATCTGCTACCTAATACTAAACCTAAACATATATGTACATAGATCTATTTCCCCATCCTCATATATAAATATATTTACATTTATACATGCCTTTATTTAAACCTCTATAAATGCCCTTTGCCTCCTAGCTCTTTCCTCTATTTCCTTTTACTTTCCTTTTGTCCCACCATCATGCTCAGCCTTCAGTTGGATTTCAGTAATTCTTCTCAGTTACATTGTCCTTGATCAAGCCCTACCAGGCCTCTTACAATCTCCTCGCCATTGATTTTGGGTCACTTGTTATTCCCTTGTCCCTGGGTTTGTTAACAACACTTCCTTTCCCCCACCTTCCCATGTCCTCCTCCATGTCCCCCCAAACCCTCGGTCCCGTTGTTTTCTCCTCCAGATTGTTTATCCAACCTATCTTATCTAGCAGAGATAATATGCACTAAAGCACTACAGAGCAAAAGAAAACAACAAAAAAACCAATGACATAAAAAAGAAAAGCCTATAAATAACTCAAGGTCTGTTGACCTTTAGGAGTGTGTTCTGGTAGAGTATCATGGGGTGCCACGCCCTGGCCCCAAAGTCTATTTTTGGTCTTCCTTCTAGACTTCTTTGCTCTTCTCCCTTTGCTGTTCTGTTGCACGCCCTTAGTGTTTTGCCTTGGTGTGGTAGGGTCAGATCAGGTGCAATTCCCACACTGTGTCTCCAGTGTTGTCCCCTGTAGGGCTATTGGTTAGTGAGAGACTTCGTGTCTTGTAGTGGGCTCGGCCCTATGGTCCTCTCTATGTATTGGCTGCTCTGAGCAGGGATATCATCCTCAAGGCTTGGTGGGCCAGGAAGTGCTCCACTCTCTTTTCCTCCCTCTTCATTTGCTCCCATGTGCTCTGATCAAATAGGTTCCTCTTCCAGAGCTGTAGCTTCAGTGGTGTCCTCAGAAGTAAATTCTTCTGGGGGGAGGGGCAGCTGTCCATGTAGTTGGGATTGGGACCGGCCCCTCAGACCTCTCTACAGGTTCCCTCAGCACATTTTTTATGCAGTTTGTGGTAAAATTAGGTGCCTCAGTGGATATTCAGGTCAACCTATACTCGAGTATATATGGTATTTGTACATATGTTGCCATCATCATTTCCTAAACATTTACTTTCTGTTTGAGCCCTTGGTATTAGCTCCTCTTTTATCCTTTTCTCTTCCCCCTCCCACCCTGGTGTCCCCTTGATACATTATAAATTATTATTGTTTTCATATGTTACATCAACTGCTGTCTCCCTTCAGCCATGTTTCTGTTGTTCATCCCTCTAGTGGGGGAAGGGGGTGGAGGGGTTATACATCCATCATTGCAATTGGTTCCCCTTCCCCTGCCCTCCTGTTATCGCCACTCTCATTCTGTGTGTTGTGAGCTCTTGTCTGTACCAGTGTACATGCTCTGGTCTAGCCCGAAGTGAAAGGCAGGACTGGGGTCATGATAGTGGGGAGTGAGGAAGCCTTAAAGAACCAGAAGAATAGTGTGTGTTTTATTGGTGCTGTGCTGTGTCCTGATTTACTCATCCCTTCCTTGTAACCCTTCTGTGAGGGGATGTCCTGTTGTTTACAGTTGGTTTGGGGGTCTCTGCTCCAACCACGCTTGTTCCCCACAATGTTTTTTGGTTTGTTTGGGGTCTTCTGGTGTCTGTTACCTGATTCTGTTGACACCCCATGATCACACAGACTGGTGTGCTTCTTCCATGTGGGCTTGTTGCTTCTCTGCTAGATGGCCACTTGTTTACCTTCAAGTCTTTTTTTTTAACTTCAAGTCTTTAAGACCCAGATGCTATATCTTTTGATAGCCAGGTACCATCAGCTTTCTCTACTACCTTTGCTTATGCGCCCGTTTTGTCTTCAGTGATTCTGTTGGGAGGTTGAGCGTCACAGAATGCCAAGTTGTTAGAACAAAGTGTTCTTGTGTTGAGGGAGAGCCCTACCACTCTTAAGTGTAGATCCGAGGCACTGTAGTCGCCCCTGTTGCAGCTTTATTCACTACCTGAGCCCTGCTTTGACTACACCTAAAACTTGACTCACTGCTTTGGTTAGGATTCTTTGGGGCACATGGAACAAATCCACCTAAGCGAGCCCAAAACAGTAAGCAATCCAGGGATGTTTCATAATTTTGGTTCATGCACAGCTAGAACCAGGAATTAGAGTAGTGGAAATGCCCACTGAATGCTCCTAAAATTGCTTTAGTTTCAAGAGAAAGTGAGGATAGAATCTCTTAATCCCAGTTACAGATAGATTCCTAGGATACTGAGCCAGCATGTGCCATCCACTCACCTCACTCCACTAAAATGTACCCACAAGGTATGTTGTATGAACATAGCAGCCAATCACTGCGCCTGTAACATGGACATGGCACATAAGCACAGCTCCCAAGACCAGCTAGCCATTCTAAACAGACACCAATAGATGTCTGCCAAATTTAAAAGTTTCTGAGCATGTGTTCAGAGGCTCTGAAGCTTCTGACTTCTTATTCAAAACTTTTTTGATGTTCTTGGTTCCTTAATTCTGTTGTTGTTAAGTGCTATCACGGCAGTTCCACCTCATGGCAACCCTCTGCACAGTAGAATGAGACTGCTCATTCCTGCACCGTCACCACCGTTGTTCTTGTGCTTGCGCCCATTTTTGCAGCCACTGTGCCAGCCCGTCTCCTTGAGGGTTTTCTTCTTTTTTGCTACCCCTCTACTTTACAAGTATGATGTCCCTCTCCAGGGACTGACCTTTCCTGATAACATGTCCAAAGTATGTGAGACAAACTCTTGCCATCTTACTTGTAAGTAGTAGTATTGCTTCACTTTTTCCAACACAGATTTGTCCTTCACTTTACTTCCCCAGATTTTATCTGGCTCCTTACATAACTTGTTAGTTGTTTTCATGACCTATTCATAGTGAATTTTCAAGAGATCCATGACTTTCTGTTTTGTGGACAAGAAGATGCTTTTTATCTCATTTATTTATTTAATTTAAAATAATTAGAAGCTGGGAATAGTGTATATAACATAAGAACTCTTCAGTCTGATTATAGTTCAGTGATATTGCCTGCCCAAACTAGTGGGAAATGGCAGAGAAGCAGCTAATGTGAAACTTTGGCAACCTAGAATGTCCATTCTGCCTTTACTGAGACCTTACATTCTCGTTACAGGAACATGACATAGAAACAGCTCATGGTGTGGTACATGTCACTGTAAGAGGCATACTGAAAGGAAACAGACCGGTCATTTTGACATATCATGACATTGGCCTCAACCGTATGTATTTTATTTTGTTTTCCCTTTTTAAAATCATAACATTTAATCTTTGTCTATTAATAACACCCCACCCCAATATTCTAATAAAGCAGATATTTCCCCATTTTTTGTGCCTTTCCTTTTTATTGCTACTTATGTTAATGGCAGGGTCAGTTCTTGAAATTCTGGAGGAACTTTAATGCTTGAATGTTGAAGTTCTGTTTCACCTCTGTCATATTTACGAAAGGAACAACGATTATATGATGAATTAGTTATGAAATTAGATTTGAGATCAGTTTTTTTCTCTAAGGTGTATTACTTTTTTTTTCATGTTTCAAATTAGAAAATCCAGAGTTTGAGCTCTTCAATGCATTAGTGAAAGTGTTCATGCTAAAGCTTATCACCAGCTACTTGAAACTGATTTCTTCTAGGTGGCAGGATAAGATTCTGACTCTAGCCATGGGCACAAAGAAACTGTGTACATACATTTCTTCCATACTTCTCTGGTTGTCAGAGAGACCTGCCTTTGAGGCTGCAGTCCAGTGCTGGAGCTTTTGTAGTCTCCGCCAGCATCTGAAGTGATTTAAGCAGAGATACTAAAAGGGTATAAATTGATGCAACAGCCCCTCCTTGTACTCCAACAATTTTGCCAAGAGAAAGATTCCCAAATGGGGAATGCAATTGACGAAGATATTCATTCCAACCATATAGCCAGTGTCCACATGTTGGATGGGTAAGCAAGGTAAATGAGAAGTAACTGTTAAAATTATTTTGTGTAGCACCTAGATTGGTTTCCACTTTGTAGATACTGTGTAGAATTGATCATTTACTGTTCTGAAGTTATTGAGATATCTGATACTCAGCCTTTAGGGCAGGTTGGCGCAGGTGGATTGTGAGATATCTCACTTTAATGGGACAAGTATTAACAATAAAGAAAGAGGACATGAGCATGATATGGCAGTGATTGAATAGGGACGGTTGGGGAGAACTGGAGAGCCTGTGACTCATGGATATTTTTGCTCTTGCAGACAAATCATGTTTCAATGCCTTCTTTAACTTTGAGGATATGCAGGAGATCACCCAATACTTTGCTGTCTGTCATGTGGATGCCCCAGGCCAGCAGGAAGGTGCAGCCCCTTTCCCAACAGGGTAAGGCCACAAGCAAGATCTTCTGGGTGACATGTACTCAGAAGAGCAAATGACTGAAGTCTGGTGGAAGAAGTAGCACTTCCTCCCTTTCCCACTTGATTTTATCACAACCTATATAAGTTATATGGATTAGCCAGTCGTCCCCATGTTTTTTATCCTTAGTCTGAGAGGACTGACTGTACAATCCCATCTGACATGGAAAACTGCAGATTTTCTCATATCCCGAAATGGCTTTCCATCGAAAGAACTGGTGTCCCTGAAATCACAAGGCACAAGTGTCTAGAGCACCCACTTCTTGTTATCTTTTATCTGTCCCCTTCCTCACTTAAAGTCTGTCATGTTTATGTCCCTCCATGAAACGCTCAGCTATCCAGAGCTAAGCTCAAATCCCTCCCACTCTTCCCTCCCCTTTAGTGATTGGAATTTGAATATTTGTATGATCGTTTATTCAGAAAAACTGCCCTGTTCAAGTAAAAGTACAGTCTGAATGGACTGGGAAGTCTCAGCCTTATCCTAAATCTGCTCCGTGTGATGAAACCCGTTTCTCCAGTTCTTCCAGGCAGTGCATAGTACTGCAGAAGCAAAGGCCTTGGGAAGAGGGTCAGAGCACAAGCTGTGCGTTGCTTTATTATTCCCTTCTTCCTGTACTCATCTCCAGACCTGCTTTTGGCTGGTGACGTCTATGAAATAAACCACTGCAAAGAACAGCTGACACTTACATGAGACTTAATGTTCCAAATCCTGCTTTAGGTACTTTATGGGTATTACCTCATTTAGTTCTCACAATTCTATGGGATAGGATTACTATTGTGTCTTTTTTACAAATGAGGAAAAGACCCCGAGAATTTAAGCAACTTGGCCAAGGTTACATAACCAATAAGTAACAGTGCTGGGATTTGAACCCAAGCAATCGAGCACCAAGATTTGTTACTGGCTGCGTCTGAGCTATTTTTCTCTCAAGACATATTAATTAGCCGGTGATTGCTTACATCCATCAAGATTTGGGTCCAGTTTTTCTTTTCTGTTTGTTCACAACTAGTTCAGAAGCACTTCATCTCTCAAAATGTTCAAGCAGTGGTTAGGCTGATTTCCCTGTCGGGTGTAGGGTAGATCCTGCTTCATATAGGAAATGAGTTCTGAAACTTACTTGACCTGCTTCCACCTTTTCTGGACAGACAAACAAACATTACTCAGTGTCCTCTTGGCAATTCAAAATCTTTACACTAGCACCCATAATCCAGGATAAAGTGTGGGTGTCTGCCTTTGCAGTGCCCCTGGATTGTTCCAGCGCCCCCCAGGGGGCAGTGTCACCCACTTTGGGAAATCTGATCTTCGAGGTCCACAGTCCAACTTCTCCACCTCTGTTTCTGCAGTCTATGGATACTCGCCTCTTTTCTTGCAGTCCTAGTCTGTGTCTGTTTCTGCATTCACTTGACCGTTTTGGGATGAGATGGTCCATATCATTAACTACATTCAAAGGCAGATAACAAAATGATCATGTTATTGTTGTGTCAAGGGAAACAAAATCATTCCAGGATTCGAGACTACTAGGGGGTACCCCCCCCAAAATTGGAACACCCCCCCGAAGCTATGTATTTAAACGTTTTGAAAATTATTTTATTAAATAATTTTTGGGGGGCTCTTAAAGCTCTTATAACAATCCATACATCAATTGTTTTTTATATTTAAACTTTTTTTATAACACAACCTTATCACTTTCAAAGTACTTTCCATTACACTTAATACATTTGTCAAATCTGTGATTCCATTCTTGGAAACATTTTTCAAACTCCATCTGTTTGGATGGCTGACAGTGCCTCCTGCATTTTTTTCTTCACCAATCCTACGTCATCAAATCACTGTTCTTTCATGTACCTCTACACCAGTGGTTCTCAGCCTTCCTAATGCCGCGACCCTTTAATAAAGTTCTGCATGTTGTGGTGAGCCTCAATCATAAAATTATTTTTGTTGCTACTTCATAACTCTAATTTTGCTACTGTTATGAATCGGGTGACCCCTTTAAAAGGGCTGTTCGACCTCCAAAGGGATTGCAACCCACTGGTTGTGAACTGCTGCTCCACATGCATACATGGAGACCAAAAGAAGTTGCTCAGAGCCAGGTCAGATGACTAAGGTGTGTGGGACAAGAGAAGCATGCTGTTTTTTGCAGAGAACTGGTGCACTGAGATGGCTGTGTGAGCAGGTGCATTGTGATGGAAAACCAGTCCCCCCTCTGCCACAAATCAGGCCTTATTTGTTGCACACTGTTACTCTATCTTTTCAGAACCTCTAAGTAGAAAGCTTGATTAACAGTCTGACCTGGTGGAATGAACTCCAAATGCACTAGGAGTTGACATTTTCATCCGTTCAGGAAGTTGACAGACGTCCATGCAAGGTTTGTCATCAATCAACATTTCACTTTTTTTGAAACGAGAAAACCACTCAGACACGAGTTTTTCCTATAGTGCTGGCTTCCTAAGCTGTGTTCAACATCACAACAGTTTCTACGACATTTTTCCTGCACAGGAAACAAAATTTTACATGTGCACACTGTTCTCTTAAATCAGCCATCACAAAAAAACGAGGTTGGAGCGGAATTGCTTTTATGAAAAATTCACTGTGACCAGAGAGAATCTTCCCAGGCCATGCCAGCTGTGCGCTGACTCAGAGCAGGTTGCTCAGTGGTCATCTAGTGGGGAATGCATATTACGAAAGCCCCACTCCACCCAGTGTACTTCCGGTTTGGGGAGGGTCCCCCTCACATGACTTTGCTTACTTTTGCATTTTACTGCATAAGGATAAAGCAGCAGACCAAGAACCACGTCTTGAACTGAATCTTATTACTGGAAGTTCTCTGAATGTAATTGAAATGATTGTGAGAGACTTGACAATAAGAGAGAACCATATGACCTCTTCCTTTCAAGTGGTTCATCTGGTCCCAGAGGTTGCTCTTTGAGGTGTAGAAATGGGTAGCTTCTTTTATTTCTACTCATCATGGCAGTAATAGAGTCACAAGCATGCCATGAGTGTTTCTAGGCACTTCATCACCTCTGAGCCTTTAGTAGAAGAGAATGCTGTAAACCTCAGAACTCTGTGTTTCCAGCTGTTCTAGCGATTGTGAAATGTCCATACTTTTGAATTCAGATGACTTTCTGACTTTCAGGTACCAGTACCCTACGATGGATGAACTGGCCGAAATGCTGCCCTCTGTCCTAAGTCACCTAAGGTGGGTTCATTTACTCAAAGTTCAGTCTTTGTTGCTTACGGTAGAGTCACATGGTTTTTATTGCATTTTTACTGTGTGTCTGCTTTGAGGGTGTGTGATGGGAACAAAGCAGAATTGTAACTACCTCAGGGAGGTTTTATCTTAGAAATTATTTAACAAGTAAGTAAGAAAAAAACCTCTAAAGTGCTATTTAAAAACTATAACCTTGGACATTGTGATAGAGAATAAGGACCAGATCCACATAGATAAAGCTAGTTAGGGAGTAACCTTCTAAGAAAATGTTATCTCTGCTGAGACCTGAGAGGTAAATGGGAGCTCGTTAGAGAAGCAGTGCAACGGAATTCCAGACAGAAGGAACGATCCATCTAGAAGTCCAGCACCAGATGAGCAAGCGGGGAACAGACATGGACTGAATTTTGAGAAATATGAGAGAGCTTCCAAAATGTCACAGAAAAATGAAATTAAAATTTAATGGAATTTTTCCTTGAACTTTTTTAAAGCCCTTTTGTAGGTTACATAGGTGTAGCAGATCAGGTCGGAATTTGGGATTATATTCTAACTACAAAGAATAGGCACCAAAAAGTTTTAAGTTGGTGAGTGATATCTATTTAGTCTTTTAAAATGTTCACTCGTGGTCTATAACTTGCATATCAATAAAGCAGTTTAAATCTCTGAAAAAGGATTAGTTGTGGAAAGAGTGGTGTAAGGAGGAGTGAGAAAACAGATTAAACTATTAACAATACGATAAGCAAGAGATAATGAAAGCTGGCTTCTATATGTTTTTGAGGAGATGGAGAAAAGTAGATAGTTTTAAAAATATTCTGGAAGTTAATGAACTGTTGACAGATTGGATATGGAGCTGAGCAGGGGATTGTAATATTGAGTATATCTCCCAGTTTCTGGCATATTCATTTCAACCCTTATAAATCAGCTTAAAAGAAAACCGTGTCCTTACTTTGTAGATGAGAAATAGAGGCTCAGAAAGTTACAGAAACGGAACCAAATTCTCAAATCTAGTGTCTAGCACAATTAGGATTTGAACCCGGGTGTTGTGCTCTTTCCAATCTGTCATACTGCTCACTAATGAAGTCAGCCTTCTTAATGTTGCTGTGTCCCCTCCACAGTCTGAAAGGCGTCATTGGGATTGGAGTTGGAGCTGGAGCTTACATCCTCAGTAGATTTGCAGTAAGTACTTGAAGCTTTAGTCTCGACAGTCTTGGGGCCCTGCCTGGGCCACAGCGCCTACATGGCCACATCCTGTTTGGGATCTTGTGTCAGGTTATCTCTAAATTCTGTGAGTTCCATAGATAGGTTTAAAGTATTCTGTGTACCATATTTACAGCACCTGAAAAAACACAAATGAAGGTAATACATCATCAATAAAAAGATTTTTAAACAGTTATTGGCATATAATGCATATATCATACAATTCAATCATATCAAGAAGAATTGTATAGTCATTACCACGATTAATTTTAGAACATTTTCTTTTTATTCACTCCATGAATAAATCACCTTTAAGATGAGTTGTGTAATCCTATTCAGTTCTAGCGCTCCCTCCTCCTCCCCTCATTGTTTACTCCCCAAATCCTCACGCCCTCCCCATCTCCTCACCCCACCTCCACATCCCCTACAACCCCTTGCATCAGTTCTTATCTCTGTGCATCCACTCCTTCACAAACTCGAAAACCCAACAGAAACAAGAAGGAACAAAAACGAAATAAAGCGATAAGAATAAAACAATAGTAATATAAAGATAAAAATACGTACAATTAGTAAGAAAGAAAAAACCACCATCAATGTTTAAAAAGCCAGGGAAGGCATTCTGTCATGGAACAAGCAGGAGCTCCTTGCATCTACAACAAATTCGGGGTGGTCTAGCGGGAAGTCAACTGACCAAGTAATTTGATCCAGCATAATCAGGATTACAATGATCTATGTTTGATAGTGAGGCCATTCCAGATCTTTGCTGGCAGCCAGAGGTGATCTGCCAGCAGCTTAATCTGACTAGATACTCTGCAAATGGATTTTGAGCTCCCACTGTCCTCCACAAATTGGGCGTTCTCAATTTTAGTTCTGATACTTTTCCTTGAGTCATATTTGAATTTTGTGATTGTCATCTTTGAATTACACAAGCTGGCGTGCTTCTTCCATGTGGACTTAGTTGACTCCTTGCTTAGATGGCTGCTTATTTGAATTCAAGCCTTTAAGACCCCAGACACTATTCTGATTAATAGCCAGGCACCATCTGCTCTCTTACCACATTTTGCTGTAGTACCCTTATCATCAGTGATTATTTCATGAAGACAAGTATTGAGCAGGGCCATGTTATCAGAACTAATTATTCGTGGAATGGGGCTAGAGTTAAGTAGGAGTCCAGAATCCATCCACTTGTCCATGGACTATGCATGACCGAGGTTTACTTTGGCGGTTGTCTGTGACAAAATCAAACCCCATTGAACTACACTAGCACCAGAACGAACTACACTAGCACCAGGGACATATCAACCAGGAAACTGAGTGCTTCCATGCCCTAAAATGGAACATACTATCCTCTAATGCACAGCAAAACCTTTCACCCACTAAGAAACCAAAAGAGCTTCTGCCTTTCTTTATTGGGGCTTCAGTATGTAGGAGGAGATCATGGGTGGATTGCACTGTTAAAGCATTTGACTACTAACTGGAAAGCTGATGTCTTTGAAGAAGAAAGACGTGGAAGCCTAGTGGTCCCCTTCTGAAAGATTAAAGCCATTGAAAGCCTTCTACTCTGTCACAACACATAGCGTTCCCAGGAACCAGAATAGACTAATAACAACTGGTTTTTGTTTTTTTAAATGTAGACATAATTAGCTGGATCATGGCCCCTACCTCAGGTCAACCAAAAACATGGTAGTCTTTATGATTTGGTCAACTTCCACCCAGTCAATATGTATGTGTGTGTATATATATATATATATATGTATATATATATATAGAGAGAGATATCTTATTAGCACCAACCCTTGTTATGGTCTAGAAGCCTCATCAAAAAAACACCATAATCATGAGAGAAATTCCAACATCTTAGGATTTCTCTCTCAGAAACCAAGAACAAATACCAAATTCTTGGACTAAAGGACCTTATAGAAAAGTGCGTCTTGGGTGATAGAACTGCCTTCCAAGGTGACATCACCTCCTCATGTGGTCTCAGAGAAGAAGTTGTTAGGAAAAAAGATATATGAGTATGAAATAACTGATCTAAGTCTAAGCCGGGGTGAACTGATTCTGTTTGGCCAGTGAAGTAAAATTGGAATAGACTTGAATTTTAAAGTTTGAATAAAGCAGAACAATAGTTGGAATGGCATAAAGTAAGCATAAAGTCACGGAATGGGATAGGGATCTGGTGTGGATTAGATTATTGCCAAGGCTCGCATTTAAAGCAGCACACCATCTTGAAGTGGTATGTTGCTGCTGTTTCCAACTCTGCTGTTCAAGAGGTTTGGTTGCTAAACACATTGCCCTTGTTTTCTACGAGGGAGACTAGGTTTCTAGCAGAGTGTTGACTCATACTTTTTTGAGTTCTGATTGCCATTTCAATTTTACCCACATTTTACCAATTGAGTCCATTCTACTTTCCTCAGTCATGATTGAACTTGGAAGAACCAGTTCAAAGCACTGGTCTAAGCAGCCTCTTCTGCTAAGTATTTCCAGGGTCACTTCCAAGCAGGGAGAACTTACCATGAACCAAACAACTGCAGAGATGTCAGATACCTTCATCCTCTGCTATAAAAATTAAAAACCTGCCTCCCCCACAGATCTTTACAAGGCAAGATCAATTGATAGTTAAAGAGTTATGTTTCCAAAATTCTTCCCCTACACTTCTCTTCTTACTTACCCATCAGTAGTAAGCATAGAAAAAAAGTCTTTGTTTTTGAAGATCCATGAAATCAATGTCACAAAACAAAATGTGTATGAATTGTTAAATGGAAAACCAATTTGCTCTGTAAACTTTCACTCAGATTACAATTATACAACAGCACCTTGGAAGGGGAATTGTCATACTGTTGTTTTTATTTTGTTTTTCAGCTCAGTCATCCAGAGCTTGTGGAAGGCCTTGTGCTTATTAACGTTGACCCCTGTGCGAAAGGCTGGATTGACTGGGCAGCTTCCAAAGTAAGTATTGAATTAAGGTTCCCTTCCCTACATCCTTTGGCCTTTTTCAAAATGGATTATCTTTCTTATGTACTAAGACATATATGAGAAGCTTTTAAAAGCTTGTGGGGAAAATGGAATTAAATAATAATAGAATTTTCCCACAAACTTATAAAAGCTTTCTCATACAGTTAAGGGCAAACAGTTTTAAACATACAAAATGTCTAATATAATAGTCTATATATTTAAATTTCATTCATAGAACAACACAATGAAGTGGTGTCCAAATGATCTCACAAGGACATTAAACCCTTTACTTAAGGTTATACAGCTAGTAAGTCACAAAGCCAGAGTATTCATTAAAGCCTTGTTCAGAGGCAGAAAGGTAGAACCAGCCAAGTGCCAATAATACAGGTTGGGTACAAAATATGGTACACATGATAATGCCATGTAGTCCTTAAAAGTATATTATTTAGTAAGGGAATGAGAATTATTAAAATGTTGCATAAAAGCAGGCATAATATTATATAATGTTATCTCAATTTTTTAAAATACTTTATCCATCCATGAAAGAAGAAGGGAAGATAATATGTTGTTAGTAATTATCTTTGGCTGGATACAAGTGATTCTTCTCATATTCCATATTTTCTTTATTCTTTTAAATAATATAACTATTCCTCACTTATGTCCAGTTATCCAACATTTCACATTGAGAATAATGGTAAAAAAAAATCTGTTATCTGACTATTCTATATTTCAATGATGGATATCTAGCAGTAATGAACTCTGAGGTACAAGTGAGAATATAAGCTGGCTGTGATGGTGAAGGCTGTGGGTCACCTTGGCTGGGCTGTGACTCTCAGCGGTCTTGCAGTAATAAAATGCCATGGTGGGGCCGTTCCACAGTGAGAGTCAGTCCTTCATTTAGTGATCTGATGTGGTCACTGCCCAAATTCAAATAATGCCAATTTTGCATAGCAACCTTGTCTTTGGGACCTAATCATGATGAAATGTGAGGAGTGGGTAAAATAATAAATTAATTTTATAATTCTAAAATATTCTACCTACCAGCAGACCAGATTCTTAAGATTTTACTTACTCTTTTCCATATTTAAGTTTTCGAAAAATAGTGCTAACCCTAGCTTTGTATGAAATATATATAACAATGAAATTTCCAGATGTTGCGGAAAATTTCTACCACAGCCTCGCTTATTTAAAATTTGTTCTAATTACTGTCTACTATATGGACATTAAAAAATTTACCTAGACACTCAGTAACAGGTAATAACCTAGTAAAATTCTTCCCAAACACTGAAATGGTGTTTTGAGTAGTAAAACAACGAAGAGAGTGTGCTTACAAATTCTAATTATCTTTAATTTATAACATATATTGTTAATAACTCATTAGATATCTCGACTTTCACACAATCCTTCTGGACCTTCGTTATGTCCTCTGCTCAGTCCTACTCCTAAATCAGCACTTCATCTCTGATCCAACTCAACAAACGGAATTGAGCATAAAACCAAGGGAGAAGACAAGGGGAATCAGCAGCATAATTTGAGTTGGAAATTTTCCTGAAAATAAACTAACAGTTTGTACATGTACAGATTGATGAATTTATTAGGCTGTGAAAAGTATCAGTTTTCCAGTGGGGAAAATTAGCAGAAAAATGTTCACAATGCAAGAACATTCTGTAAACATAGCTGTTTCCTCCCACTCCCTGAAATTAAGATAGCAAAAAAGGAAGGAGTAATGAAAAAACACCAACGCATGTTTGTTTCTTAGATGATTTGGGAGTGATTTTAAGTCTATCCCTGCCATCTACAAATCCAGTATAGACAGGAATGAAATAGCAAGTAGCTATGAGTTCTAGGTCTCAAGGTGTCAAAGGAAGAATAGCTAACATTTCTTCCAGCTCTGTGTTTCAAAGCAGTCTGTATTATTCTGGAAAGGAAACTTAGGTTTTGGCTCCAACTTGTTTCTTGTTCTCGTGTCTCTGAAACTACTTTTTCATGAAAATGTATGATGCTGACATTTGTTTGTCTTGTGAATGATAGCATATTTACCTACAATAAAGTAATTGTAAGGGGCCAGCTTGTTGATATTTTACATGTGCTTATTTCCTTGACCTAGCGTTTTTATCTTTTTAGATCACATGCTTGACAACTAATGTTGTGGACATTATTTTGGCTCATCACTTTGGGCAGGTAAGTGCTCATTTAATCCAGGAGAGCCTTACTTTAACTCAGGAAAGAAGGAGCTACCTTAGAGTTTACCTAATCATAGTAGGTGATATGTCCAGAGTAGATTCAGATCTTGTGACTTAGCAAAGGCTAATCCTGCCAGTGACATATGGTTCTTGGGATTTGGACAGATGAGAGAAGACAGCATCTCCCCTCACTTACTCCCTGGAAGCAGCCTGCCATCTGCTAATGTTTGACAACATCACGTGCTTTAACAAGCATTTTCAGAGCCATAATGAGATCTGGGAAAGGCTTCACAGAAATTAAAAACTTGAGAGAAAAAAGAAACCATAAATTGTTAGTATTGGAGAATTATTAGGTTAATGAATGTATAAATGTGCTTTATACAACTGATGTATGTGTGGATTATGATAAAACTTGTATGAGCCCCTAATAAAATGATTTTAAAGAAAGTTAGCACTGAAAGAACCTTAGAAATCATTCTGTCCAGCCTCTTCAGTGAGGAAATTGAAGACTGAAGGCCGCAAAGAGGAAGTGACAATTAACAGGTGAATAATTTCGAGTTGGGGAGAGGACTCAAGCAGCCAGGGGGAAAAGGGAGTCCTCTTTTCACAAAGGGAAAAAGTGAGTTGGAGGACCTGTGGAACAGTGATGGATTAAATAGTAAAGAGCTATGAGATCAGGGAGATATAAGCCACATGGAGTGGGGGCAGGAGAACGCTCTAAGTGCACGCATGCAACCTGTGGTGTTTATTTTTGATACTATTTGAAGGAAAACGGTGGATGGGAAGCAAACTAGCATTTACCAAATATCGATCAGATGCAAGGCACTGTGATAAGTACATTAGATGCACAATCTCAGTTATTTTCAGATGGGGAAACTGAGGTGCCAAAGAGGCAATGAAACTTAACACAGTGGAATCCAAAATAGTAAGTGGTGGAGCTGACAGTTGACTTGAGGTCAGGCTAACAGCAAAACCTTTCTTTGATTTAGATTGAATTTTTATCAAAGTTATATATAATTTGAGTTGGAAGTATATTTTAAATATTTATATTATATGATTTTTTTTTTTAAAGTAACAACAACTTTATTGTGTGCCTCCCAGAGGGTCAGGACAGGAGGGGATAAAAACTTTCCAGGAAACAACTGGCCTCTCTTTGCCTGAAAAACTGTGGGCATCACTTGGCAGTGGGGGAAAAAAAATTAAAACAAAACAAAAATTCTCCAGGAAAGAGGCTCTGGTTTGGCAATGTGGGGTCCCTTATGGGCATGCTTCCAGTGTTGCAGAGAGCACCAGAGAGTGGGTTACACTGTTGCCCTTGAAGGATTTTGGGCAGGGTGGCCTTTAATGGGACCCTTAGGTAGCACAATTTAGGAAGGTCCTTAGGCAGACACAGAGTCTCTGCAGCGTGAGGGTGCATCCATCAGCCAGCCCTGGCAGAGAAGAAGGGCAGAGAGCGGATGTAGGAGTCCAGTCGGGATCGGAAGAGCTCACTTTGCACAGTTTGGCCCAAAGGGCACAGAGGATTCTTCACCACCAGTTCCACGTACAGCGCACTGTAAATGTGGTGTAACACATCCCGGATGAGTCCTACGCCCAAATCAGTATTCATGACCACCTTGATCCCAGTGGGCGTCTCATAGTAATGGAGTTTGTAGCGGCTAGTTTGGAAAGACAGGAAGCCGTCCTTCATGTCCAGCGGGGACATCTTGCTGACAAACGACCGAATAGAGAACAGCATCCTGTACATCAGCTTGTATTCCTCCTCTTTGGGGATCCCCGCTTGCTTCTTGCGGTGCCACTCGCTGTAGTGCAGACATACTCCATTACGGTCAAACAAGTACAGATTGTGGACTGTCATCGATAGGGCCCGGAGTAGGAGCCTCGCTCGGGAAACGTCCCCACTCGGTGGGCTCCGTCTCTCGGCTCTCGGCTCTGGACTCTGGTTCAGGTCTATTATATGATTTATATAAAACATAGCACATATATTTTAAAGGATGCAAAAGTTCTACAGGGTGTGTTACAAAGAATCTGCCACCTTTCCCATTTTCTGCTCATCAAGGCAACCACTTATGACTTGACTGAATCTTTTGGGGTTTGTCTTCATATTATTATTTCTAATTTAGATATAACTTTAAAAGTACACAGATCTTAAGTGTATTTCAGTGACCTTTTACTTATGTATGCACTCATAACTACCACCAAAAATAAAGATATATAGATTTTTGTCACTTTAAAAGGGTTCCTGGTACCCTTTCTTACTCAGTCCCTCCAACAAAGTATTCATTATTCTATTATCTGAATCGGGTTTCTTAACTTTATACAAGTAGAATCACACAGTAGACATTATTCTAAGCCTGGCTTCTGTTACATAACATAGTGTCTTTGAGATTCATCCCCGTCATTGCATATGTCAGTAGTTTATTGTAATCCATTGAAACAGTAGGCACAACATACTCTGTTGTCTTGGTTATCTAGTGCTGCTATCGCAGAGATGCCACCAATGAATGGCATTAACAACATTCATTCTCTCACCATTTATAGGAGGCTGGAAGTCCACATTTAGAGCACCAGTTCTAAGAGGCTTTCTCTCGTCAGTTTTAGAGGAAGATCTTTGTCTCTCGTCAGTGTCCCTGAGCCTAGCTTTCCTTTGGAAGATCGCTGTATGTTTTGACATCTGTCTAGGACAGCGGTTCTCAACCTGTGGGTCGTGACCCCTTTTGGGGGGGTGTTGAACAACCCTTTCACAGGGGTCGCCTAAGACCATTGGAAAACACCTATTTCCGATGGTCTTAGGAACCGAGACACCACTCCTCTATCCATCTCCAGGCAGTCCGCCCACATGCAGATAGGCGCACATACAAGTACCCAGCATGAAGACTGTTACCCATGCTACACTATGCTTCAAGACAAAATGTTATTTGTTTGTAGTTAGAAATAAATATGTCACAATATATAATTACATATTTTTTTGTGATTAATCAATCACCTTGCTTTAATTATGTTCAATTTGTAACCATGAAATACATCCTGCCTATCAGATATTTACATAACAACTCATAACAGTAGCAAAATGACAGTGATGAAGTAGCAATGAAAATAATTTTATGGTTGGGGGTCACTACAACCTGAGGAACTTTATTAAAGGGTCGCAGCAGTAGGAGAGTTGAGAACCGTTGGTCTTGGAGGTTGTCAGCGTAGGGATGCTGGACCAAAGCATGTATTGAGGTCCCCGCTTCTCTGTGGCATTTGCCTCCCTGGGATCCATCAGACTGGGTGTTTTATCTAACTCTAATCTCCTTGCAACAGATTGGCAGGTCACGTCTTGGGAATCATTGCATGATTACCTAACAGCCAGACCACAGGGAATCATGACCCAGCAAGTTGACCCATATTTTTGGGAGGCAGGGGCAATCATGACATCTATGGGTGAACATTTGAGTTGTTCACCCATAAGGAAAGGGGCTACAGACATTTTTAATACATTTCGTTTTGGACATATGTACTCAAATTGCCTTTGTTGCCATTTCTCCAAATATGCTTATATTACTACTTGTTGATTTTTTAATTGTAGGTATTATCTGTTGATGCTCATCTCTCTCTCATACATGCCCAGTCCCGATTTACATTTCCCACCACCTGTTATAACACAATTTAGGTTAGATCAACTTCCAGTATTTATACTATTATGACTATGTAAATGTTTACTCATAGCTGATGACTAATAATCATCTTGTTTTTCTTTTTGTTTTGTGTGTATTTGTTAGTTGCTTGCTGTTTTCTGTATCATCAATAATTCGTCCACTAAGCTTTGCTCTGGTGTGTAAATCTCCTGGTCAGTATGTTCAGACACATTAGGTATTCTGTTGTTTCCGTCTTATGGAAGAAATCTTTCCCACAATTCAAGCTGCTTCAGCATGTGTTCATTGTCTTCTTGCCTGTTGTGCAGCTGTCGCTCTTGTTCATCTTCTTGGGAGTATTCTTTGTTCTCTTTTTTGGTTCCCAGTTTCCTAGGTCATACATCTTCTTTCTTGGCTCATTCCCTTGTTTTAGTAGGACATATCTTCCGATAATAATACGGATCTAAAAATATATTCTACTTTAAAACTTATGTGATAGGCTAGATATAGAAGCCAGATTGGAATTAGTTTTTGCCTCATAATTACGTAAGGATTGTTCTGTTTACTTGCAAATTCCAGTATTACTATGCTGATTCTTACTTGGTTGGTTATATGAAACTAGTTTTCTCTCTAGAGGTATCTAAGGATGTATTCTTTACCCTGAGTATTACTAAGTTCTTTGATGATGTGCCTAGGTAAATCTGTTTTCTTCCTTGAGGTGCCATTCAAATGAGCTCGTGAGACTTGGAAACTGGTGTCTTTATTGTGCTATTTCTTCTATCGTTGTCTTCCTATTACTTGGACTTCGAATCTTCCAAATTGACCCTCTAATTGTCTTTTTTCTCGTAATTTCCATTTATATGTTTTTGCTCCATTTTTAGATATATTTTTCTCAGCTTTGTCTTCTTTCTATTAATTTTCTGCAATCACCTCTTTCAAAATTCCAATAATACTCTTTTGCTCTCAGACTTTTTATAGTATCCTATTCATTTTTGTGGATATAATATCTTCATCTGTGACAATCTAGATACTTTTCTCTGCTACCTCCAAGTTGCTTTATTTCTTATGATGAACTGTGTCTTTCACATTATAGTTTGTGCCAGTTAATAATTTACTGTCTCAAAGTCCCCAATCCACCCTTCTTTATCCTGCTCTGCAGCACTAGAACTGGATCTTCAAAAGTGTTCTCCTTTGCCAGCTGGCTCATTGTTTGAATTTGCAACACTGCAAGATGACAATGGCAGGAAGGCACTTCACTTTCAGATTTGAGTCCTTTAAAAAAAGAAAACAATGCGGGAGTTAGTGATGCAGTCTACAGAAAACTTGGCAGTGCTCCTCACAGAATTATGATTCAAAGAAAAGTTAGAATTTTCTAATAAGCTACATCTAACCAAGTGGCACTCTGAATTAACTCATTTTCCTGCTTCCTTAGCCAGAGGAAATAATCCTATGTTTATAAACAGTTTATGTTTATTTTAGTCCTTTTGCACTTATGTGTATTCTTAAAAATTATGTACATGTCTTATATACATATTAAGTGTGTATGTTATACTGATGATCATCTCTCATCTATCATTTTGTCATGTGTGATGGCTAATGTTTGCTATGATGCTGGGAGCTGAGTCATCACTGCTTCAAATACCATCAGGGTTACCTGTCGTGACAAGGTTCAGCAGAGCTTCCAGTCTAGACCAGCAAGCTTCATCTAAACATCAGCAAATGAACCCTTGAGGTGGTCTTTAAACCTCCAACCAAAAATACCTTCTAAAATCATCTTAAAACTGTACATGAAAAAATATATATAAATTATCAAGGGTTCATTGTGGGGGTGGGGGCGTTAATGAGCTCTTCTACCAAGGGCTCAAATAGAAAGAAAATATTTTGAAAATGATGATGGCAACATATGTGCACATGTGCTTGACACGATGGATGGATGGACGGATGGATTGTGACAACTGTATGAGCTCCCAATAAAATGATTAAAAAACAAAACAAAAAAACTTTACAATAGTTTGGCTTAACGAGTGTTTTGTTTTGAAAAGTCTGCTTTGTGCTCTTTTAAGAATACCAATGTCCAGATGATTTGTTTTTGTTTTGCTTTCTTAATCTGGATACCTTTTATTGATTTTCATTACTAATTATCTTTACTAGAACCTCTGATACAAATGAATAGAAATGGTGAGAATCTCACATAATGAACAGAAGTGTTAAACACAATATTAGGACAACTAATTGAAATGCCCATGAAACCATGACCTCAAACCTCCAAATTCTGTGAAGTGTTTGGTTGTACATAAAGCAGCCTCAGCAGCTATTTTTTGGGGGGGAGGGTCAATGTTATAAATACATCCATCAAACAACTATTTCAATTCAGTGTACAACTTATTGACAGCATTACATTAATCAATTAGCCCAAATCTGTGACTTTTGTCTTAACTTTTTATTATGATTAAGTTGACGGTTTCAGAGCAGATCATCAGTTTTACATCCAATAATTTATACACATTTTGTTTCAGCTCATCCATTCAATCCCCTCAGTGTACCATTGCTTGTCCTCCCAGTGTTGCTTTTCCTATTCCTCCTCCTCCCCTCACCCCCTGTCCTTAGGGAAATGCTTCCCGTCATATCTTAAGTGATTGGTTATTGGAATACTGGAGTGAGTTCAGTTGCAGGAGCTACCAACGTAAGGGTGACTCTAAGTCTATTAGTCTCTATCTTATCAGCAAGCCTCTATTATTTTGAGTTCTGTTCCACATTTTTTCCCACTCTATATAGGATTGTCCATGGTGATCTTTTTCAGTGCATTTGGTAGTAGTGGCTTAACACCGTTTTGCTCTTCTGGTCTCAGGGTTGTAGAGACTGATGTTTGTGTGATCCATTAGTCCACGGAACTGTTTCCATATTTTTTTCATAATTTTTGTTGTCTCCAGACACAGAGAAACCAATGGTTTCATTTAAATGGTTGTTCACCAACTTTAGAGACCCCAGCAATGTGATTTTTCCATCATTTTATTTCAAACTTGTCATTACACCATAAGCAATAAGTGCTTTCCATTTCCAGCATTCTTACCTTGGTAACTGTAAAAAAATAAATTAGCTTCTATACATTTTCCTGTTTTTATCTTTTTGTGTAAGTGACACCATACAATATTTTCCCTTTTGTAATTATTTCACTCAGCATAATGTTTTTCTGCTTCATCCAATGTTAGCATGAAACAAGACTTCATTTCTCTTAATGGCTGTCAGTTTGTCATACTGTGGTGGCTTGTGTGTTGCTGTGATGCTGGATGGTATACACTGATATTTCAAATACCATCAGGGACACGCAAAGTGTATAGATTTAAGTGGAGCTTCCAGACTAAGAGTAGGCTTGAAGAAGGAATCAGCTGGCCTGTCCACTTTGGAGGAAATAGCCCCTGAGAACGTCATGAATGGCATGAAAAGCGTTACCAGATAGGGAAGACCTAAAGAATAAAAGTGGAACTTTGTGAAAGAGGGTGTCAAAGAAGAGTTGACCAGCATGTTGTGAATGAAGTAAAGCTGTGGCCCTCCAGGCCTTCATTCACACAACTCAGCGCTAGAAGAAACAGCTGCAGACGTCAATAACCGAACCTTGGAATGTACGAAGCATGAATCTAGGGCAAATAGAAGTCATTAAAAATGAAAAGGAACACATTTCATGTCCAGATTGATATGCTAGGCATTAGTGAGCTGAAAAAGACTGGTATTGGCTATTTTCAATCGGAAAGCCATATGGTTTACTATACCAGAATGACACAATTACAAGGAATGGATTGCATTCATCATCAAAAAGGACGTTACAAGATCCACCTTGACATACAATGCTGTCTGTGATAGGATTATATCATCAGCATTCAAGAAGATCCAGTTCAACAAGTATTCAAACTTATGCACCAACACTAAAAGTAGTGATGAAGAAATTGAAGAATCTACCAATGTCTTCAGTCTGATATTGGTCAAGCACGCAATCCAGATGCATGGATAATTATGGACTATTGAAATGCAAAGGTTAGAAACAAGAAGGAGCAGTAGTTTAAAAATACTGTCTTGGTGATAGAAATGAAACTGGAGTTCGCATAATAGAATTTTGTGAGACCAATGACTTGTTCAGAAGATATATCTTTTTTCAATAACACAAATGGCAGCTGTACACATGAATTTTTCGAGGTAGGGAAAAGGCAGATCCAGTGGCAGTGGAAGCTTCTCAGCACTGGCGTGGGTCTTCACATGGCTCCTCCAGCCCCAGGGCTCTGCCTTCATCAGTGTGTCTCCATGTGGTTTGTCAATAGGAATATCTCACAGAGAGCGTGTGTCCCACCTCCAGGGAGGAAAACAGGAGTTCCCAGAAGCCTCGGGAGAAGGCCATGCCCACACAGAGGCATTATTGGCTATGGCCTGATTGACAGGCTGGTCTCCAGCCCTTCGCAAGTTGACAGGAGAGTCTGTAACTGCCACCGCTCCATAGGAAGTTTAAAATGTTCTCTTCTAGTTTTTTGTAGAAATTTGTGAAGGATTGGTATTTGTTCTTTTTTTAAAATGCACAGTAAAATTCACTATATTATATATTTGAAGTCATTTTAATATAGGCATTTATAGCTATGGAATTTCCTCTTAAAACAGCTGTAACTGGATTCTGTATCTTTTGGTAAGTTTCATTTATCTCACAGTATTCTCTGATTTCTCTTGTGATTTCTTTTTTTGTATACTTACTGTATTTAGGAGGGTATGTAGTTCTCCAAATTTCCTCTTATTGTTGATTTCTAGTTTTGTCCCATTGTGATCAGAGAACATATCCAGTATGATTTTTAGTCCTTTTAAATTCATTGAGGGTTTTTTTTCCTGTCCTGTCTTGGGTTTGCTCTTTAGAACATTCCATGTACACAGAAAAAAATCTATATTCTGCTGTTATTGAATGAAGTGAACTATAGATGGCTATTAGGTCTAGACAATTACAAGTTACCAAAAAGATGCATTCTTTTATTTTACTGACTATTTTAAGTCTTTCAATTATGTGGATCATAACAAACTGGGAAAGAATGGAAGTCCAGAGGAGGGGGAATACTGCATGGTTTAAAATAAGGAAAGCTATGTATTGGGTTGTATCCTTTTATCATACTTATTCAATTTATATGCTGAGCAAATAATCTGAGAGGCTGGACGATGAAGGGGTGCCAAAAAGAAACATATTTTTTCAAAGCTATGTATTAAAATTTTTTTTACAAAACAGCCTTTTACCTTCAAAGTACTCTTCATTACACTTACTACATTTGTCAAATCTGTGATTCCATTCTTGGAAACATTTTTCAAACTCATCTGTTTGGATGGCTGACAGAACCTCCCTTCTTTTTTTTTTCTTCACCTCTTCTATCATCAAATCACTGTCCTTTCATGTCCCTCTTCATGCATGGAAACAAAAAGAAGTCGAATGGAGCGAGGTCAGGTGAGTAAGGTGTGTGGCGCAAAAAGGGCATGCTGTTTTTTTGCCAAAAACTACTACACTGATGGCTGTGTGAGCAGATGCATTGTCGTGGTGGCAAACCAATCCCCCCTCTGCCACAAATCAGGTTTTTTTGTCACACACTGTTGTACAACCTTTTCAGAACCTCTAAATAGAAAGCTTGAGTAACAGTCTGACCTGATGGAACGAACTTCAAATGCATTATCCCCCTTGCATAGACAAATGATCATCATCTTGATCTTTGATTTCACCTGACAAGTTTTTGGGGGGCGAGGTGATGATGGCATTTTCCACTGGCTTGATTGATGTTTGCTTTCAGAATAGCGCGTGTCTTGTCACCAGTAATGACTTTGGGGAAAAAAGTCTGAGTTGTTTCGGAGCTCTTCTTTCAGAGCATGTTTTCACTTGACACTTTTTCCTGGTCAGTCAGAAGCCAAGGAACAAACTTTACAGCAACCCTTCTCATTCCCAAATCTTCCATTAAAACGCGCTGAACCGAGCTTCAGGGTTGTCTAGATAACTTCCTATCTCTTCAGTGGTTCATCGTTGGTCTTTGAGCACAAGTGCATGAATTTTGTCACTTTTTCATCCTTTCGGGAAGTTGACAGACGTCCAGAATGAGGTTTGTCATCAATCAACATTTCACCTTTTTAAAAATGAGAAACCACTCATACACTTGAGTTTTTCAAAGAGTGCTGCCCTTGTAAGCTGCGTTCAACATCACAATAGTTTCTGCAGCGTTTTTCCTGAGCGGGAAACAAAATTTCATAGCTGCATGCTATTCTCTTAAATTGACCATTACAAAAAATAAGGTTCAAGCAAAACTGCTTTCATGAAAAAATTTACTGTGGTCAGAGAAACCTTCCCAGGCGACACCACTGGGTGCACTAACTCAGAGTGAGTTGCCCAATGCTTGCCTAACAGGAAAAATGCATACTAGGAAAGCTCCACTCTACTCAGTGCAATTCAGTTTTGGGGGTGCCCCCCGCATATATGAACAAGAGCATGGCATCAGTATTATAGGAAGACTTATTAACTGTGTAGGATATGCAGTATTAACAGTGTAGGATATGAAGATGACCCTGTCTTGCTTGCTGAAAGTAAAGACTTCAACTACTTACTGATGAAGATCAGAGACTGCAGCTTTCAGTATGACTGCAATTCAATGTGAGGAAGAAAGAAAGAAAAATCTCACAGTTGGATCAATCAATGACATGAAAAATGGAGTAAAGATTAAAGTTGTCAAGGATTTCATTTTACTTTGAACCACAATCAATACTCATGGAAGCAACAGTCAATAAATCAAGCAACATATTGCATTGGTCAGAGGTCAGATATGCTACACAAGAAGACTTCTTCAAAGTGTTAAAGAGCAAAAATGCCACTTTGAGGACTATGGCACCTTTACCCAAGTCATGGTATTTTAAGTTACATCACAGGCATGTGAAATCTGGATGAGGAAGATTGTAAAAGAATTGATGGAAAAAAAAAGAATTGATGCATATTGGCAAAGAGTATTGAGAGTACCCTAAACTGCCCCCACCCCCAAAACCAAACAAGTCTGTCTTAGAATAAATATAGCCAGGATGCTCCTAAGAAGTGAAGATGACAAGACATTGTGTCACCTGCTTTGTCGTATTATCAAGAGAGACCAAGCCCTGGGAAAGGACATCGTGCTTGGTGCAGTAGAAGGTCGGTGGGAAAGAGAAAGGCCCTGAGCAAGATGGTTTGACACAGTGAGTCAACATTGGACTCCGACCACAATGATGAGGACGGTGTAGGGCGAGAAAGTATTTCATTCTGTTTTACGTCAGGTCAAAATGAATCAGAAGCCACTCAACTGCGCTCGACAAACGCAGTTATAAGTGGTCCTGTCTTATGTGTTCTTGTTGGTCATGTGTTCTGTTATAGAAAGTAGACTATAGAACTCTCTGCTCATTATTGACTCCACATGCAGAGAAATCTGGCACTTAAAGTTCTTGAGTCTTCAGACTCCACAGCGCATGTTGACCGAGTGTTCTTTGGCTCTCCCCGTTCCCTGCCTAACACCCTTAGGTCGGCTAAGTAGGTGTAGAGTCTTCCTTCTGCTTTCCCATATTGAAAATGCTACTTCCATTGTCACTTTTTATTGTCTTTGGCTTTGTGGATTGATGACTTATAAAACATGGTTTGTTGTTGCTTGTTTTCTTTAATGTTACTTTTATTTGGTTTCTGGAAAGAGTAAAACTCAGTGCTTGTGTTTTAAGACTTAATCTTTAATGGGAAGTTTTAAAGACCAGGATCTTTTTACTGCATAGTGCTGGTAGTGTGGGTACTTTCCTGAAGACATAACATGCTTGGTTCTGACTGCAGCTATTAAAAACAAACTTACAAGTTCCCTGCTCAGTGCTCTCAGGGATACAAAGGTATTAAGAAATGGTCTTTTTCTCCAGCAGCTAACTCTGAAGGGAGATGGAATATGCAGACTTAGTATTATAGCACAGAAAAGCAATGAGCAATAAAAACAGCTTTTTCTTGAAAACCTACTAAATGTCAGGTGGACACTTTATGTACATTAATTGATTCAGTCTAATAATCTGATAATGGGAGTTTTATTCTTCCCAATTTATAGGTGAGGCATTGGCTTATAAGGGCCAGCAACTAACATATGAAGAAAAGAGGTTTGAAGCCCTATTGCCTGGGACTGAAGCTCTTCTCGTTCTACTGTGCTGGGTTACCTGAGGAAAAGCACAGTGAAGGGCCTAGACTCTAGAGCAGTGGTTCTCAACCTTCCTAATGCCACGACCCGTTAATACAGTTCCTCATGTTGTAGTGACCCCTAGCCATGAAATTATTTCCATTGCTATTTCTTAACTAATTTTGCTACTGTTATGAATCATAATGTAAATATCTGATATGCAAGATGTACTAGGCAACACCTGTGAAAGGGTCATTGGACACCCAAAGGGGTGGTGACCCACAGGTTGAGAACCCCTGCTCTAGAGGAATGTTTTAGGAGAGGTTTGCTTCTGACCTCGGTTCAGGGGAGGCTTCAATGTAGGAGGTACCCCAGCTTGTCCTTGTAGGATAGATAAAAATTTGAGTTTAGATTTGGGGAGGAAGTGATGAGGAAGTACTAAAAAAGTGACTAAAGTACTAAAAGTGATGAGGAAGTACTGCAAGGGATGTTTAGGTAGTGGTAAATAACCTGGGGAGGCTTAGTTACTTTTACTGCTGAGGTTTGGGGTGTTTGCATTTGAATATGTTAGGAATATTACTTCAAATAGGCCTATGAGGGGAATGGTAAGACTGTTGTTTTAGTGATTTCTAACAAACAAGGCTATCTGCATTGTGTGTATGATGTGTGCTTAATTTAAAATGCATGAAGTTACAGGTGATGGGTTAATTACCACAAAGCTAGAGAGTTCATTTTCAATTTAAGCAAGCAAATGGTTGTATTCCTTTGAAATGAAAGCACTACGATATTAAAACGTGAACAATACTCATATTCACTACAAAGAGAAAGCTACTACAATCATACCCTCCTTCTTCTATGAGATTAGCAAACATAAAAGAGATAACCATTCACACTGGCAAAGAGATGGGAAGCAGGGACTCTTGTATATTGTTGATGGAAGTATAAATACGGCAGCTCATTTGTCCTGATAAAGAATCATCTACATATTTTACATTAAGGGAGAAAAAGGTATAAAACAGTATGTCTAGCAGATATTTATGCTTTACAAAAAGATGGGAGTGGGGAGGAACTTATACACAGCTTTGTCTAAGACATTTTGTTAGCACTTAATCTTATTTCTACCCTTTACCCCTTTTATACCACTATAATTGCTTCCCTTTTTCATCTTGAACATTTATTTCTCTCCAGACCTTTAAGGTAGAGCTGGCCAGATCAGTTCATCTCTAATTCCTGTTTACTTCCTTTGGAACGTGCTTTTCTTCCCAGGAGTTATTCCAGTGCCCTTCATCTTCAAGTAGACTCTGAACCTTTTGGTGAATTTCCAGCTTGGCTTACTTCACCTATGTGGTAGTGAGAATTCAGACATTCCCTGGCTTTTTTCTTTTCTCTGTTTCTCTTCAAGACTTGATCATGGATGGCCTTTACACACTGTCCTGGATTGATTGATTTTCTAGTCTGTCCCTGCTATGAAATGTTTTTCTTCGCTTAAAACTGCCCATTGAGTATGTGCATGTGTGCATACATGTATGTACTTATAGTTTACACAGGAATCTGGACGCATACTGATTATTAATATGATTAAAATAAATAGTAAAATGGCTAAATAAAATCTCATAAATGGAATGTAATATAATTCTGTAATGTATATTGTATATATGAGTAAATGATGACTATCAATGAAGTAGATTAATTATACATGTTTACAGGTGTTAAGAGAAATATATCTTTCATTTATTTTGCACTTGACACTTTATATAACTTTTCTTGCTTCATCTTTATAACAACCCTGTTAGGTTACTGCTTATCATCTGCACACTGTAGACAGTAACAAAAAACACAAATAAGGAACTAAGATTCAGAATGTTTAAGGGACCTCCCTAAGTTCCACAGTTAGTACTAGAACTCGTCTAGTGCAGTTTCCACTGTGCCTCGGGTCAGGATGTTCCAAGTGACCTTCAACTTTTTGCACTTCAACTAAACTTAATTACCAACTTTCCCCTTAACTTTTTGGGTATATCTATGGCACTGCTCAGTCACCCTATCAGCACATCAGTGGACCTCAGGCTTTACAAATAACAAACCAAATGAAATGGACTTGTTCTAGCCTCAGGAGCTTACTTGTCTCTTCTTTTGATTATTCCAGGAAGAGTTGCAAGCCAACATGGACCTTATTCAAACCTACAGATTGCACATTGCCCAAGATATCAACCAGGAAAACCTACAGCTCTTCCTCAGTTCCTATAATGGGTATGATTCTACCCTATTTCTTCACTTCAGTATAGACCAGGGCTAAAAAGATTATCAACAATTAAAGAATAAGGCAAGAGAAATAAACAAATTCTTCCAGTGTCACGAGAAGGGATTGTTGTAGTGCTATTTCCTCAGAGTGACAGATATGAAATCGCTTTCAAGAATAATGAATGAGCTAAATACAGTTTCTGGCATGGTCAAATACCAATTGATGTTTTGAGATGTTTTGAAATAGAAGGTACCTAAGTCATCTACACATAAGTAAAATGGTGAGGAAAATACATACAGGGAAAGCAAAGGAAAGCAGATTTGGACCTGCTTTTCCGTTTCTCCATGCTGATCTGTCATCAGGTAGAAAGAGTACATGAACACTAAAAATTCTTTTTGTTTGTGTACCTGTCATTGAGAAAGCACAAGATTCTGATCTTGGGACTTGACTCTGAAGTAAAAATGTTAGCTCCTTCTAGCTTGTACTCTTGGGAACATGAAAAAAATCAGAGGAAATAGACCAGCAATAATTTACCCAAAATGTCACAGCCAGCCTCTGATCCTGGTCTCTCTAACTTTCCTCTAACCAAAACCAAACCAAACACACTGCCATCTATCTAGTTGATTTCAACTCATAGCAACCCTATAGGGCAGAGTATAACTATCCTTTGGGTTTCTGAGACTATAAATCTTTATGGGAACAAATAGCCTCATCTTCTGCAGAGCAGCTGGGGGGTGTGAACCACAGAGATTGTAATTAGCAGGCCAGTGCTTAAGTCACTGTGCCACCAGGACTTCTTCCTATGACTGGTTCCTTGTTTTTAGTTGATTTATTAAATGATAAACCAGAAAGATTTCTTAAATATAGGCCAACAAATGTGCTTGACACAATGGATGGATGTATGCATTGTGATAAGAGTTGTACAAACCACCAATAAAATGATTTTTTAAAATAATAAGAGGCTAAACTTTGTCAGTTACAAGAAAATTGTTCTCTTCAAAAAATATGCCCCCTAAAATAGTAGGAAAATTAAGTACTTAAGACTTAAGAACTTCAAGAGCATTACTTTAAAAAAAAATACATTGCCATGATTTTATCTAAAAACAATATGGCTTCTGCTTTATTTTTCTAGACGCAGAGATCTCGAGATTGAAAGACCCTTGCTGGGCCAAAATGATAACACAAAAACATTAAAGTAAGTCCCTTCACTTCTCCATTGACTAACTGAATGTTGTTGCTTCTGTGAGAGGCAATTCACTGTACAATAAAGTGTGTGTGCTTGTTTGCTGATGACATCCTCTATTTTTGCTTATACTTAGGTGTTGTACGTTATTGGTGGTAGGGGACAGTTCACCTGCAGTTGAGGCTGTTGTAAGTATATCCTGTTGTTATGAAGATGAATGAGATGAAAATTTAAGGAATGTTTGTAGCACACTGCTGGCATACTGGAAACAATAAATACGGTTGTTGTTAGCAGTAGGGGCCGTTGAGTTGGTTCCAGTTCATAGCAACCCTATGTACAACACAACGAAACACTGTAATGCATTATTTATTCATCTTTGGTCTTCCTTATTGAACGTCCAACTTTCTTTTTTTTTTAAATCATTTTATTGGGAGCTGGTACAACTCTTATCACAATACATACATACTTACATTGTGTTAAGCACTTTTGTACATGTGTTGCCATCATCATTTTCAAAACATCTTCTCTCTACTCAATCTCTTGGTAGAAGGGCTCATTTTCCCCTTCCGCACCCTCCCTTCCTCATGTGAACGTCCAACTTTCACAATTCATAAGAGGCCATTGAGAAAACCATGGCTTGGATTAAGCACACCTTAGTCATAAATACTAATTTTTGTTTTTTTCTGATTGCACAGATTGGGTTTGCTCTTTGTTAAACATTTTCAAAAATTAATTTTTCATCAGTAACTTAGGTTTCATCAGATAAATATGTGCTGCCTTCTAACCGTGCACATTGGAAGGCAGTCGACAACCTGTTTGTTCTTCTGTGCCTCCTTCCCAAGCACACAAGTTGATAAAAGTTATGATGTACTCATTGTCAAAAATGAAAGATAGGGGTAGAGAAAGATGCATGATCCCATAGTTCAAAGCAAACTATTGACTTGATTTTTACCGGGATCTCATTAAATATATACATTTGGGGGATCTAAGAACTATTGACAGCATTTTTCCAAAAGGTAAAGCCAGCATAAACATACTTTTTTATGTTTGTATGATATTCTAACTTATAAATGTGCCACTGTTTATTTAATTTCATTCTCCTGTTAACCATTCTTAACCTTGAAATATTAATAATAGTATTGTTGAACATTCTAATAATTTTTGACCGTCTTTGATTATTTCCCTTGGGTGGTTTTCTAGAAATGGAATTAATATGTTGGGCGGAGGGGAGAACATTTGTAAGGTTGTTAACATAGTTTCCTAGATTCCTTTGCAGCTACCTGGTAATTGAAGGACCCTTGTTTGGTGAAAAGGTCTGTATTGCTGGTGTATGTGGCCACCAACAATACATGAAAGTAACTTTTTTCCAGCACCAGGACTGGATTTATTTTATTTATAGCTCATTGAACGGTAAAATTGATATACCACTGTTTACAAAATGAGGTGGAAACTTCATACTTTATTAGCATTTGCATGTCCTCTTTCACACAGCATACCTAATTAAGTAACTGTATGAAATTAACAATTTTTCCTTGGCACCCTTCACTTTCGTCCTAATTAGAAGAAAACATGAGGCAGTAGGGCTTTTTGAGAAAGGAGCCTGTAATAACTAGATGTACAGCCATAGGGGAGAAAGTCTGTGTGGCAGAGGGATGGGTGTGGGTAAGATAGATGTGACAACAGAATATATTCACACCTCCTGAATTGCTTTCTAAAGCATTCTTTGTCTGGTATAAAATGCATGGCATTGCTGAGCACAAAGACAAATAACCCTCGATAAATATTGTTGCAAACGTACCTATCAAAAGTATTTTTTATTAATGTGTAATTAGAAGACTATGAATCTGTTTTTAGAAAATACCCATAATTAGCATTCCCTCATAATGCTAAGATAAGTATTTCCATCAATCTTTGCCTTTTTAAAGAGCCTTTATAGTAAATTGCATGTACATAAAGCAACATTTCCAATTTTCACGACTATATAATTTGGAGATCAAAAGATGTATTGCATTAAGTAAATCTGCTGCACAAGACCTTTTAGAGTATTAAAAAGCAAGGATGTTGCTTTGAAGACTAAGGTGCACCTGACATGAGCCATGGTATTTTCCATTGCCTTGTGTGCATGTGAAAGTTGGACACTGAATAATGGAAGACCCAATAAGAATCCATGCATTTGAATTGTGGTGCTGGCAAAGAATATTGAAAGTACCATGGACTGCTAAAAGGAAAACAAATCTGTCTTGAAAGAAGTAAGGCCAGAGTGCTCCTTAGAGGCAAGGATGACAAGAATTCATCTTGCATACTTTGGACATGTTGTCAGGAGAGACCGGTCCCTGGAAAAGGAAGGACATCATGTTTGGTGAAGTGGAGGGGCAGCAACAAAGAGGAAGGCCCTCAAGGAATGGACTGACACCGTGACTGCAGCAGTGGGCTCATGTGGTATGGGAACAGTCGTGGGGATGGTGCCGGACCAGGCAGAATTTTGTTCTGTTGTACATGGGGGTCACTATGGGTCAGAACAGGCTCAATGGCATCTAACAACATAACAATTTGGTTATATAAACAAGATATTGTTTTGATTTCTACACACCCATTGCTTACAGAGAAGAAATTCAGAATCTCCACCTGTACTACAAAGTAGATGTTCTTCTGGGTACAGTCAAACCAGCTCCCTGCCAGTCGTTTTACTCCACAAACTGGTAGGGATTAGACGATCCGTGATTGGAGAGCAAGGAGAAGGCTTCACAGGTTGTGGTCACTATTGCTAGCTCCCTTAGCATCGTGTTTTGAGCATCTTCTCCTTGCTCACTGCTACAGGGAGCACCAAAGAGGAGTGAGGGAAAGTCTGCGTTTGGTGATCGGGGGGAGAACGCCCATGTGTCCAAAAGCAACTGTTGGGATGATCTCCCTTAAAAAAAAAATCTATGCAAGAAGACCAAATGGGCATTGACTCTTCTATGTCATCAAACAAAGCAGCATCATTGAGGTTGGCTTACTAGGTAGCAGTATTTCTTATACATCCTAAGGTAGTGAACCAAGGAAAGGTTAAAATAAACCAAAGCTTATAATAAATTATACTTGCTCGGTCACTCATCTCGAAAATACTGCAGGTCTGTTATGTTCTAAGCACTGTGCTCAGCAGTTAGGCATTCCATTTTTAAATCTTGTTCTTTAGTGTTAATGTGTTTTCAGTACTAGTGCATTTGTTTATCACTGCCTAACTTGTCACTTGTACAGAGCAAATCACAACCCTGATCTAGCTTTTAGATCATCTCCTGATTTTAGAAGAGTTTTGTTATTAATGTTATTTTTGTAATTATGGCAAAAATTTATACAACAAAACATTCTCTAATTCATCAACTTCTACGTCTATAATCCAGTGCCATTGCTTATACTCTTCATGTCGTACAACCATTACTGAGATTCTTTTCCAAACTATCCCAGCACCGTTAACTCAGTGCCCCCTAAGCTAGAACTCTTCCTCCTTCACCCATGATAACCATTGGTCAAATTGGTTTCTTTCATTCTTTTTTTTAAAATCATTTTATTGGGGGAAATTGGTTTCTTTTCTTTGCTTTTCTTTTTTTCAGTAGTTTTCTTGATATAATATTCACATATCATACACTGCCATGGTTAAATTGCTTTTTAAAAAGTTGTTTGTATTATATATATATATAATCACAATCAATTCTAACGCTCCCTCCCACATCCCGCATTCATTGTGTGATCCCCAAATCCCTTCACTGCCACCCACCCAACCCCACACCCCCGAAAAACCATTGCATCAGTTATTGTCTCTATACATCCACTCCTAGAAGAATTTTGTGTACCAGCCTTCCCGAAATGCCCAAAGCAAAATCTCAATTCAATTACTAGTTCTTGTCTCAATAATGTTAATAGCTTCCTGGCCGACTTGCTGCCTCTGAAGTCTGTCATACTGCTGGCTACTTTCCTAAACTAGCTCAAACCTGCTACCTCAAAAACCTGCTGTGGCTTTTTGCCTTCCCTACTCAGCTTCAGCCTGTCACTCTCAGCCTTCCCTTTCACTGCATCTTCACGCCACGCTTCCCTCTCTAACCCCATACACGCCCTGCTTTTTCACTTCACGTCCCTGATTGTGGAAGCCTTCAGAACCCCCTCGCCCCGCCTTCTCCATTCCCTAGCTCTCGAACGCCCAACTCAGCTCAGTCTTGAAACTCTTGTGTGCTTTCATTCTGCCTTGTCTTCTATGTTTCCACCCCATGAGCTCTTAGCACGGTGTTTTGTATGTGTATGTTTGACAAATGCGCAGAACGATAGACACAGCTCATCAAAGTAACCATAAAACATTGCTGAACCTAGAGATCATCTTTCCAAAACATTTGCTTTGAGGTCCCTGTATTCATCAATACACGGGATCACTCTCCTGAAAAAAGCAAAACAGAAAGCTCTCAGCCTGACTGGGAGAGTTTATGAGCAGTGTGTGCAATGGCTGGAAGGACGAGGATAGGCTCTGAGATGTATCACGAGGGCAGTACTCTGAGGTGACGCAAGGTTGTAATCATTAAGAGGAGTGTGTTAGATCCGAACAGGGTGCAATGAGAGAAAATTCACAGAGATTCAACTTTAGATTTCTAAATTCCTCAAGACAGAAAAGAAACCGTGGAGACACATGAAAGGAGTGAAAGATGAACAAGAGAAGGGTCACTGTGATAAGAAGTTACCTCAGAGATACTTGTAGGAGAGGGCACAGCCCGGCTCACATTTTAAATGGGAGGTAACTTGCCCCATTCATTCTCTGTCCCCAGTGGGAGGAGTTCTATGTCAGATTCAACAGCTTTTTCTTCAGAGACTATCTGTAACCAATCCAGAAAGTGAAGTTAGCTAGGATTTGATGTCTCATAGATGGCAGATGTGGATGCGCATGCACATGTCTCCCCATGTCTTCTGGTCATCACTTTAGCTGGTTCAGTATCTCCAGACTGTGCTGTTAATCTTGCAAGATCACTCTCATGCCAAGCCATCTCTTTCTACTTCTAGTCATTGATAACATTCTTTTACTTTTTTTTTTCCTAAGGTTGAATGCAATTCTCGCCTGGACCCTATAAATACAACTTTGCTAAAGGTAATGTGTCATCTTCTTCCACTGCCAATCATTTGTGAATGAATTATATACATGGTTCACATTTTTCTGTTTTATAGGATAGTTACTAAAAAGAATCCAAGCTTTCATCTTTTTTTAAAAATTATTTTATTAGGGGCTCATACAACTCTTAACACAATCCATCCATCCATCCATTGTGTAAAGCACATTTGTACATTCATTGCCCTCATCATTCGCAAAACATTTGCTCTCCACTTAAGCCCCTGGCATCAGTTCCTCATTTTCCCCCTCCTTCCCCGATCCTGCCTCCCTCATGAACCCTGGATAATTTATAAATTGTTATTTTGTCATATCTTGCACTGTCCAATAAAAGAAAATGAAAAATCTTTCCCGAATATTTTCTCATTGTAGAAAGTAGAGAAAAGCAAAAAGAAGAAAATAAAGTTTAAATTACTGATAATTTTACCATCCAAAGGTAGCCTCTGGGGAAATGCTGATGTGTTTTCCTATACATTTTTACATCATTAGTATAGTAGTAGTATGTTTTTAGATTTGTATCTGTTTTCCAACTTTATGATGTAAGCATTTTTCCATGTCATTAAAAACCTCATACACTTTTTAAAATGTTGTTTTGAGACGTAAATAGAATAACAGATGGTAATTTTATGCATGTCAATTCTGCAGTATGGGTAAGGAATTTTCCCTACAATATTATAGTGATGAGCGCCATTTTCTTTCCCTTTGGGAAAATAGAGCAACTCTTCTGCTAACTTTTTAGTATTAAGTTTCTTCTTCCCCTTTTGCCTTTGCCTAAAACCAGCTTCAGCCTAGCCTTGCCTCAGTCTAACTTTGTCTGAAGCCTTTCCTAAAATATTTAGGGAACTGGTCTAGTTTGAATCTGGTCTACTGTAGCAATAAGTACTGATTTTTTTTAAACAATTTATTAGGGGCTCATACAACTCTTATCACAGTCCATACATATACATACATCAGTTGTAGAAAGCACATCCGCCCATTCCCTGCCCCAATCATTCTCAAAGCATTTGCTCTCCACTTAAGCCCTTTGCTTCAGGTCCTCTTTTTTTTTTTCCCCTCCCTCCCCTCTCCCCCCTCCCTCATGTGCCCTTGGTAATTTATACATCATTATTTTGTCATATCTTGCCCTATCCGGAGTCTCCCCTCCCCCCCTTCTCTGCCGTCCCTCTCCCAGGGAAGAGGTCACATGTGGATCCTTGTAATCAGTTCCCCCTTTCCAACCCACTCACCCTCCACTCTCCCAGCATCGCCCCTCAGTAAGTGCTGATCTTAAGTAGCTTTCTACCACGTTCAAAGTCTGAAAGACCTCTGGCTCCTCCTTTTCTCTTTGAAGTCTGTTTGGAAAAAAGTGCTGTCATCACAGTTCATAGAAATGTAACCAAAAGCGAATCCTCTAAAGCAGCAGTTTTCAACCTGTGCGTCTTGACCCCCTTTTTTTTGGGGGGGGTGTCAAACAATCCTTCACAGGGGTTGCCCAATTCATAACAGTAGCAAAATTACAGTTATAAAGTAGCAATGAAAGTAATGTTATGGTTGGGGGCACCACAGCATGAGGAACTGTATGAAATGGTCGCAGCATTAGGAAGGTTGAGAACCACTACTGTAAAGTGACTCAACTCAGTATTCTGGGCCCCAAATGATTGATGGGCTAGGCCAAAATGTTAATTGAAACCAAAATAAGTACGTGGTTTCAAATTGATTTTTCACTCCAGAGTTGAATTGATACTCACAAGCATAAAACTGAATTCCACAGTAGCCATAAGTGGTTATTTCTGGACAAAAATACCCACCCATAACTCCATGTTGCCAATTGAACTAAATGTCAAACTATCTGATAGTTTCTCCCAGCATTCTCTCTCTTCTGTGTGGGAACTGTTTTCCAACGCTAGTGTCACCAGTGGAATCCTCATGACATGTCATGAAAACCATGGTTTTCATCATGCAGATTTGTAGGAAGCTCTGTATTGCCTCACATATTCCATGTATGTATACATCAGGGTTTGGTTGTTAATCCAGTGTCCCTGAGTTGGCACTTGTGTGGTTGTAGATGTACTGAATGTCTTCTGAAGGATGAAAATTGCTGAGAGGTACATCAAAGTCGCCTCTCACACCAGATTAGAGAACACTGAAAGCCTCTTCAAAATAGTCAACTCGAACAAGCGGCCATCCAGCTCAGAAGCAACCAAGCCCACAGGGAAGAAGCACACCAGCCTGTACGATCACGAGGTGTCAAAGGGATCAGGGATAAGGCATCATTCAAAAAAAAAATCTTACCATAGTGAATGAAGGGGGAAGTGCAGAGTGGAGACCCAAAGCCCATTTGTCGGCCGCTGGAGATCCCCTCACAGAAGGGTCTAGGGGAGGAGATGAGTCAGTCAGGGTGCAATGTAGCACCGATGAAAAATACAGCTTTCCTCTAGTTCCTGAATGCTTCCTCCTCCCTCTTTCCCCACTACCATGATCCGAATTCTACCTTGCAAGTCTGGATAGAGCAGAGGATGTACACTGGTGCAGATAGGAGCTGGAGGCACAGGGAATCCAGGGTGGATGATACCTTCAGGACCAGGGGTGTGAGGAGCGATACTGGGAGAGTGGAGGGTGAGTGGGTTGGAAAGGGGGAACTGATTACAAGGATCTACATGTGACCTCCTCCCTGGGGGACGGACAACAGAAAAGGGGGTGAAGGGAGACAATGGATAGGGCAAGATATGACAAAATAATAATTTATAACATCAAGGGTTCATGAGGGAGGGGGGAGCAGGGAGGGAGGGGAAAAAAGAGTACCTGATGCAAAGGGCTTAAGTGGAGAGCAAAGGCTTTGAAAATGATGAGGGCAAAGAATGTACAGATGTGCTTTATACAATTGATGTATGTATATGTGAGGATTGTGATAAGAGTTGTATGTGTCCCTAATAAAATGTTTTTTTAAAAAATAGTAAACTTGAATACACGTGGAATATTGATAAGCAAAATGACATTCATACCTATTGATAGTATGAATGTCTGGCTTATTCTTGTGTTTGTTTATTAATTGTAGGTGTTATTCATGTTACTGCTGTTTTTAAAATCTTTCTCACTCTGTAACTGCCATTGGGTTGGTGTTGACTCATAGTGACCCCGTGTGGGTTTCTGAAACTGTAACTATTTACGGGAGTAGAAAGCCCAGTCTTTCTCCCACCAACCAGCTCATAGTTTTGAACTGCTGCTCATGCAGATTGCAGGCCAATGCATAACCATGCATAACCACTATGTCACCAGGGCTCCTTCTAAACTTTAGAAAACTGAAATTCAATTTTTATTCCAAGTTTTCTTCTTTTTTTAATCATTTTATTGAGTGCTCTTATAATACTTATTACATTCCATATATCAATAGTATCAGGCATATTTGTATATAGTATATATGTTGACATCATTCTTTTCCAAACAGTAATTTTCTATTGAGCCTTTGGTATCAGCCCCTCTTTTTTCCTCTCCCAACCCCGCCCCCCCAAGCTTTCCTTTCTGCTGCATTATAAGGTTTAAATAAACATTTATGAATAGCACACTAATGTTTGAGGAATCCTATGCTGAAACCCTTGCCCGGCTGAGAATACTCAGTAATCATTTGGGAGAGGCAGCCTCACAAATCTAGCCAGGAGGGGGTGGCTGAGCAAGCCAGGTGACCTGTGTCAACATCAGTTCTTCATGAGAAAACCGCTTTTACTCAAAGGCTGAGGGCAGGTTTGGAAAGCTGGGGTCACAGTATTGAAGGACTTTGAAGGTAACTTTCTCCAGATGGGTACGGGCCATAGTTGAAAGTAGTAGCTAACGCCACTACTAGCCCTAACATAAAATGTCCACCATGGTCCAGGAAAACCATGCCCTGCTTTTTATAGGCTTGGGAAGCACTTAGTTATTGTTCACTGTATATAAGGGCACATCCGGAGATGTACATTTGGATGCAGTTAAACCTAAAAATCTAACTTTTTCCAGTTTGAAAAGACTCAAGAATGTTCCCGGCAATTCCCTGAAGTGTAGCTCTCAGCTGACTTTCACATATTTCCTTTTCTAGATGGCAGACTGTGGGGGACTGCCTCAAGTGGTTCAGGTAAGGAGATTATTTTTTAAGTGCCCATTTGAATCTACCATTCTGCCTATGGAAAAATTAATGCATTTTTATTTTGTTCCCCTAGCCTGGAAAGCTCACCGAGGCGTTCAAGTACTTTTTGCAGGGAATGGGCTACAGTGAGTAGTACACAACTTTATGTCCTGAGAGATTTATTGACAGTGGGATCATTTTGACATCTAGGGAGTCCACAATTCCCAGGGCAAAACCTATGTGCTGGCCAGCCTTAAGTCAGGTTGAAACCAAACATTTTATAGAGCATTTGTCTTGTACATACATGTAAGATGAGCCAGCGCCTTAACCTGGGTCAGGCACTACCTAGGTATTCATTGTATTCTCATTGAATCCTAACAACAGTAAGAGGTAAGTTCTATTATTAGGTCATTTGATAGAAGGAGAAGCTGAAACTCAAAGAGGTAAGCACATTTCTCAGGAGGACATTTAAGCTGCAGAGCCATGTCTCAAACTGTAGCAATCTGATTCCAAAGTCCATATTTTCAACCACTAAACTGTCCTGGCTTTGAACATGAAATTAGAGCTTACATGTGAGCCTAGCTGGCTAACAGCTCCTAGCCTAAGAAACAAAATAGAGACTGCAAAACAAAAAGTAGTACCCTCAATTAAGTCTGTTCCACCAACAAAGAATGAGCCTACAAAATAGTTTAAATGCATGTGTCCACATTACATGCCACTGTCCTGATTGATTGTCTTTTGCGACCTCTGAGCTTTCTCACTTGACACAGAATATCCACACTTTTTTGTTTGTTTGTTTGTTTGTTTTAAGAAGGAAAACCTTCCCATCCAGGTACAAAGCTCTTTACCCAGATGATGATTCCTCCCGAGCCTCGCCGCTCTGCTCCTGTATTATGTCTCACTGTGATTAGCTGCCTGGTCAGCTGCTCCGGGCAGTAGCTAGGCCCCTGGATGCAGCTCTGTACCTAGCAAGCAGACTGTGTATGTCTTGTCTGGAATGGCTGTGTGGTCCATGTCTCTGAGCCCCTGCCAAGTGAGTCCACATCTACTTCCTTCTGGCTCACTGAGAAGAACAAACAACCCTAGCCCAGACTCCATTTCTTTTCCTAGGAAACAACTTGTCTAGACAAGACACTGTTTATAGTAGACAGGAAAACAAGTAATTACCTTTGACAGGTTGAGAGAAGTACATCTGAGGTGCTTTTGAAGCGGCATTCAACTTTAGCACTTCTCAGTGACCATAAAGTAAAATGTCACCCCTGGCTTAGAGTCTTCTGTCAGTGTCTACAAAGCAGTTAAGGTTGCTACCTGGCATTCTCGGGTTACTAACCTGCCTTTTCCTGTATCCATCCTGCTTCCAGTCCCGTATGTGCAGCTCAGTCACTTGAGCACCGAGTCAGGTACCTTCCTCTGTGCTGGCCCTGCCCCTGCCTCCCAGCTGCACCCTCCTGGCTGCATTGGCTGCTTGCAGCATGTCCGCGGTTTCCTATACAGTGAGAGCCTGATAGAACGTGGCTCGTTATGTCCAAGGAGGGTTAGCCTGCAGGTCTGTCTGGGCCCCAGCAGGAAGAAAGGAGAGAACTGTAATGCATCTCCTCACACTAAATCCTGGATCCTGGCAGAAGGAGAAGTTCTCTACCTTTTACATGACCACCCTCACCTTCTGATGCCTGAGTAGTCCTCAGGCCCCAGAGATTGTATGGCAGCTTTGACTTTATGAAAAAGAAAAAAAATAGGAGTTATGAAGCCTGCTCAGAAAACTCTGCAGGACACGTCCTCTTTTGATCCCTGCACTGCAATGAGAGCTGAGGGAGTAGCTGGTCTCCCAGGAAGATAGGCAGGGAAGTTTTGCCTCATCTTGCTCAAGTTGGAAGAACCTTAAGGTCAAAGCAATGGCAGAACAGGAGTCTTAGTTAAACACCAGATCCCCTCCTCTCAGGCCACTTATACCTCACTGCCTGTGTAGACATCACCCCCAAGCCCATCTGCCCTTCCCTACCCACTCAACTGCCTCCATTTCTCCTCCTCAGACAGCAAGGATAGTCTGTGGACACGGATGGTCGTCTCGTTGTATCAGGCTTGCACTGTTTGTGAAACATCTTCATAGTTGTGTAATTTGTCTTTCTTTTCTTTGGTTTGGTTTTGCATGCTCTGCAGGTTTAGGGTACCTGTTAGGGTTCCCAAAACCTCCTTCATAGTAACTGTGTGGATGGCATGGGTAAAACTAAAAGGCTATACTCTGGGCTTAGAATTTCCTCCTTATTCTGCTGTGGATTAGGATCAGTAGAGATTCCAACCAGATTCAAAGGATTAAAGCAGCCTTGCACATAGCCACTCACCTTAAGCAAATAATGTAGAATGGGGATAGCTCTATCTTATCCTTGGGTATCGTCCTAAGAGGGTTGGGAAAGCTGAACACAAAGCCTTTGGTGAAGCTTTTCATTTAGTTGAGTTTAACTGGGCTCTGTCTTCTAGTCCTCTCGGTTCTTTCTTACAGTACCATCTGCCAGCATGACCCGACTCACCCGATCGCGAACCCACTCAACCTCAAGTAGCCTGAGCTCTGGAGAAAGTCCCTACAGCCGGTCTCTCGTCAGCAATCAGTCAGATGGAACTCAAGGAGTCCCTGAGTCCTCTGAGGACCCAGACAAACAGGAGACCATGGAGGTGTCCTGCTAAGCGGATATCCCGCCTTGGGACCATGCAAGTCCATCTGATCACTCCATTAGATAATGTGACATTTCATCCAGCCAACTGGCATCTACTATCCTTAACTCATGCATGGCCACTGAATCTCTGTGGTAGCCTGAATTTATCATTTTCTCTGCCCACCCTCCCTTTTTTTCTATGTACCAAGAACCACTTCCATGTCATTACTATAACATTCCAACATCTTTCGCTGATCAAATCTCCATATCTTCTCTTGCCAGCTTTTTCCTGTGCTCTCTCAACTATGTATCTGATAAGATTCTTTAACCCCAGCTCCCATGTGTGTGCGCGCACGCGTGTCTGTGTTTGTGTGTGCTTAGTTCTGTGATTTTAGACATGCTTTCTTGTAGAGCTTCTGCAAAACAACAAAGGGACTTTTTTTTTCTTCCTTTTTCAATGGTCTTTTTAAGGGAAATGTGCAGAACAGATTTCTGTGTTGGATAGGCCACGGCATTCTCTTTGGTTCCAAGTTGGTCAGTACAATCTACAAAATGACTTCAGCAGAGAGAAACTGAAGAGTGTGAAGTACCATAATTACTGTTTGAAACTCTGATTATTTGCAGCCAATAAGAGGATGCCGATTTCATAGAGAGGTGGGCCAAGTGACAAGTCACCACCTTCTTTCCAAATAAATTCACAACTACTATTTATTCTATAAATAAGAGGAGAGATGCCCATGAGTACGATTCTAATGCAATGTGGAGTTTTTCTTAAGGAGTGGGTGTGGCTTAACTACTGGACTCTTAGCCAGGCCTCAGCTTGCAAGGGCAAAATGGCTGTCACTGCATGTCAGTTGTCACTATCTAACCAACAAAGTGTCCACAAGAAGTGCCTCCCACATCTGAGGCAGAGAAATGCTTTCTCCGCCCCTTCCAAAAAACCAACTCATTGCTCCTAAGTTAACTCTGACACTTAGGGACACTGTTGGACAGGATACAACTGCCCCTTGTGGGTTTCCAGGGCTGTCTCCCATGGAGTGGCTGCTGGTTTCAAACTGCAGACCTCGTGGTTAGCAGCCCAACATGTAACCCACTAAACCCCCAGGTCTCCTCTCTCCACCCCTTAGTTCCTCCTAAAAGGAGAAATATGGCCTAAATGTTATGTCAGTGGTGAAAAGGCAGGGAGACAGAAGATATTAGCATAATATCATGTTTAATAAACATAGCCTGGATTTCAGCAGACATAAAACAAATTTCTATTTTGCTCATTTATGAGAAAGATAGCATAATCTCTTGAACTCCCTTTTGTAGTAGGAGAGAAGGAACCAGTCTCTAAGGGCACCCCTGTCCAAATCATGCTTTTTATCAGCCTCATGTGTACTACTATGTGAGGGGTCACAGCCAGCCAGAGACGATTGCTGAGAAGAGGTGGGTAAAACCATGAAGAGACCACTTGCCACACAGCAGGGCCAACTCCTGAGAGCATCATAAGTAAGCTCAGGGTTACACAAGTCTGAATCTTGGGGAAGGGATTTTCAGATGTGTTATTTGCTTTCTGCTGAGATAGGGAATGTGTCACTCTGCTAGAGTGTAAATTTTTAACAGATTATTAAATAAAGCTGTATATGTCTCCTTGTTAGCCGATTGCTGGTGTTCTTTCTCTCAGGCCACACACTGGAGCTCAGGAAGAGTGGCTCCATGCCGGACATTTTGATAACATGATAACATATTCCACCAGCAGCACTGCCCATTTATAGGGAGGAAATTGAAGATAGGATACATTTCATGCCCAAAGCCAAACAGCCAGTAGGCCACTCCAAGATTCAACATGCCTAGATTCCAGAGTACATGAGAGATCCAACTGTGCAGTTGGTGAAGAAAAGCTTGGGGGAGCTAGGGGAAGAGGCATTCTCATCTCCGTTCTACATGTGTGAAAATCTGCAACCACTTGTCTGGATTCCTCTGAGACACCAGGCTGTACAGACATAGAGAGACTGCAGATTTTGTTCTAGACCGCTACAATAAAGTGAGCATCTCAATAAAGTGGGCCACACACTTTTTTTGTTGTTTCCCAGTGCTTATAAAAGTTGTTCACACTCTGCTGAAATCTATTATGTGTAGTAGCAGTTTCAAACATTGTGAGGATGTCCAAAATGTGACACAGAGAAACAAAGTGAGCCCCTGCTGTTGGAAAAAAGGCACTGATAGACTTACTCAACTCAAAGGTGCCGCACTCTTCAATTTATAAACTGTAATAAAGTACAGTGCAATAGAGAAAGGTTTCCTTCTGTTTCTTCTGAAATGGCTGTCTTTGTACAATCAAGATTGTCATGAGCTCATCACTTCAGACCATTTTTCAACTATCCAGGCTCCTTAACTCCAGGTAGCTGCTTCTATTAATATCCAGAAGATGACATGGATTCTGTTCGTTCTGGTAGAAAAGATACATGCATATGAATAGACATACATTACCAGACCAGTGCTCTACAGGCCTCTGAAGCTGGAGTTGATTTGATGGCCACAACGGCTCTTAAAACTCATGTTACAAAAAGAAAAAAAACTCACGTTACTCCAACTTTGAGTCACATTTGCAATGGATGACTGCCTGTTTCCTCTTTAGACTTATTCTGGGAGTAAAGTCCTTACCCTATTAACTTCTCCTCACATCCTCATTTCCTTCCTATTCAATTAAAAAAAATTGAGTGCCTGCTTTGTGGGAAGCGAGGTAGTTGAGTAGATTCTACTTGGTAGGTACACAAGATTATTGTACTAAACTCTCCCATGTTCCTTGAATCTAGTTCTCAAGACAAATCTGCAAAGTGGGCAGTGTCTATTTTCCAAACATGGGATGGCTGAAGAAAGTTAAATATTTTGGTCAAGGCTATCTAGCTTAGAAAATTCATTTCCAGTTCTTTTTTTTAATCACAGTTTTATGTTTTATTCAGCCTTTTATTGAGCACTTAACTATATGTGTACAAGTTCCTTTTATTGACCCCATGATATACCTGGTAGTCCTGTTTTTGTAGACAGAAAGACAGGTGGCTTACACAATTTGTAAGAGGCAGCTCTAGGGTTATAAACTACGTTATAAGTTCCTCCCTAAATGGAAGAGCTGCTATATGGTGGGATTCTTTTAAATAGTGGCTACAGATAACCATTCCCTACTTCCTCATTCATGGACCTTACCTGAAGCCCTATCTTGAACACTGGAGCAGATTGGGGGCAAGAGCAGGTGGCTGACCGATGTTTAATTTCAACCCTGCCAGGAACCACATCCTTGAGGAACTCATCCATTCTAACAGCTGGAGACAACAACCATGCCCACACAGTCCCGCAACAGTTTGACTTCCTGCAGCCACAGTTACTGGAGAGAGCCACTACCCACTCCTGTACCATCTAGTCAAGATCCCTAAACACCAGGGAAACCTGCCATCTGTGATTCTCTAACAGTCAACAGGAGAGAAGTAGTGAGTGCTAAGGTCTCACCAACCTACAGTTATCAATTCAATACAAATACAACATCACAGTGGCTCAGAAACTACATACAATTTCAGTTCACAATGAAAAGAGGGTGTTCTAAAAGAGGGGGTCTTGAAAGTCAGCCCTCAACACAAGGGTTTGTTAAAAAAAAAAGAGGGGATCAAATGACCAATGCACAGAACTCGAAGACCTTTCTCAGAACAGACATTGGAACTGCTTGAAAACAGATTCAAAAGAATGATATTTAAATTCCTTCAACACATTAAGAGAAAGATCTTCAAGGCAAAGAAAACAACACTTGGAACAATTCAGGGAAATGGTACAATAGCAAACAGACAAGGTAGATGAAAAATTAGAAACCATACAAAAACAGCAAATGGAAATCCAGAAGATTAATACTAAGATTTTAGAGATAGATAATACATTGAAGAGCAAAGGAATAGAATTGAGTAAATGGAAAACTGAATTAGTAAGCCTAAAGACAAATCTCTGAAGACTAATCCGCTAAAGGAGCAATCCGAAAAAATGAACAGCCTTTCCCCACTATCTCAGAGCTCATGGAGGCCTGCTCGGAAGAGGACTAATGACCCAACAAAATTATCTCGAAAACTATTCCAAGGCCAATTTTGCAGGGCATAACTAGGGTCTCCAGAAGTAGAGGGAGCACACAGTTCTTAAATTGAAGGTATCTGTGCCCAAGATGAGAAGGAATTCTATTTAGGCAGGAGATATGCTTGTGTGTATAAGTCAAAGGATAACAGTGACTCCTGGCAGCAAACCAGAGAAATCTGGGGTTAGGTAACTTGTAGCCATTGGAAATAGTGGCATAGTTCACGCCAAATTCTGAAACAACCTGCCTGTTAAGGCCATTGGACACAGAATCTACGTGAGGCTTTATCCCTGAAGGATTTTAACTTAATGAAAATTATATAAATGTGGATTTGTTATTTTAAAAAGAGAGAGAGCAGAGAAAGACTTAAGAATTGTGTGTGATACCAGTAAGAGGAATAACACCGTATATACTCGTGTATAAGCTGAGTTTTTCAACACATTTTTTAATGCAGTTTTTGTAAAATTGGGTGCCTCGACTGATTTGGGTCGGCTTTTGCTCGAGTATATACGTTACATGCAAACAATTCCAGTACAGGCAGAAACAAAAAGCACAGAGAAAATAGTTGGAGTTGTTGGAAGAAAAGTTCCTTAACATCACAAAAGTCTAGAAGATAAGCATTCAAGAAACTGAGTGAGCCCCAGACTGGGTAAGTTCCAAAAGAAAATCAACAAGTCTTATAATAAGACTTTCCAGAAACAAAGACTGAAAAAATTCTGAGACCAGCTTGGGAAAACCAAAAAGTTACCTACAAAGTGGGAAACCATTAAGAATCAGCTCTGATTTCTCATACAGGTAAGAAAGCAAGGAGATGGCACTCATAACACTGTATCACATACCCACCCAAATTGTACCTTGTTGTTAGGTGCCATAGTGTAGGTTCCGACTCGGTGACAGCGAAACACCACCCTGTCCTGTACCATCCTCACAATTATTCTTACGTTTGAACCTGTTGTTGCAGCCACTGTCAATTATCTCCTCGAGGGCCTTCCTCTTTGTTGCTGTCCCTCCACTTTACCAAGCATGATGTCCTTCTCTGGAGACTCTTGACAACATGTCAAAAGTACGCGAGATAAAGTCTCACCATTCTTGCTACTAAAGAGCATTCTGATTGTACTTCTTCCAAGACAGATATTTTTGTTCTTTTGGCAGCCCATGGCACTTTCCATATTCTTTGCCAGCACCACAACCAAATAAATAATTTCTTATTTGGGCTTCCATATTGAATGTCCAACTTTCACATGCAGATAAAGCGATTGAAAAAGAAAACAAAAACATGGCTTGGGTCAGGCACACCTTAGTTCTCAAAGTAACCTCCTTACTTTTAAACACTAACAGAGGTCTTGTGCAGCATCAATACCTATTGCAGTGTGTCGTTTGATCTTTTGATGATTGCTTCTATGAGCACTGATTGTTAATCCAAGCAAGTCAAAATTCTGGATAACTTCAATCTTTACTGTTTACCATGATGTTATCTATGGTTCAGTTGTGAGGACTTAGGTTTTCTTCACACTAAGTTGTAACCCATACTAAAGGCTGTAGTCCTTAATCTTCATCAGCAACGTTTCAGGTGTTCTTCACTTTCAGCAAGGTGTACCTCAAGTATGATGATGGAATTAGGATGCTTCCAGATAAAAAATTAGAGGGAATTGCATAGTTATTGAACTTTCAGATGAAAAGTGAGTCAAGTACATTTCAAATAGTATAGACTGTTTTCAACTTGGGAAGAAAATCAAATACAAGGTGACCACAGAGAAAATAATAAACCTCATCAAAAAAGAAACCAACAACACCAGACACACACAGTAAAATGATAACAGATGTATATCCACCAATAGTTACCCTGAATACAAATGGATCAAGTGCACCAGTATAGAGATAGAAAGTAGTTCAATGGATAAGAAAGTAGGACCCATCAATATCTGTCTACAAAAGACACACCTTAGGCACAAAGACAAAAATAGACTGAGAAATTAAAGGAGGCGGGGGAATATCAAACTAATGGCAATCGAAAGAGCAGATGTGGCAATATTAATTTCTGATGAAATAGACTTGAATGCAAATTTGGAGTGAGACAAGGAAGGGCATAATAAATATGGGAAAAAGCTTAACAAAAACACAGAAGAAATAAAACAACACAACCAACCAGCATGGCTTCATAGACAGATATGTTGAATTCCCCCAACAACAGCACAGTATCTATTTTGGGGGCAGCATTCATGCAACATTCTCCAAAATAGACTGTGTTAGACCACAAATCAAGCTTTAATAAAATTTAAAACATTAAGATAATATGAGGGGGTATCACAAAAAACAAACATCCCCCCCAAAAAATGCATTTATTTTTTTTAACAAAACCTTAACACCTTCAAAGTACTCTCAATTACACTTAATACATTTGTCAAATCTGTGATTCCATTCTTGGAAACATTTTTTTAAACATCGGTTTGGATGGCTGACAGCTCCTCCCTCATTTTCTTCATCTCTTCCACGTCATCAAATCGCTGTCTTTTCGTGCCTCTCTGCATTCATGGAAACAGAGAAGTTGCATGGAGTCAGATCGGGTGAGTCAGATGTGTGGGGCAAGAGAGGTATGCCATTTTTTTTGCCAAAAACTAGCAGCACCGAGATAACTGCATGAACAGATACATCGATTTTCGTCCATTAGGAAATTTGATGAACATCTAGAATGAGGTCTGTGGTCAATCAACATTTCACCTTTTTTAAACTGAGAAAACCACTCATACACTTGAGTTTTCCCTATAGCACTCTCCTTGTAAGCTGTGTTCAACATCACAACAGTTTCTGTGGCACTGTTCTCTTAAATTGGCCATCACAAAAATCAAGGCTTGAGTGAAACTGCTTTTATGAAAAAAATTCACTCTGACCAGAGAGAACTAGGTGATGCCACTGGGTGCACTAACTCAGGAGTTGCTCTATGCTCACCTAGTGGGGAAAATGCATACTACAAGAGCTCCGCTCTGCTCTTTGCAATTATGTTTTTTGGGGGGTACCCCCCATACCAAGCATCTCCTCAGATCACAATGCAACAAAAACATTTTTTAAAAACAAGATAAAGGGGAAAAGATAAATACACAGATTAAATAACACCCTGCTTTGAAATGACTGGGTAATAGAAGAAATAAAATATGAAGTTAAAAATTCTTTACATCAAATGAGAATGAGCACAATATACCGAAAGCCTTGGGACACAGAAGGCACAATGTTCAGAGGACAGTTTATAGCAATCTATACACAGCACTCAGTGTACAAAAAGGAAGAAAGATTCAAAACCAACACCCAACATTTCCAACAATTAAGAGAAAGAGCAACAATATAAGACAACAGCCAGCTGAAGGAAATCATAAAGATTGGGGCAGAAATGAATGTAACAGAAAAACAAAGAATCGTGAAAACAAGATGTTGATTCTTTGAAAGAATTGACAAACCTCTTGCAAATCTGTGGTCTTGATCGATGTCCAATTTTCACATCCATTTGAAGCAAATGAAAGCACCATGGCTTGAATCAGATGCACGTTAGTCCTCAAAGTAATATCTTCCTTCCTTAACACTTTACAGAGGTCTTGTGAAGCAGATTTGCCCAGTGAAATATGGATTGGACATATCGACTGGGGTTTCAATGAACAACGATTGTGTGTCCAAGTAAAATAAAATCCTTGACAACTTTAGGCTTTTCCTCATTTATCATGATGTTGTCTATTGGTCCATTTGTGTGGGAGCAAATTGTTTTGAGATGAACTCTGGAAAAGGAATACATGGTGAAGTCTCTAAAGGCAAAGATATTGGTGCTAATTCTCTGAACGCAGAGAACCTGGAGCAGAATGCTGTCCTGGGCTTCCGAGTAACAGAGTGCATACTGGGACAATTTGAACCTCATTTCCTTCCCCCAGTAAGACAAGACTTGCCATATTCCACAGTTTAGCAAGACCCATGGGAAAAAACTGACAGCTCAATCCAGGGAACTGAGATGCTGAAATGACCTTCAACTAAGATAAATGCTTTCTCTCCTGTTCCCTGGGAAACTGCTGAAACATGGCATTCTGCAGGTGTTCAGTTTTACACTCCAGTTTTTGCTTTATCTTCTCTTCCAGACTATAGTCTGGACTGAAATAGTGTTGCTATTGTAATAGTAATAGTATTGACTGAAATAGTATTGCTTGTTTGCCTTCAAAGAAATTGTCAACAAAACCTTTGTGTGACCCTTCCACCAGAAGAATTTACTTTAGAGGACAGCACTGAAGCTGCAGCTTGGGGAGAGGGACATGTCTGATCAGAGCACGTGGGAGTAAATGAAGGGGGATGAAAAGAGTGGAGCGCATCCTGGCCCACCAAGCCTGGAGGACGATATCCCCGCTCAGAACAGCCAATACACAGAGTGGACCATATGGCTGGTCCCACTGTGAGACACACTTTCCTTTGCTGACCCATGCCTTACAGGGGACAACACTGGAAACTCAGTGTTGGGATTGGCCCGGTCTGACCCCACCACACCGAGGCAAAACACTAAAGGCGTGAGGGGGAGCAGAGCAGGGAGGTCCAGAGGTAGTGCAAAGGATAGACTTTGGGACCAGAGTATGGCACCCCATCAGACTTGACTGGAGGACACTCCTAGAGGTCAGCAAACAGACCTTGAACTATTTACAGGTGGTTTTATTTATTTATTTATTGGTCGTTTTTTGTTGTCATCGTGTTTCCTTTTGTTGCTTTGTTTTGCTCTTTTTTTGTGTACATACTATTATCTCTGCAGGTCTGTCTAGATAAGATAGGCTGGATGAACAATCTGGAGGAGAAAACATCGGGACCGACGGTTTGGGTGGGACATGGGAGAGGGAAAAGTGGGGGAAATTAAGTGGTGTAGACTAACCCAGGGACTAGGGAACAACAAGTGATCCAAAATTAGTGGTGAGGAGAGTGTGAGGGGCCTGATATGGCTTGATCAAGGGCATTGTAACCAAGAGAAATTACTGAAACCCAAATGAAGGCTGAGCATGATAGTGGGCAAGAGGAAGGTAAAAGGAAATAGAGGAAAGAACTAGGAGACAGATTTATAGAGGTCTAAATACATATGTAAATATATTTATATATGATGATAGGGAAATAGGTCTACATGCATATATTTATAGGTCTAGTATTAAGGCAGCAGATGGACATTGGGCCTCCACTCAAGTACTTCCTCGATGTAAGAACATTTTGTTCTATTAATTAGCATTCAATTATGCACACCTTCCCGACACAATCACTGAAGACAAAGCGAGTGCATAAGCAAACGTGGTGAAGAAAGCTGATGGTGCCCAGCTATCAAAAGATACAGCATCTGGGGTCTTAAAGGTTTGATGGTAAACAAGCGGCCATCTAGCTGAGAAGCAACAAGGCCCACATGGAAGAAGCACACCAGCCTGTGTGACCACAGGTATCAAAGGGATTGTAAATGAGGGGGAGTGCAGATTGGGGACTCAAAGCCCATCTGTAGGTAACAGAACATTCCCTTACAGAAGGGTCACAGGGAGGAGATGAGCCAGCCAAGGTGCTGTGTAGCAACAATGAAACATATAACTTCCTTCCCCCCCTCCCCCACTATCATGAGCCCAATTCTACCTTACAAATCTGGTTAGACCAGAGGATGTACACTGGTACAGATAGGAACTGGAAGCACAGGGAATCTAAGACAGATGATCCCTTCAGGACCTGTGGTGATACCGGAGGGTGGCGGGAAGGTGGGGTAGAAAGGGGAAACCAATTATAAGGATCTACATATAACCTCCACCCTGGGGGATGGACAACAGAAAAGTGGGTGAAGGGAGGGAGACATCGGACAGTGTTAAGACATGACAAAATAATAATAATTTATAAATTATCAAGGGTTCATGAGGGAGGGGAGCAGGGAGGAAGGGGAAAATTGAGCTGATACCAAAGGCTTAAGTGGAGAGTAAATATTTTGAGAATGTTGAGGGCAACGAATGTACAAATGTGCTTGACACGATGGATGTATGGACTGTGATAAAAGTTGTATGAGCCCCCAATAAAATGATTTTTAAAAAAACCCTTTGAGGACTTGTCACAGAATGCAGGATACATGACAAGAACTGTATATAAGCCTGCTTTGAATAAAGTTCTGGGCCATGAAGTAAGTAGCTCTACTCCTGTGCCCCCCTATACCTCAACTTTGTTATCTTTTATATTTTTCTCAATTGTGACTTCTTGAATCCCTGTATAGTTTGTGAGAGAGCTGGTTCTCGTTAATCTCACACATTTGTGACAGTTTTTGTTTCCTCTACATTGATCTTCATCAGCAAGTGTTTCAAGTTCTTGCTTTCTGCAAACAAGGTTGTGCCATCTGCATATCACAGGATATTAATAATAAGTGTTTCTCCAATTCTGTTGTATGATCTTTAGCTCCAGAACAATAATCAGTTGTCAAGTTAACTCACGGTGACTCCATCTGTGACTAGAACTGTGCTCCTAGGGTTTTCAGTAACTGGATTTATCAGAAGCACATCATCAGGTATTTATTCAGGGGTGCCTATTGGAGGATGTGGACTTCCAACCTTTCCATTGGTACAAAGTTTCAGCTAACAGCTGAGCTAATTAACCATTTGTATCACTAACTGGCTAAAGTGTTTCCCTTGAGCATAACTGTAGCTCAGTAAAATAGTACTATCATCAGCTACTAGTCCTGACCATCATCTCATTAAGCCCTCCTTTATTGGGAAATGACAAGCTTAATCCTTTCTTGCCTTGGCCATTTCCTGGCCTCCTGCTGTAGCCTGCAACCTTCATTTCTCTCAGATCTAGTGTTGCCTGCACACTATGACAGATATGATTGTCTCTCTGGTTTAAGGAGTATTTGTAAGACACATCTGCACTCTCTAATTTTCTAATGGTGACATTTTTTAATAAGTAAGATAAACAGATTGTTAAATTATGTATTTTATTTCACCCACTGGTAGAAATTCCATGTTCTATGTCAGAGTCCACAATTGGCTACCCTGCCAAGGTACCTCATGTGCAGCCACCACCAGTCTGGAGCCTTGCTGGCTGCTATGCTGAACAAGTTTTAGTGGCGCTTCCAGATTGAGAGAAAAGAAAGTATCTTCCCAAAATTAGCCAGAGTAACCCTATGGACCACAAGGATCTGATCCCAGTGTATAAGCTGTCACTCTGAACTTGGGGCCTACTGGCTGCAGGCAACAGCAGCAACATCCTAAATATTATTCTTTCAACATACATGAATATAAAATTAGTTATGAGCTGCTCCCTTTTTGTTAGTAAGTCTTCGAATCCCAGTGTGTAGTGTTTAAGTACAGCAGGACTCTATTTGCAGGAGCCACATTGGTTCATGGCCACCAAGAAGGACCACCCAGAATCTGAGGGACCACAATCACGGCACAGTCTGAAGACTGAAGCAGACCTTGTTTCTTTTCTTTTTTTAAAAACATTTTATTAGGGACTCATACAACTCTTATCACAATCCATACATACATCAATTGTATAAAGCACATCTGTACATTCTTTGCCCTCATCATTTTCAAAGCATTTGCTCTCCAGTCAGGGTGCGATGTAGCACAGATGAAGAATGCAGCTTTCCTCTAGTTCCTAAATGTTTCCTCCCCACCCTCACCCCCTACCATGATCTGAATCCTACCTTGCAAGACTGGATAGAGCAGAGGTTGTACACTGGTGCATATGGGAGCTGGAGGCACAGGGAATCCAGGGTGGATGAAACCTTCAGGACCAGGGGTGTGAGGGGCGATGCTGGGAGAGTGGAGGGAGAGTGGGTTGGAAAGGGGGAACCGATTACAGGGATCTACATGTGACCTCCTCCCTGGGGGACAGACAACAGAGAAGGGGGTGAAGGGAGATGCCGGATAGGACAGGATATGACAAAATAATAATCAATAAATTATAAAGGGCTCATGAGAGAGGGGGGAGCGGGGAGGGAGGGGAAAACAAAGGACTTGATGCAAAGGGCTTAAGTGGAGAGCAAATGCTTTGAAAATGATTAGGGCAGGGAATGTACAGATGTGCCTACATAATTGATGTATGTATATGTATGGATTGTGATAAGAGTTGTATGAGTCCCTAATAAAATGTTTAAAAAAAAAAAAAGACCTTTACATCAGGTCCTCTTTTTTTCCCCTCCCTCCCACCTTCCCCCTCCCTCATGAGAGTCACCCTGCAGCTCTGGAACTGAATTTACCACTGTGCTAGAATAATCCTCCATTTAGATCAAAGGGCAGCATTTACTCAAGGACACGTGAGAAACGGACACAGGAAACATGGGGTGGCCATAGGACCAAGTGAGGGCGCATCGGTGGGACTGTAATGAATGCGTTGAGGCAAGCTACAGGAATCATTGAAGGTAAAACATGATCTGGTCTGTCACCTTCACTGAACTCAGAACAAGAACTTTAAAGAAATAATAATAATGAAAGTTGAAAGAATCAAACGTCAAAATAAGATAGGGACAAAATTGACCATTTAACAAACAACAGCAGCAAAAAAAAAAAAAAAAAAATGTTGAGAACCTGAGCTAGAGGGAGCTCTCACTGGGAAGTCAGAGTTCAGCCTAGACCAGTGGTTCTCCACCTTCCCAATGCTGATCCTTTAATACAGTTCCTCATGTGGTGGTGACCCCCCAATCATATTATTTTCGTTGCTACTTCATAACTGTAAGTTTGCTACTATTATATAAATATCTGATAGGCAGGATGTATTTTCATTGTTACAAATTGAATATATTGAAAGCATCGTGATTAATCACAAAAACAATGTGTAATTATATATTGTGAAATATTTACTTCTAATGACAAATCAATGAAATTTTGTCTTGAAAGCAGGGTGTAGCATGGGTCACAGTCTTCACGCCGGGGACTCGTCTGTGGGCGTATCTGCATGTGGGCAGACCTGCCTGGAGACAGATAAAGAAGCAGTGTCTCGGTTCCTAAGACCATCAGAAATATGTGTTTTCTGGTGGTCTTAGGCGACCCCTGTGAAAGGTCACGACCCACAGGTTGAGGACTGCTGGCCTAGAGTCAGGAGCCCTTTCAAAGCAGGGGTGTAGAGCATCTGTCTGCAGGAGGCCTAAGCACCTCAAGGGAAGGCTGCAAACGGGTGTGATGCTATACATTGAAATGTCCCGGAAAGGGAAGCAATCAGAGACAGATTCTGTATCCTAGAATATTCATTACCGGTAAGTAGAGTCTTAACACGTCCACCGTAAAGGACCGAGTAGAACGAACTGTTCCACTGGTTTTCCAAGGCTGTTATCTTTACTGAAGCAGACTGGTGGGTTTAAGCCACTGGACTGACCTTTCAGGTAGCATCAGCTTACGCGCTGTGCCACCTGGGCTCTGCACCCCAGAGTAGTGACCCACATCCGTGTGCATGCAGCACAGTTGCCTGGAGGACCTGTGAAAGTGTTGCTGGGCCTACCCCAGATTCAGTAGATTTGGAGACTTATCTGACACATTCTCAGGGGATGCTGAGGTTGCTGAGCTAGGGACCACTGTTATCCAACTCTTGCTACGTACAAGTTTGGTCCTCAGACCAGAAGGCTTGGTATGCCACTCGATTAAACCTCACCTCAAGGGTATTGAATAGACATCTACATTTTAACCAGAGTCTAGAGTGAGTCTTAGAAATGTTAAAAGCTGACAAGCATCCCTCTCAGGCAGTGCTTCCCAAACTGGCCAATCAGGAATCTCTTGGCGTGCTGAAAATTTAGATTCCTAGGCTCCTTTGGAGACTTGAGTTCAGAAGGTGTGAGAAGTGGGGAAGTCAAGGTAATATCGAGGAGGTCAAGAAGAAAGAGAATGTTTTGAGACTGCCTGTGGTAGTAACTGTGCAGTGTTGCTTGATGGGATTGAACTAGGGATTGATAGGATATCTGTAATAATTCCCAATAAAAAGGTTTGGGGGAAAATAATAAACAATTTTTGAAAAATAAATAATTAAAAGGATAAATGAACATGAAAAAGAAGAAGTGAGAGGATTACAGGACTCCTCCCTCAGGTGATTGTTAGGAAATATGGGAAACCTTGCTCACACTCTGTGTTCCATTCTACCCTGGCTCGATGTTGCTTGGATGAGAGCAAACCTCAAAGCCAGAGAAACACTGCTGGCTCCAGGATCATGACAAGGCAGCAGCTTCTCCCCGAGAGACAGGAACTTGGGGAAGGTGGCTCCTCGAGGCCTGTGACGCCATCAGAGGAAATGGGTGGTTGTGAGAACCACAGAGCCTGCAGCTGTGAGCTGGGAGCTCCAAGAACCCTGCACTGGGAGCTCCTGTAACAACTCTGAGAGTCCTGGGCCTTCTTCCCTGGCCCCGTTCTGCTTGGGAAGACCGTCCGGTCTGGTGATTCCTCAGAAGCACCTGTCTTATGCCAAGGGTGCACAAACTACTGACTTCAGGTGGATGCTGAGCAACCCAAACCAAGACCTGGGGCCTCTCCCTGAAGCCTCTCTCTGGGCTCTTCGGACTAAGGACATTGGCAGACTTCAAGACGGGTGCCCACCAAGTCCTGGGCTGTCCAGCCAAGGTCTGCGTCTCATCGGAGCCCCCTGCCCAAACCTCTGATGACGAGAAGTCAGTAAGTATATCTGACCTTGTTTTCTGATGGTCTCCATAGGTGAGGAAGGAGACCCCTTTAGAGGCTGGGGGGTAGACTGAAGGACAGGGTGGGCTTTATAGTGAGGAACGAGCTCAAGAAGAAGAGGAGGTGACTGGGCTGGGCTTCCTGGGGTCCCCAAAGGTGCCAAGCCTCTTCCCTCTACCCTTGACGGCCTCCTAGAGAATTCAGCCTTCCCTCCTCCTTGTCTCCATGTCTGCTTTGGTCCCATCTTGGTTACCAGCTTCTTGTGTAACCATGGCCACAGTCCTCTAAACAGCAGCCAGGTGTCATCTCTGCGGACATCTTTCATGGTGGCTCTGCACTCTGCAATTCTGCTCACAAGGGGTTGCAATTGGTCAAAAGGTCCACTTTCTGTCAGTCCCCATTCATTGCTCTGTTCCTGGTCACCGAAAACTATCTTCTGAGCTTCCTCAAGAAAGGGATTGCCGTCCCCACTCTCACTGACCAGCTGCGGGGCAAATGAGCCTGCCATTCCTGTCCTCTCCGGGCCTTGAAACGGGACGCACACCCTGCCGGGTCTCTTGTAAAACTCTTTACAAAGATCAAGTGAGACAACCTGAAACGCCACGCGGGCCAGCATGCTGCTCTCAGCTACCTGTCACGCACTCACTGTTGGGGACCCTCAGGACAATTCTGACTCAGAGCCGCCAGAAGAACAGGCTCAGAGCCTTGCTCGGTGGCTGTCTTTACAGGAGCGGACAACCGTCTATTTTCCCCGCTTGTGGACCCGCTCACGACGTAGAACCACGTAGAACCTCCAACCTTTTGGGTGGCAGCTGAGAGCCACCACGGGGCTGGGCCCCCTACCAGGGGTCCTCAGACTACAGCCCCGGCCCACCGAGGACATTTATCTGACCCACCCAGTGTTTTTGCCCCGTTTGGGTTTTTTACTTCAAAATAAGATATGTGCAGTGTGCATAGGAATTTGTTCATAGTTTAAAAAAAAAAAACTATAGTCCAGCCCTCCAACAGGCCTGAGGGAAAGTGAAGTAGCCCCCTGTTTTAAAAGTCTGAGGACCCCTGCCCTAGACACTACCTAGCAGGCTCATGGGAAGGTACTCAAATGTTTGTGATTTTTCACCTCCCAGGTCTTCCCACCATTGTATGCCCAGGGATTTTCCTGGCCCTGGCCAGACCAGGTAAATGGACTGGTTGGTTGAGGGGAGGCAAGGAGACACGGGGGTGGGGGGGGGGGCGGAAATACACAGGTGGTGCACTCTCCCCACTTCCTCAGTCCGGGGGGCCCATCCCCCAACTCCACCTGCAGTGGGTTTATTGCAGTTGATGACTGTGGTGACTGTGTTGGTGACGTGAGGGAGGGGAAAGGAAACTAACCTTTACTGAGCACCGTCCGCGGGCGGCTTTGACACTCCACACAGCCCTGTGGGCTTGGTATCAGCAAGGGAGGGAGACTCGGTAGGTTCCCTGCTTTCCCGGAGGTCAGACAGCTCAAGCTTGGTTGAGGCCCAGGCCAGATCTTCCCCCACTCGCTTGTCTGCACTCCTATCTGCAAAGTGAAGCTTGCTGCCTACAGCTCCAACCCAAAGGGAGGGGACAAGCTGGGAGGGCAGCAGGAATCTTGACAACCTGGCCTGGCACTGGGGAGCCCCAGCAGGGGAGGAATAGACCCTCGGGAGACAGCAGCACCCTCTTATCCACTGTGGGCTCGGGTGGCTGGAGCCTGAGCGGCGAAGGGACTGTCAGAGCCTTGAGTGAAGAGGCCAGTGTGTGCTACGGAGCACCTAGACCCAGGAGTCCTGATCCCTCCGGGAGCAGGCTCGGGTCACTGCCATGCTGAGGACATGGCACTAGGGGACAGACGGACAGTGTTCCAGCCTCTAAGGCAGCACTGCCTCCCAGGCCCAGACACGACGCCGTCCCCACACAGTGAAGGATTCAAAGAGGAGAAAACCACCCCGTGCCTTTCCATAGGCTCCTCCAGGGCAGCACCCAGCCTCCCGGGCCCCTTGCCCTTGGCATTGGTCCTGGCACCGCTCAGGGGCTGGGTGACTACGAGCTGAAAGGAACCTCAGTGCTGCTGGAAAGAATAAAACCTCCTGAAGACAAATTCAGCTCTCACACCACACCCCCCAAAAACCCTCCCCATTTCCGGTCGGTCGGTGAAGGAGAGCTTTTATTACATCTCCAAAGGGACAAAAGCAACGCAACTCCCCTTCGCACGGGGTCCAAATGACGGCCCAAATCCCACCCATTGAATGTAGTGCTTGAGTTTTTAAAATCCGCAGCGGCCTAGAAACCAGGGAGTTCAGATTATTCCAAAGTTATCTGTCCAAAGAGCTCTGAATCCCTCATTCCTCAGTTAATGTGCAATGAATACCTTCTATCGACGGAAAAATGAGTCTGCGCCTCAAGAAATGCTGAGGGAACCAGCAAACGAGAGGCCCCGCCCTCACTGAGCTACAGAATGGTGACTCTAATCAATGAGCAATAATCAACTCTAATCAATGAGCGATGAAAACTCGGAAGGAATACAACAGGGCACCAGGAGAGGGGAGGGCCCGGGGACGCTCCCAGACCAGCTTCTGGTGAAGTGACATTCAGGACAAGATAAAGGAAAAGTGGTCCCTAACCAGGCTTTCACAGGCCTTATCTGCCTGGCCCACATGTTGGGGGGATGAGGCACTGGAGGCAGAGAGCCAACGTGGTCTCAAAGTTCAACAAGTCATCACTGTGTCGTACAGCTTCTCGGTAATTGTCCTCTGCCCCAGAAACATGAACACCAGTGGGTTCAGTGCCGGCTGGCTTGTCACACCGGCTCCCAAGCTCCTGTACATGCCCCCTCACCTACCTCTGATCAGGTATACGGGCAGCTCAGTGGCAAAATGTGGCTCCTGGTCAGGGAGCGGGTGGGTTCCTAGTGGGCAATGGAAAAGCCAGGGTGTGGTTCGTGAACGCTCCTGAGATGGGATCCAGCCTGGGCCACAGGGAGGAAAGGATATTCCGGTCAGTGAGAAGAGGAGGTGGCACATGAGCAAGGAATTGAGGATGGCCGCAACACAGGAAAGAGGAGATGGGCGGGAGAGGGGCGGGGCTGTGAATAACTAGGGTCCAGTTTGCAGGAAGTGTCCAAAATCTGGTTGAAGAGCCCAGGGGCCTGGTCCTGATGGGCAGCCAATCAGCAGGGCTGGCTGGGGAGGGCGGGGTCCAGAGCCCAGGCCCTGGCCCCACTGCGACATCTTTCAGGGCTTCTCTTCTCGGAGATGTGCTGCTAAGGGCTCTGCTGACAAGCGATGGGAAGTCTTCCCAGCAGAGGAAAACAGCTGATACATCCAAGCTCAAGCCCCTCAGCCCAAGGCCAAGGACATCAACCCATGCAAGCAGGTAGGCCATGGGGGCACAGGGCTACCAGTCCTTTCCCAGGCACCTCCAGGATGGGGGTCCTTGGTGGGTGCCTCTACCACTGCATCTAGTCCTGAGAGATCCTGCTGGGTCCCGGTCCTGGGTCCAGACTGCTCTTGTGTCATTTAGAGTTCAGCAGGGAGAACACCGAACAACTGGATAAAATAGACACCGTGAGAGTGTGAGGAGTGTGAGGGGTACCCAGTGAGGCGGGGGGAGGGAGGCCTTCCCTCCCCTTAAACTCGTTTGTCCAGAGACTGATCTGGCAACTCTGGACCCCTGTGACTTTCCAAACCCGCACTGCCCCTTACGGTGGCCAGTACATTTCAATCAGTTAAGATGAAGTTGAATGCAGGTCTTCGGTGCCCGGCTGGTACCTGTGGCATGGGACAGCACAGAAATCTAGAACACTTCCATGCTCGCAGAAAGTGTTGTTTGGTCATTGATGCTCCAAAGAGTCTCCCCTCCCCCGAAGAAGTGCAGCGAAATCCTTGGAGCAGAATCCAGAGGAGGGAGGGAAGATAGGGAAGTGGGAGCTAGCGCCCAGGGAGGGGGAGGAGTGGGTGAAGGGTTGACTACTGGAAGGGTGGATAAGTAGTTTGAATTGCTAAATACAAACTCGATGACCTGAAACATAAGCACGGAGCTAATTTACAGTTGCAGATCGTGATGATGTATTTTTTTTAAAGAAATAGAACTTCCTTAACTGGAGCACAAGGGACATCTACCATGCACATGCTGAACCTCTAAGGACAATTTCCTAAGAAAGTCCCAGCTTTTAGTACAACAGCACACTCCAAATATCCTGGCATATCAAATACCTGATATCAAATTTGTGTTCCCCCAATGGCACCCGATCCTCTCTCAAACCTCCCTAGTTTGGGGCCTGAAGCCACTCAGCTCTAGGAGGAGGAGGCGGGTAATTCCTGAGCAGGAGACTGAAGAACCCAGTCTATCTGGGTTTGGGCAGCAGCTGGCTCCAGTCTGAAGACTCCCCTTCAGTGGCAGGGACCCTCATCTGCCCGATCATCAATAGCCATCCCCCAGAACCAGCCTTGCTCGCTAGGGGCCTCGCTGGCATCAGCGTCCTGCGCCCACAGGAGTCCTGCTGAGGCGACAGCGGTCTCCTTTGAGCCGCCTATCTGCATAGAGAGCCAGGCTGAGGAGGCCCCACAGGAAGAGACCTGGAAACCACACAGACCTTCACCTCCATTTCCTCTGACCTGAGCCCGGAGCAGTGGCCCCAGGCTGCTCTGAGGCATGGCCACTCCAGCCTGCTGAGGAGCATGTCAGTCATTTGTCCCCCAGCCATGCCTTTGAAATCTCCTGAGGCTGCTGGCTTACCATGTGCCAGCTCTGTGGCAGGACCTGGGGACACAACAGTGGACAAGACAGGCACTATCCTTGCCCTCAGAAACCACCAGGAGACGGGCGCTACACCAATTAGCCCTTACAACTGTGTTCCGTTTGGGTGGTGGTGTATTTTTAGAAAAGCGGACGGTGTGTGGTGAGAGGCCTGGTCGGGTAAGGCTTCCCAGAAGAAGGGGTTTCCTGCTGAGAAGGGGTGCCCGCAGGGCAGGGAGGGAGACCAATTCGAGAACCCACCAGCCACCCTCCTGTGTGAAGAAGAGGCTTTCTACTCCTGTCAGAATTGACAGCTTCAGAGACCCCCAGGGACAGGTCCCTCGGGTCTCTGTGGGTTGGAATTTAGTTGTCGAC